>NW_006399999.1:2818918-2829456 GCF_000299155.1 Elephantulus edwardii
GACCTCCAGGTTGGGAGGAGACTGAGAAGGATGGGTTCAATAATGTATACTGCATTGAAAAAGATGAGGGAGAAAGCTGTTTAAGAGGGGAAATTATTAGGGATTTTTGTCATGACAGGGGTCCAGAGTGAAGGCTGTATAGTGGAGTGGACCTCAGGGGAGGAATTGTAAAACAATGAAAGAATTTTTCTTTTACTTTTCCAAAAGGGTAGTATACTAGAGGTGAAGGTTTGGGGGAGAGGAAAGTGCAACAATGAATGAATGGAAATCCAAAGTCTCTGTAAATTTCTATTTATATTAATAATAAATTAAAAGTAGAAAAAAAACAACCTATAATGAATGAGGATGAAGGAGGAAGTTTAGGCTGCTTTGAAGGACGTGGCAAAAAAAATAAGGCTCCAGGAATTTATTGAATACCAATTGACATATTTACAAACAGACACTGTCCTCAATGTGATTACCAGATTGTGCCAAGTAATCTGGAAGACAATTACCTGGCCAAATAACTGGAAGTGTTCCATATTTATTCCCATTCAAAAAAAAAAAACAGGTGACCTGACAGAGTATGGGAATTATCAAACAATATCACTAATACCACACTCAAGGAAAATCCTGCTGAAGATTATCCAAAAACGACTGGAACGGCACATTCACAGAGAACTACCAGAAATACAAGCTGGGTCTAGAAGAGGTTGTGGCACTAGAGGCATTATCACCAATGTCAAGTGGACGTTGGCAGAAAGCAAAGAATACCAGAGAACAGTGTTTCAGTGATTATGCAAAGACATTTGACTGTGTGTGGATCACAACAAATTGTGCCTAAACTTGAGGAAAATGGGAATCCCAGAACACTTGATGTACTCATGTGAAACCTGTACTTGGACCAGGAAGCAGATCAGGGCAAGAAAACACTGCATGGTTCAAAATCAGGAAAGGATGTGTCCTTTTCAATCTGTATTCAGAACAGAACATTCAGGAGGTGGGGCTTCATGAGGAGCAATGTGGCATCAAGATTAGAGGAAGATTCATCAACAATCTATGTTATCCAGATGACAAAACCTTGCTTGCTGAAACTGAGGAGGACCTGAAGCACTTGCTGCAGAAGCTCAAGGAGTGTAATCTTCCATATTGATTGAAGCTCAACATCAAGAAGACGAAGATTCTCATCACTGGACCAATTGGCAGCACAAGGATAGATGGAAAAGATATTGAGGCTATTAGAAATTACAACTTGCTTGGCTTTACTATGGACACTCTTGGCATTAGCCTTCAGGAAATCAGAAGACAAATTGCACTGGGAAAATCTGTGGCCAGGGACCTCTCCAGAGTACTGAAAAGCAATGATGTCAGTCTAGAGACTAAGGTATGCCTGATCCAGACCATGGTCTCCACAAAAATTACTTGCCATGCATCAAAGAGCTGGCCAACTGACTGGAAAAGATCGATATTTGTTCCCATTCCAAAGAAAGGTGACCTAACAGAGTGCGGAAATTATCAAACAATATCATTAATATCACATGCAAGCGAGATTCTGCTGAGAGTTATACAAAAACGTTTGGAACAACAGAGAACTGCCAGATGTACAGGCTGGATTTAGAAGAGGTGGTGGTACTAGTGATGTTATAGCTAATGTTAGATGGATCATGGCAGAAAGCAAAGAATACCAGAAGAATGTCTATCCGTGCTTCATTGGCTATGCAAAGGCTTTTGACTGTGTTGATCACAACAAGCTGTGGCTGACTCTGAGAAGAATGGGAATCCCAGAACATTTGATTGTGCTAATGCGAAACCTATACTTGGACTAAGAAGCGGTCCTCAGAACAGAGCAAGGAGACACCACATGGTTCAAAATCAAGAAGGGGGTTCATCAGGGATGTTTTCTGTCTCCATACCTTTTCAATCTGTATGCAGAACAGATCATCAGAGATGCTGGGCTGTAAGAGGAGGAATGTGGCATCAGGATTGGTGGAAGAGTCGTCAACAACCTGCGTTATGTGAATGACACAACCCCGCTTGTTGACACTGAGGAGGACCTGAAGCACTTGCTGCAGAAGGTCAAGGACTGCAGCCTCCTATGTGGATTGAAGCTCACCATCAAGAAAACGAAGATTCTCACCACTGGGCCAATTGGCAGTATCAGTATGGATGGTGAAGAGACTGAGATAGTTGACAGTTTTAGTTTACTTGGCTCCACAGTCAACATTCTTGTTAACAGCAGCCAGGAAATCAAGAGACGGACTGCATTGGGAAAGTCAGCTGTGAGGGACCTCCCAAGAGTACTGAAGAGCAATGACGTCAGGCTGGAGACTGAGGGGTGCCTGATCCGGGCTATAGTCTTCGCATTTACGTGCTATGCATCAGAAAGTTGGACAGTCACTAGGAATGAAAGAGAATTGATGTCTTTGAACTGTGGTGCTGGGGAATAGTAGTGAATGTACCTTGGACTGCCAAGAAAACAGATTCATCCTGGAGAAGGTGAAGTCGGAATGCTCCTTGGAGTCAAGGATTCTGAAGCTTCGTCTGACATACTTTGGGCATGTTGCAAGGAGGGACTGGTCCTTGGAAAGGGACATCATATTTGGCAGAGTGAAGGGGTGGCGCAGGAGAGGAAGACCTTCGATGAGATGGATCGATTCTGTGACTGGAGTGGTGGGAATGAGTGCGTTTGAGATGGCGAGGTTGGTACAGGATAGAACGGCACTTAGGGCTCGTGTACATAGGGTCAATATGAGTCGCATGCGACTTGATGGCACATAACAACAACAACTTTGATAAGAACTTATGTAAGGCAGTGGGGCCTAAAAAGACTTAAGTCTATGCCCACCTAGCTTTATCTACACTTTTATAGGAGACAAATGGAAGTTTTACAGTTTTTGAGATGTCAGAGAATAGCAGTCATTTTGCTACCTTATTCATTCACTACTTTCAGTTCTGACTCATAATAACACTCTTTGGGGTTTCTGAGGCTATAAATC
Source organism: Elephantulus edwardii (assembly GCF_000299155.1). Lineage (NCBI taxonomy): Eukaryota > Metazoa > Chordata > Mammalia > Macroscelidea > Macroscelididae > Elephantulus > Elephantulus edwardii. The sequence continues at coordinate 2,821,894 of NW_006399999.1, forward strand.
ACAGGGAGAGGAAACTGTCAAGCCTTTGGTTAAGCAGCAGAACTCACTACAGACCAGTGCACCCTTTTGTTACCATAAAGACTCCATAATATTAGTAATTATCAGCAGAGGGTTCAGGGCACAGTTGAATGGGGTGCCCAGCAGATATCGTTATATCTAGAGAAGAGGTCCTTTTCTCAGCTACCTAGACTTGTACAGGTGAAAACCATCAGTTTTCTCTGGAGTATCTGATAGGGTTCTAGGTTCTGTCACTGCAAGAGAGCAGCCTAACACAGTTTACGTACTCAGTGTATCATCTAATCTATGCAGCATCATGTAAGGAGAACCTTGCCATCTTTTTTTTCTCGATGGCAAGACTGACTTTAAGAACAATTGTCAGGTTGATTGGTCCAGCACTAAGCCTCAAAAGTGATGTTTCAACCTCTGGAAAAACTAGACTTCTTGTAGAAAGCTGAATCAGGATCCACATTTTACACTATACACAAAAATTAACTCAAGGTGGATCAGAGACCTAAAGGTAAACCCCAAAACTTTAAAGATCATAAGAGACAAAATGGGACCAAATTTAGAAGGCCTAGTCTATATAGTATAAAGAGGCTGGCAAATACAGCTAGAAATGCACAACCAGGAGAGTATAACATCAGTGAATAGAACTTTCTAAAGATCAGGTCCCTGTGTGCATCAAAACCTTTTTCCAGTAAGGTGAAAAGAAAACTTACTGACTGGGGAAAAACATTTGGCAATGCCATCTCAGATAACCATCCATAACAAAAACTTACAGAATACTACACAGCTTCCATAGTCTTTCTGATTACTAGTTATGCATCTGAGACCTGGACAATGAATAAGGATGACAGAAAAATAATTGAGGCCTTTGACCTTTGGTGTTGGAGAAGAGCACTCTATGGCCTAGAGAATGAACAGGTATGTATTGGAGATGGTACAGCTAGAGAGTTCTTTGGAGGCAAGAATGATGAGGCTTAGCCTCACGTACTTTGGACATGTTGCTAGGAGGTGCTATTCTTTGGAGAGGGACATGATGTTTGGAAGCGTGGAGGATCGGCGAAGGAAAGGAAGATCCTCAACCAGGTGGACTGACATGGTGACTGCTGCAATGGGCTCTCGTGTGTCAGGAAATGTGAGGATGGTGCAGGACAGGGTTGGATTCAGATTTTTTGTTGAGTCATACTCAACTTGACAGTACCTAACAACAACATGGCCTCCACAAGAAAAATCTGAAACCCATTTACAAGATGGGCAAAAGATAAGGAAAGACTTTTCACAGAGGAAGACATTCAGATGGCCACAGACACATGGAAAAAAATGTTAAAAATAATTGGCAATAAGATATGCAAGTCAAAACCACAGTAAAATGTCATCTCACCTCAATTGCAGTGGCAAATTTCAACATGACAGAAAACAATAAATGGTGGAGAGGGTGTAGAGAGATTAGAACTCTCATACATCGTTTGGTGGGATTGCAAAATGGCACAATCACTCTGGAAGGCAGTTTGGTGTTTCCTCAAAAAGCTGAACATAGAGATTCTATATGATCTACCTCTATTCTACTGCTAGGAATATACCCCAAGGAAAACAGAACTGAGGCACAAATGGAGATTTGTAAACTGATGTTCATAGCAGCGTTATTCACAACAGCAAGAACATGGAAACAACCCAAATGTACAACTACAAATGACTGGAATGAGAAATTGTGTTGCAAATATGAAACATATATTCTCAAGATCAATGATTTTTAAAAATACTAGATAACATAGGTTATATAAAAAGTGAAAAAAGCATAGGTTATACAAGTGTTTAGATCTTTCATTCATAGAGTCACTATGAGTCATCTATGACTCGATAGCACTTAACAAAAACAACTTATAATGTAGCAGAGGCTAGAGAGTAAACTAGCTCAGATGCACAACGACAAACACTGCATAATGCCATTATTATAAAAGCAAAAGGATAGCCATCAAGGTGTGTATGGATATCCAAAGAGGGAAAAGGTGGGGGGAAGGGGGACTGAAGGTGGGGAAGGAGGAAATTACAGAGTGGCTAAGTTTGGTGGGTGGATAGGGAAAAGGAATTAGGAATTATCCAGTGGGTATCTGAAAAGATGGGTGTAGATCAATGGTGATTAATTTTGTAAAACATAGTGTATCGGAATGATCATAAGAAACACAAAGTGAATGAAAAAAAAGTAATGTTCCACCTGTCATTTTGTGTTTTAACAAAATTTTTAATGTTTCAGTAACTTTCATAAACTTACTGGATAGTTCAGTTACTTATGTTTTGTTTGCTCTGTTTAGCTTTTATTAGTTTTTTTATGGTAGACATATCCTGTTGGGGAAAAACCAGAAATGTGTTGCCTGAACAAAAACAACAAAGAGCCACTTGGTAGGAGCCTTAGGCAAACAGAGAAGATAGAAAGGGCAGTAGTATGCACTCACTAACATGATTTGGCCCAGGGGAAGACGGAGGATGAGACACACTAGCAGAGGAATGTCATGGGGAGGGGGTACTCAAAACTTTCAAGTGATTGGACTAATTTCCCAATACAAGAAAGACCTATTGGTGGGGGGTCGTCATTATACAGGAATATCCATTGCCTGTTTTTACCCCATGCTGATATGTATTATGGAAATATATCCTTTTACAAAAAATGGGCTGATACTGTACATATGGTTCTGCAAACAGTTTTTTTTATTCATACATGAATATTTTTTCCATGCACATGGGTGGAAAAAATCCACTAAGACACACAGCGCTGCTGTTGGGTCAAAGGCTGGTGGTAACAAGAGTGACACCTACAGCAAGTATCAGCATAGCTTAAAGCACAGAGCCTGGCAGGTACCTTCCAGGGAAAGTAGGGCTGGCACGATTCTCAGATGGGAATCAGAATTGAAAGGCAAAGGTATTAAAGGTATGGAAGATCTTCTAAGTTCTTCTGCCCTCTCCCTCCACCCCTCACTCCTCTAACTCCTCGCTGTCCCCTTGGGGGGAATGGATCCTGGACATCTCTTTGCATCCAATGAAAACCACCCATTTTCTGTTTTTTCCTTAGCTCCTCCTGACCCTTTGACATATCATCACACTCCCTCATCATCTCCTCACTCCTCAAATGTCTTTCGCATGAGTCCTCTGGATAGACCCTGGGGGAATCCTCTGTCCCCCTGTCTGTTTTTCTTTTTGCTTTCCGGGGCACATAATCTTCAGCAGGGTGCTTTTCAGCAGCCCTCTCTGGCTCACTCTCTAGCTTTTCCTCAGGCTTCAGCTGGCCTTCACCTTGGGATGCCCCCATGGTGGCCCCTGTCTCCCCCTGCTTCTCTTTCTTTCCCTCAGGTTGTTCTTCATCACCTGGTTCTCCTCCATCATCTGCCTTCCCCTCCGCTTCAGTCTCTTCTGACTTTCCTTCCTCTTCCGGCTCTACTTCACTTTTTGGTTTTCCCTCGTTTTTCTGGTTTCCTTCATGTTCACTGTAGAGTGTGTCCATGTTGAGATTCCCTTTCTTTTCCTGTCCTGGAGGTGGGGATGGCAGAAGTGGTCATGGGTGTGGGGGAGATGAGAGGAGACAAAGAAACACAGAGACTGAGCCCCTAGGAATGGAGGCAGGTTACTCCAACCTGACCAAGACTCCTAGTGTGGCTTCTGCCCACTCCTCATCTCTCCCTCCCACACACTTGAGCCAACTGGTTGCTAGGCAGGCCCTGTCACTAGCTCTACTTCCACCATGGGCACATGTGTGGCCATGAGAGCTGGGAGGAGAGAACTACAAGATCCCTAAATTTTGCTCAGCCTTTCCCCGCTCCCTCCCACCCCCGCATGCTCCCCAGCCCCTGACCAAGTGCAATGCTTCCTCCAGACCTTTAGGATTTCTGGACAGGATGCTTCTCCTTTTCTAGAGTGCTGGGAACAACAGATAGGCAGACCTGTAGGGAGATGGGAGATGGACATTGAGCTTAGTGGACGCACAGTGATAGGGGTCTTTTCCTGAATCCGGGCCTCCTCTTCGAGCATTCATTCCTTCCTCCACCCTCATGCACTGACAACCTGTTCCCACCACCACACTGCTAGGCTCAGAATGCAGAGTATGAGGAATTCTTTTCAGACGCTATCTTTCCCCCCCCCTTTTCTTAAGCTTTTTTTTTTTTTTAATAATTTCAATGAGCATCTAGAGAGATTTTGGATTTCCATTCACTCATTGCCGCACTTCTCTCCCCGCCCAGCCCTCCCCACCCCAGTTCAGAATCTATATTACTTCTCACTGTCGCACTGCGGGGGGCACTCTCCTCCCATTCCTAACTCTGGAGGGGAAGGAAGGCACTGAAGTAGGATCGAGAGGTAGGCCAGGCGCTGCATGGGTCCTCTCCCACACTTGTCCGTATCCGCTTTCTGTTCTCCCAGGTGCTCTCCATTCTATCATCTCCCGCTGCCACTAGGCCCTCCCCATCCCATCCTAGCCAGTCCTCCGGGTTTCCCCCATCTCATCCCCTCCCATTAACCAAGTGCCTCTCCCTGATCCACACCTTTCTTTCTATGTTCTCCATCCTTTCCCCTCTCACCCACTTCCCACTGCTCCAAATCTGTTCTCACTGACACCCACCCCCACATGCTCTCATCCCTCCCCATCCCTGCCCACGTCCTCTGCGGTGCCCACTCTACCCTCCATACCCATTAGGGCATACTGACCTGTGGGATGAAGCAGGCAGGCTCCTCTTGGGATCGCCGCAATCCACTTACCAGCTGCCCTTGCTGCTCCAGGAGCTTGTTCCACTTGTGTGGGACTGAGGGCTGCAAGGGTGAGCACGCAGGTAAACCTGATGCCCACGTCTGCGCCTGGCCGGTCACGTGGGTGCCGCCGCGCGTCACCAGAGGCACGAGCCCCCCCTGGCCCTCCACCCCCACTTCTACCTTTGAATGTTCGCGGGAGCTGAGAGGTGGTGGGCACTGAGAAGAAAAAGAAGAGGCAGTTTCCGGACTTCAAGTGCTTTACCTGATGCATTTCAGGTCTCAGCCCTCTTGTTGTTGAGTACTGTAGAATCTGAACCAATCCTTAGTTGTCCCTCCACCGGGTTTTCAGAGGCCATTACTCACTTGGGAGGAGCAGCTGGTGGATTCTAACCGCTTGCATTCGAGATTGCAGTGCAGGTTCTTACCACTAGACCAACAGAGCTCCCAGATCAGCTCTCTTAGATCCTCCTAATCGCCAAATTTAACTACTGAAGCAAAGGAAAGGGGCTGGCTTAACCCCACAAGCGCAATATGCGAGTCTTACAACAACCAACTTTTTAAAAAATTGATATTTTAATGAAAGTTTATAAAGAACTTGGATTTCCATTCATTCTGTGTTGCACATTTTTCTCCCTATTGCTCACCCTCCCAGTTCGCTTTTTTCTTTGGAAAAAAGTTCTTTCATTATTATACAGTCCCCTTCCACTCTACTATGAAGCTCTTATTCTAGACTCTTTGTCATGCCAATCATATATTCCTTTTATAGAATTCTATCCATCGTCTGTTTCAATGCCGTGTACGTTATTTATCACCTCTTTTCTTAGTTTCCCCCCAGTCCCCAATGCCAGTACTGTGTTTTTTTTACATTATTATTCTTTAACTTTATTATTAATTTCAATGAAAATTTACAGAGACTTTGGATTTCCATTCATTCATTGTTGCACTTTTCACCCCTCCCAACCCAGCCCCCCCAGTGCACTACCCTCTTGGAAAAGTAAAAAAAAAATTCTTTCATTGTTTTGCAATCTCTCCCTCCAGGTCCACTCCACTATGCAGTCTTCGCTCCGGACTCCCGTCATGACAAAAACACCTAATCACATATCCCTTTTAAACAGTTTTCTCCCTCATCTGTTTCAATGCAGTATACATTATTGAACCCATCCTTCTCAGTTTCCCCCCAACCCCGAGGTCAGTCCTGTTTTACAACAGTGGTTCCATGCAGTATTTGTCCTTTTGTGACTGAGATACTTCATTCACCATAATGTCCTCTAGGGTCACCCATTTTTAATAATATTACATGAGTTCCTTGTTTTTCAATGCAGTGTAGTATTCCATTGTGTGAATATACCACAGCCTCTCTATCCATTAATTTGTTGATGGGCACTTGTTTCCAACTCCTTGCTATTATGAACAAAACCACAATAAACATGGCTGAGCATGTATTCAATATTTTATTGGCAGTGCTAGCTAAAGCAATATGGCAAGAAAAGGAAATATGAGGTATCCAAACTAACAAAGAGGTAGTAAAACTATTTCTATGTGAAGATGGCATGATAGTGTATTTAGAAAATACTAAAGTCTCAGAGAAAACCCATTATATGTAGTTGATCAAATCAGCAGAATGGCAGGATACAACATGCAAAAAAATCAGTCAAATTTACTGATAATATCAAAGAAAACATTGAAAAGTTATACTAATTACAATAGACAACCACAAGATGAAATACTTAGGAACAAAAGACCTATATTTTTAAACCAACAAAACAGTATTACAAGGAACAAAAAGAAATCTAGATACTAGAACACTATATCACATTTATAGATAGAAAGACTTAATCCTGTGAAAACACTTTCTATGCAATTCAAAACCAGAAACTGATTATCTTCTTCAAAGAGCTTGAAAAGGTAATTTACGATTTTATTTGGAAAGTAAAGGGATCCCAAATAAGCAATGCTCTACTGAAAAAAAGAAAAACAAAATAGGAGGCATCACACTCCTTGATCTACTACACAGCCATAATAACCAAAACAGTATTGTACTGGTTCAGTGACAGGCACATAAACAAAGAAAACAAAATTGAGACCTAGAAATCAACTCATAAAAAAAAAAAAAAGAAATCAACTCATCTACCTATGATCAACTGATCTTTGATAAGAAGTCAAAATCCAGTAAATGGGGAAATGACAGATTCTTTAACAAATGGTGCTGGCAAAACTTTACATGTATCTGCCAAAAAATCTGAAATAAGTCCCATATCTCACAACATATGCACAAACCAACTCAAGGTGGATCAGTTACCTAGGGATAACACCCCAAACCAAAAAGATCATCAGAGAAAAACTAGGAACAAGTCTTGGAAGCCCTAGTCCATGAATGACATAGGGAGTTCTGGTGTGTCATAGTGGTAAGGAATTGTGTTATCAACATAAAGGTACTCAGATAAAATCCACCAGCTGCTCTGTGGGAGAAATAAGGGCAATTTTGTGGATTTATTGCCTTTGAAAACGCATTGTAAAGTTAACTATGAGTCGGTCTGGCTTTCGATCATTGCGAAGTTCTTTCATAAATAGTACCAAAAGAGTAACTTGTTGAGAAATCCTCACTTTGATTAAAGATCTGATATAAAGGTCCAATGATGATTAATTTTAAAAGTATAGTGCATGGGAATGATAGTATGTAACACAATGTGAATGAAGCATAGTGTGAAGCACAATGTATACTAACTTTGTAAGTAAACTGGTGTACATTTTTTAACATAGTATAACAAATAGTGTGTGTGTGTGTGTGTGTGTGTGTGTGTGTGTGTGTGTGTGTGTTTGTACCTTCTG
>NW_006399999.1:2830096-2831666 GCF_000299155.1 Elephantulus edwardii
GTCAGAGGCAGTGCGATTGGCACAGGATAGAGTAGGGTTTAGGGCTCCTGTACATAGGGTTGCTATGAGTCGCAAAGGACTAGACAGCACATAACAACAACAACAACAGTAACTAACAGTAACAAAAATAATCATAGCACAAACCTTTGTTGTATTCCAGGAACTACATGAATTTAACTCTCATTATCAATGCTCAGTCAAGACATATACATGGGTGACTAAAAGAGATGCATATGTATCCATTGCAAGACTGCCAAGCGTTGCCATCTGGAAACAAATGAGCATGACTCCCCTCCCCCACTTTTACACACCTATGATTAACACTCCCACACCCTGCCCATCCTCACCCCTCTGTTTTGACTTTTTTTAAAATGAAATTTTTATTTTTGTACTGGTTTACTTACAAAGTTCATATACATTGTTTTTCACACCTGATCTTTCCCCTTTCCTTTACCCACCCCTCCCTTTTCCCATCTAATTATGCGACCATGTGATTAAGCCCCCCTCGCCCTCCCTACATGGATTCTTGTACATGTTCTACAATAATGATCTTATACACTATTTGTCTTTATGAGACTGAGTTAATTCACTTAGCATAATGCTCTCCATTTCCTCCCAAGTTAGGTAGTAATTTACAAAATAATTGCTCCTGCATGCTGCATGTTGTTGTTGTTGTTATGTGCCGTCGAGTCGTTTTTGACTCATAGCGACCCTATGCACAACAGCCCTAAACCCTGCTCTATCCTGCGCCAACCACACTGCCTCTGACACACCCATCCCGATTACCCCAGTCACTGAATCAATTCATCTCATAGAGAGTCTTCCCCTCCTGTGCTGTCCCTCCACCCTTCCAAGCATGATGTCCCTCTTCAAGGACCCGTCCCTCCTTGCAACGTGTCCAAAGTGTATAGTATTCCATTATGTGAGAATGTATCACAATTTCTCAATCCATTTGATTGTGCTTGGACATTTGGGCTGTTTTCATGTTCTTGCAATGGTGAATAATGCTGATATGAACATTGGTGTACAAGTGTCTGTTTGTGCCTCAGTTCTCATTTTCTTGGGGAAAATTCCAAGCAATGGAGTAGCTGGGTCATATGGAATTTCTATGTCCAGCTTTTTGAGGAAATACCAATCTGCCTTCCAGAGTGGTTGTACCATTTTATAATCCCACCAACAATGTATAAGTGTTACTATCTCATCAAATCCTCTTCAACATTTATTACTTGCTGCCCTGTCAAACTTTGGTGTCTAATTGTGGTTTTGATTAGCATTTCTCTTATTATCAACAATTTTGAGCATTTCTTCATGTGTCTGTTGGCCATCTGAGCGTGCTCCTCTGTGAAAGCCTTTCCATATCTCTTGCTCATTTTTTAATTGAGTTATAAGTCTTTTTCTTCTAGAGGCCCCAGAGTATTCTTAAACTTTTGTTTTAATACTCTTGTCTGAGATGGTATTGCCAAATGTTTATTCCCAGTTTTGTTTTCACACTGTTGGAAAAAGTTTTTAATGAGCACAGAGATTTAATCTTTAGAAGGTCCCAATCATCAATTTTATCCTCTTTTTTTTT
>NW_006399999.1:2834015-2835564 GCF_000299155.1 Elephantulus edwardii
ACTCGACGGCATTAAACAACAATAACAATGACGACGACCAAGAGAGAGCTACGTTGGCCTAGTGGAAAGGAAGCTGCGCTACCAAGCCGAAGGTGGGTGATTTTCATCTGTGGCCCTTGGCCAGGTTCAAATAGTCTTCCTGTCAAACATTCTTCTAGGTTATATAGCACTGGTCTGTGCATTGCTGTACAGAGGTAACTCGTGGTTGCTGTGATGCTGAAGACTGTGACAGTGATGTGCCAGTCATGGCAATGGGTACCCATGGTGGACAGTGTTGGCTGGAGCTTCCTGACTAAATCAAGCCTGGAAGCAGGAGCAGCATCCACTTCTGAAATGGCTTGCCTCCAGAAACTCTATGTACGAACAGTGCTCAGGCTGTTCGTTCATAGGGTCGCTATGAGTCGTCTACAACTCGACAGCATTAAACAACAACAACAACAACATGTGTTGAAGAGATTACCATTTCCCCATTTGATGGGTTTTATTTCCTTGTTGACTATAAATTGACATGGATAGTTGGGTTCATTTCTGGGTTTCCAGTTTTGTTCCATTGGTCTATATGCCAATGATTGTCCCAGTACCATGATGTTTTGTTACTACTGTTGTGTAATAGATTTTGAGGTGAGGAAGTGCTATGCCTCTCACTTCCTTTTTTTGTTTTTCACAAGTGTTTTGCTTCTTCAGGGTCTTTTTCTCTCCAAATAAACGTGACAATTTCCCTTTCCATCTCCTTGAAAAACGAATTTGGTTTCTGTATTGGGATTGCGTTGAACATGTAGATTGCTTTTGGTAGGTTTATCATTTTATTAATATTGAGTCTTCCTATCCATGAACAGGGAACATGTTCCCACTTCTTTAGGTCTTTTATTGTGTCTTGAAGAAGTGTTCTGTAATTTTCTTTGTACAGGTCTTTTGTTTCTCCAGTTAGGTTCACTCTCAAGTATCTCAATTTGTGGTTGCCTATTGTAAATGATATTGCTTTCTTGATTTCCTTCTCTGGATTCTATTTGTTACTGTAGAGGAATCCCACTGATTTTTGGATACTGATTCTGCCACTTTACTAAATTGGTCTACTAGCTCTAAGAAGGTGGGTTTGTTGTTGTTGTTGTTGTTGAGTACTTGACATTTTCTGGTAACACTATCATATCATCTGCATATAGTGACAATTTAACCATCTGTTTGCCAATCTAGAAACCTTTTCTTTCCTTCTCTTGTCATATTGCCCTATCAAGTACCTCCAATACAATATTGAATAGAAGTGGTGACAGTGGGTATTTTTGACTGGTCCTTGTTCTCAAAGAGAATGCTTTTAGTCTTTCTCTATTGATAATTATATTGGCTCTTGGTTTTGCATATATACTTTTCACTATGTTGAGGGAATTCCCTTCTTTTCCAATTTTGCTGAGTTTCTTAATCAGGAAGGTGTGTTGGATTTTTTTCAAATGCCTTTTCTGCATCAATTGCTAAGATCATGTGGTTCTTATTATTTGCTTTGTTAATGTGGTGAATTACATTGATTATTTTTCTTTTTTTAAAAAAAATTTATTAT
>NW_006399999.1:2843490-2845620 GCF_000299155.1 Elephantulus edwardii
ACTCAGCATTTCTTAAGCTCAAGGAACTGAAGAACAGATTCAAACCTAGAGTTGCTGTAATCAAGGATGCTTTGGGCAGAATATTAAATGATCCAGTATTAAAGAACATTTACAGAGAATTTTTATTTCCATTCATTCATTGCTGCACTTCTGTACCCGCCCAGCCCTCTCCCCCCGCCCCCCTTTTCTCTAATATTTTTTTTAAATTTTTTTTTTCCTTTCTCTAATCTTGATGCTGCATTTCTCTTCATTAATTGCAACTTCTGGAATGAGTTACTCAGCATACAAAATTGAGTAGGCATGGAGAAAAAATACAGCCCTGATGCATACCTTTCTTGGTTTTAAGCCAACAGCTTCTTGGTCTGTTGTTTCTGTTGTTATTATTGTTATTGTTAGGTGCTATTGAGTGGAGTACAACTCACAGCAATCCTATGAACAGTATATCTAAACCTTGTCCTATCCTAGGCCATCTTCATCTTCTCTGACACTTGAGCCCATTCTTGTAGTCACTGTGTGAAGCTCGTTGAGGGTCTTTTCTTTCACTGAACTTCCACCTTATCTAGACAAGTATAAATCCTGAAAATTCATTTTAAGTTGAAAAGACAAGTTGCAGAAGAGAATTGTGACTGTAGATATGTAGATAGATAGATAGATAGATAGATAGATAGATAGATAGATAGATAGATGTTTGTGTCTACCTCACTGACAGGAGCAAACCAGAAAATATGTACCATCCTAGTGGCACAAACCTCATAGGGTAAGGGGCCATGAGACTAGTGAGAAGTGAAAAATTAATTTCAATTTATAGATTCATTTTTATATATTATTTGAAATCTTACATTTAGAAAAAATATTTTTATTACAATTTGAAAAGAAAATAGTTTAAAAAGAAAACAGATTAACCAAAGTAATGTACAATAGGTTTTTTGTTCTCATATTTTTTTAGTTTGCAATCATTAAATTATTTTCATGCATGTACCTTGCGCTTTATATAATCTTTAATTTATACTGTTTCATTCTTATTGTATAGTGATTGTATATTGCTTATATAATCATTCACATACATTGTATTGTATTGTATATAATTAATCAATATTGATCTGTGCCAATCAGTACTCTGTCTTTTCAAGTCCCCATTGTATCTTTCTTGTTCTTTCACCACCCTCCATCTGCCCACTAACCTCTGCTGTCCTAGTGATTTCTCTCCTTTCCCCTTTTCCCCTTCTCCCTTCCCCTTCCTCTTTTGAACATTTATACATATCTTGCTCACATAATTCTCTATTTTTTTCAATAATGATCTTATGCTATATTTTTCTTTATGAAACCAAGTTATCCCACTCAGCATAAAACGCTATCTAGACTCGTACATGTTATACATTATTTTACTAAATCATTATTTCTTAGTACTGCATAGTATTCAATTATGTGCATGCACAATTTATCAATTCATTCATTTAATGATCGGCATTTGGGTTGTTCTCATTTTCTTGCTATTGTGAATGACACTGATATAAACATAAGATAAGTGTGCATATCAGTTCTGATTTCCTTGGGATATATGTTCCTAGCAAATAAAGATTCTCACCACTGGTCCAATTGACAGCACCATGATAGATGGAGAAAAGATGGAGATTGTTAACAATTTCAGCTTGGTCAGCTCCACAATCAGCACTCTTGACACCAGCAGTCAGGAAATCAAAAGACAAATGGCATTAGGAAAATCTACTCTCAGGGATCTCTCCAGAGTGCTAAAGAGCAATGATAACAGTCTAGAAACTAAGGTGCACCAGATTCAGGCCATGGTCTTCACAATTACTTACAAAACATCAGAGAACTGGACACGACTAAGGCTAACAGAAGAATTGATACCTTTGAATTTTGTTACTGGAGAAGAGTGTTGAACATACTGTGAACTGCCAGGAGAACAAAAATGTCTTACCTACACAGGGTGAAACCAAGGTGTTCCTTGGAGGCAAGGATTTTTTTTTTAAGATTTAAATACAAACAACAAATGCTGGTGAGATTGTGGAGAAACTGGAACCCTGATTCACTGTTGGTGGGAATGTAAAATGGTGCAACCACTGTCGAAGGTGGTATGGCACTTTCTCAGAAAGTTGCAAATAGAGATAC
>NW_006399999.1:2845720-2855490 GCF_000299155.1 Elephantulus edwardii
GGATTGTAGTTGCAGTTCCTTGCCACTAGGCCACCAGAGCTCCCCTGATTGTTTTTCTTATGTTGAACCATTTTTGCATACCTGTTATGAATCCCACCTGGTCATGATGAATTATTTTTTATGTTATTTTAGATTTTATTGGCTAGGATTTTGTTAGGAATTTTTGTATCTATGTTCATGAGATACATTATTCCAAAGTTTTCTTTTTTGGTAATAGCTGTGCCTGTTTTAGGTGTTGTGTTTGTTTTTTTTTTAAATTAGGGTTATATTTGCTTCATAAAGTATTTCTGGGAATGCTCCTTCTTTTTCTATTTTTAAGTAACTTAAGTAGAATTGGTGATAAATCTCTGAATGGTTGGTAGAATTCAGCAGTCAAGTCATCTAGTCCAGTACTTTTTTTTTTTTTTGTGAGAGAATCTTTTTATGACCTGCTCAATTTCTTCTTTTGTGATGGATCTGTTCAAGTGTTCTACATCTGACAGTGACAATCTGGGTAAGGAATGAGTTTCAAGGAATTTTCCATTTCCTCTAAGTTTTCAAATTTATCAGAGTATTGTTGTTGTTGTTGTTATGTACTGTTGAGTGACTTGCTTATCAGTTCTAAACCCTGCTCTATCCTCCGCCAACCTTATTGTGTCAGTGACACATAGCCCCATTACTCCAGTCACTGAGTCAGTCCATCTCATCAATGCTCTTCCACTCCTGTGCTGTTTGACCACCCTGCCGAGCATAATGTCCCTCTCCAAGGATTAGTCCCTCCCTTGTCACATGCCCAAAGTATGTTAGATAAAGTTTCAGAATTCTTGCCTTCAAGGAGCAGCCTGGTTTCACTCTTTTCAGGATAAACCTATTTGTCCTTTTAGCAGTTCATTGTATATTCAATAGTCTTCTGCAGCACCACAGCTCAAAGATATCAATTTTCCTTCTATCATCTCTAGTCACTGTCCAGTTTTCTGATGCATAGCATGCAAATGCAAAGACCATGGCCTGGATCAGAGTATAGCTTTTCATAATATTTCAGTCTTATAGATTTAATTTCCTATGTTTCTGTTGTGATTACACTTCTATCATTCCTTGAGTTATTTTTGTCTTCTCCCTTTTTTGTCTTGTTAAGTTTGCCAATGGTTTGCCAATTTTATTGACCTTTTGAAAAACCAGCTCCTGGTCTTATTGATGATTTCAGGGGTTTTGTTGTTTGTTAGGGTTTTTTTTTTCCTGTTTTCTATCTCATTGATTTCAGCTCTTGCTCTTATAATTTCCTTTCTTCTAGAAGCTGTGAAGTTAGATTGTTGTATTTTTCTATTTGATTATGGTGTTGAGATTCCCTCTTTTTTAACTTTTTATGTGTTTGTCTATTGCTATGAACTGCCCCCTGAGGGCTGCCTTAGCTACAATCCAGAATTTTTGGTATGTTGTATTTTCATTATCATTTGTTTTGATGAACTTTTAAAAAAATTTCATTCTTTATTTCTTCTATAACCCAATTGTGTTCTAGGGTGATGTTATTTAGCTTCCATGATGGTGGCTTTGTAAGTTTTATCCTTTTGTGTTTAATTTCTAGTTTTATGATATTGTGATCTGAGAAGATACTTTGTATTATATCAATTTTTTAAATTTGTTGAGGCTTACTTTGTGCCTTAATGTGTGATCAATTCTGGAGAATGTATCATGTGCACTTGAGAAGAAATTGAATTGAGTTTTAGTTGAGTATAGTGCTCAGAATACAACCACAAGTTCAATTTGGCTGACTGCATCTTTGTTAAGTTTCTTTTGAGTTGACCTTTCCTTTTGTGAGAATGGTGTAAAGTCTCCTACCTCTATTGTGGTGGTGTCTATTATGCAGTTCTGTTAACAGGTTTTTTATGTATTTATCAAATCTATAATTTGGTGCATACAGGTTGAACAATGTTATGTCTTCTTGATTTACTTTGCTTTTAATCATTATATAGTGTTCTTCCTTACGTTTTTTGGTGGTTTTCATTCTGAAGTCTTTTTTTATCAGAGATTAGAATTGCCACTCCTGCTTTTTTGTGAATGCCACTTGCTTATTATATTTTTCCATCCTTTGATTTTTAGTCTATCTTTCTCTTTATTGGATGTATCTCTTGTAGACAACATATAGATGGATGGGCTTAAAAAATCCATTCTGCTGGGTTTTTTCCCTCTTTATTGGTGCATTTAGTTCATTCACATTAAGTGTGATTATTGAAGCTCAACATCAAGAAAACAAAGATTCTCACCATTGGGCCAATTGGCAGCATCAGTATGGATGGTGAAGAGATTGAAATAGTTAGCAGTTTTAGTTTACTTGGTTCCACAGTCAACACACTTGGTACCAGCAGCCAGGAAATCAAGAGATGAATTGCATTGGGAAAGTCAGCTGTGAGGGACCTCTCCAGAGTACTAAAGAGCAATGACGTCAGGCTGGAGACTAAGGTGCACCTGATCAGGGCTATAGTCTTTGCAATTACGTGCTATGCATTGGAGAGTTGGACAGTGAATAGGGATGATAGAAAGAGAATTGATGTCTTTGAGCTGTGGTGCTGGGGAAGAGGTTGAATATACCATGGACTGCTAGGAGAACAAACAGGTTTTTCCTAGAGAGGGTGAAAGCTGAATGCTCCTTGGAGTCAAGGATTCTGAAGCTTTGTCTGACATACTTTGGGCATGTTGCAAGGAGGTACTGGTCCTTGGAGAGGGACATCATGTTTGGAAGAGTGGAGGAACGGCACAAGAGAGGAAGACCCTCGATGAGATGGATTGATTCTGTGATTGGTGTGGTGGGAATGAATGTGCTGGAGATGGTGAGGTTGGCACAGGATAGAGCAGCGTTTAGGGCTCTTGTACATCGGGTCACTATGAATCACAAGCAACTTGACGGCACAAAACAGCAACAACATGACAGGTCTGGGTTTATCGTTGCCGTTTTGTTGTGTTTCTTTTTTTGTTGTTTCTTGTTACTATGATCCATCCACTTTCCTTTGGTATCTCTGTGTGAAAGACTTCCCTTAAAAGTTTTTGTAGATTTGGTCTTGTTTTCACAAATTCCTCAAGTTCTTTCTTTTCTGCAAAGGATGTAATATCTCCTTCATATTTGATGGAGACCTTAGCTCTGTACTGGATCCTCAGTTAGCAATTTTTTCTTTCAACTTTCTGTATATGCCATACTTTTGTCTTCTTGCTGTCTTCTTTCTGCTGAAAAAATCAGAACTTTACCTAATTACTTTTCCTTCGTAGATGACTCTTTGTTTTTCTCGTGTTGCTTTCAATATTCTATCCTTATCTTTTATTTTGGAGAATTTGGCTTTGTTATGTCTTGATATTTTCCTATTTGGGTTCTAGTCAATTTGATGTTCGCCAGCTTCCTCAGTATGAATTTCCCAGTTCTTCAAAATACCTGGGAAGTTTTCTTCTAGTACCTCTTCCACAATTTTCTCAGTCACCACCATGTTCTGTAATTCCAATCTTGCGCATGTAATTCCTTTTGATGTCATATCTCATGATTTTAATGTTTTCTTCATTTTCTTTATGTCTTTTCTCCTATTTTTCTTCTAGTATGTTGCTGTTGAGGTTCTTGTGTTTCATCTCACTGCGTCTCTGCTCCATCTCTTCTTTTCTACTTTTTTGGTCCTTTAAAAGTGTTGGACACTTCTGCCATTTTGGTCTTAATATTTTGGATTACATTTTCATGCCTTTCTGTTATTTCTAGTACCATGTTGGCAGTACCTTCTCTATCTTGTAAATGATAATTTTTTTAAGTTCTTATATCTATATTCATTTTTTAAAGTTTCTTCCTTATTTGTGCAAGTTCCTCCTCATCAATATATTTCGTTTCGCTGCATGTCTTTAGAGAGTTTGCTTTCTTATTGGTTTCAATTGTTTCTTCCATCATTTGCACCTTTTTCTGTTGTTGTTGTTAAGTGCCCTTGAGCCGCAGGCAACTCATAGTGACCCTATGAAGGAGAGTCCTCAACACTTGGGTGTCTTTCATCCTCTCTCCAGGTTCATAGGGTTTCTGGAGGCAAGCTATTATGGAAGTGGATGCCACTCCTCCTTCCAAGCTTGTTTTAATTGAGGAGCTCCACCCCACTCTCTGTCTGCATTGGGTAAATGACCATTAACGCATTTGACACATCAGTGTCACAGTGTTCAGCCTCATGGCAACCACAAGTTACTGCTGTACACCAGGGCTATACGACCGAGAGGAATGTCTGAACAAAAACAATGAAAGACTGGCCCAAGGGCCACAGGCCTGAGTGCCCTTCAGTGTCTTAAAACCCGGCATGCCCAAATGCTAGCAAACGCCTTTCCCCAGACCCCCAGTTCCTCTGGCAAGTCTGCTCTGCCGAGCCCCACGTGGGGCCAAAAGAACACCACACCACAAGTGCCCTAAGCCCTCAAACCTGCCGTGACTCAAGCCTTCTTCTGTAGCTATTCAAATAACTCTTCATCAATATATTTTTTCTGATTCTCTACCTCTAGGTTATTCCCTTTATTTGTGGCTTCCATTGTTTCTACTATCATTTGTACTTTCAGTTGTAGCTGTTCAAATGTCTCCATATCAACATATATTCTCTGTCTTCTTGACGCTGGAATATTCATAAGGTCTCTAATATTCTCTGACTTTTTTTTAGAAGGCTTAATTAGTCCTTTTACAATGTTTGATGCTGCCTGCTGCTTTCTTGGCATTATGTGAAGTTTTTCTTGGTAAGTGTTAGGTCATTTCTATTGTGTCTGCTAACTTTGGTGCTTCTTGTCTTTATAATGTTACTAATTAGTTGCCAATTTAAAATATCTACTGGTTGAGCTACTCACTCTACTGTAGGTCCTTTTTGGGAAAATTTGCCTTTTCTGAAGTCCTTTGGAAGCTGGAGTGGCATCCACTTCCTAAACAACATGCTTCTGGAAACTCTATGAACTTTGATAAATGACAGTAGTTCTAGAAAGTCTTCAGGCCTTTTGTTCATAGGGTTGCTATGAGTCGTACTTGACTTGACAACAATCAACAACAACAACAACAAAGTCCTTGAAGTTTTCTTTGTTCTGCACTGCAGCCCTGTAGGAATCTTGCCTTGATGTAGTCCCCTGACACCAACTGTATAGGCCTCCTTCATGTATGAAGTGGCTGAGTGGTGTGAGAGCAGGTACTCTACTCAAGCAGTTTCTCATGTGCCTTTTCTCCGGGAGCTTAATGTCTTCTCTAGAGTGGTAGGAGATTAGAGATCAAGACTGCCAGTTCAAGAAGCTTCTGTGTAGGGGGTCTCAAGCCAGTTCTCTCTCTCTCTCTCTCTCTCTCTCTCAGAGCTATGAAAATTCTTTCCGTTGCTTGTTGTTCTGTATACTAAAATATCTTGTCCTGTTTGGCCCCCGGGATGGCCTTGCTGCCGTGAAGGCAAGCATCCCCAGATAGAGGGACCTATAACCCCAAAGACGCCTCTGTTCCATCTCTCCATAAGCCAAGCATGACTTTTTTACTTAAAGGTGGTGGAACAACCTTGCTTAAAAAAAATAGATAATTGATTGGTCAAAACATGTTTGGATTGGAAACCTTTGACTATCTATGATCACCTACCCTGCAAAACCAGTTAGCTCAGCTATCCTTGCAGCTCCTGGAGATGGCTATAGCGTCAGTCCAGTAGGGAGACAATGACAGCTCTAGAAGAAGTCAATGAAATGGGACACAGATAGCCATCCCTCACCACTTCAACCCAAGCACTGCTCCACGAGTGGAAGTCTAAAGATAGGCAGAAGGAAGAATTGACAATATCCGTATTGTCCATTGCAGTGCCTCCAGAAGCACAAATAAGACTCATAACCTCCCAAGTACCCAAGCAAAAAGAAGGGACTTATCTCCTCCTTACACTCTCCTACTTGATGTCCAGCATTTATTTGTCAGTTTACCATTTTGCGGTGGCTTGCATGCTGCTTTCATAGAAGCTATACATCATCAGTATTTCAGATACCAGCAAAGTCACTCATGATGGATAGATTTTAGCAGAATTTCCAGACTAAGATAGACTGAGAAGCAGGACTAATCATCCACTTCTGAAATAACACGCGTTAGAAAACTCTACACATAATAGAAGAATATTGTAGAATATGTTGTTAGAGGCTGTCAAGTCAACCACATCTCATGGCAATCATATAAACAGCAGGCCTGAGTCTTGTGCTATCTTCGCCATCCCTGATATCCTCAAACCCATTGATCCAGGAGCTATGTCAATCCACTTAGTTGAGGGTCTTCCACACTTTTGATGACCTTCCACACTTCCAAAGACTTGCCCCTCTTAACAACATGCCCAAACTATGTTAGACAAAGTTTCATTTTCCTTGCCTTTAAGGAGCACTGTGATTGCACCTTCTTGAAAACCTACTATTTTTTTTCTCTCTTGGCAGTCAATGGGATAATCAGTACTCTTTTCAATACCACAAGTCAAAGACATCGATTCTTTTTCTGCCATCCTTATTCATTGTCCAACTTTCAGATCCAAAGGAAATAAGAAAAGTCCATGACTTGAATCAGGCACACCTTATTCTTTAAAATGACATCATTGATCCTCAGCACCTTGGAGAGGTCCTTGGCAGCAGATTTCCTCAATGCAGTACATCTGGTTTTGGAAAAAAGAATTCATATCAGTTTGCATACAAAATTTCTATACTTTGCATTTTACTCATTTATACTGTGCTTTCCACATTTCTTAATTCACATTGTGTTTAATACAATCATTATGATGATTTTTAAAAAAAATTATTTTGCATTGGTTCAGGTACAAAGTTCTTATAAATCGTGTTTCACACTATTCTTCATTCACACTGTGTTTCATACAGTCTTTCTCATGCATCAAGTTTTATAAAATTAATCATCATTTGACTATGCCCATCATTACCCTGCCCTTTCAGGTCCCTACTAGATCTATTCCATTTCCTTTACCCTCTCCCTCCACCAACCAAATTTCACAACCCTGTGATTTCGCCCCTACCCATCCTCACCCCTTTGCTCCCACCTTTTCCATCCTTGGATCCCTATATATGTTTTATTAGTTATCCTTCCCCCGCCCCCAAATGGTCTTAGGCAGGATTTGTCCTTATGAGACTGAGTTAGTTTGCTCAGCATAATGCTGTCCATTCTTTCCTGAGTTATGTTGTATTTTTCAAAATTATTGCTCCTGAACAATGCATAGTATTCCATTGTGTGGATGCACTACAATTTCTTAGTCCATTTGATTGTGGTTGGGCATTTGGGCCGCTTCCATGTTGTTGCAGTGGTGAATAATGCTGCTATGAACATTGGTATGCAAATCTCTGTTTGTGTCTCCATTCCAGTTTTCTTGGTGTATATTCCTAGCATTGGAATAGCTTGGCCATATGGAATTTTTATGTTCAGGTTTTTGAGGAAATGCTAAACGGCCTTTCAGAGTGTTTGTACCATTTTACAATCCCACCAACAGTGTATGAGAGTTCCTATCTCACCATATCCTCTTCTGTATTTGTTGCTTTCTGCCTTGCTAAACTTTGCCACTGCTACTGGGGTGAGATGGTATCTCTTTGTGGTTCTGATTTACATCTCTCTTGTTGCCAGTGATTTTGAGCATTTCTCCATGTGTCTGTTGGCTATCCAAATGTCTTCCTATGTAAAAAAGTTTTTCCGTGATTCTTTGTCCATTTTGTAATTAGGGTATCAGTCCTTTTCTTGGAGAGGCCCTGTAGTATTCTGTAAACTTTTGATATGAGACTCTTGTCTGAGAAGATATTGCCAAAATTTACCCCCCAGTTTTATTTTCACCCTATTAGAAAATATTTTTTAATGCACACAGGGTTTTAATATTTAGAAAATCCCATTCATCATTTTATCTTTTTCTGGTTGTGCATATAGACTTAATTTCTATCTTTCGTTCACACTCATACCAATATCAACTATGAATCCAGACCAGTAAGAAGCTGTGCTTCAATCCCAATGGCACATGGTTCAAATCCACCAGCTACTCTGAAGGAGAAAGGTGGACGATCTCCTCCCAGATTAGTTGCCTTTGAAGACCGACTGAAGTGTCAGCTATAGGTCAGTTCCAACTTTACAGTCCACAACAACAACAGTCTGGATTAGAAAGAGATTACAGAGAGTTTTTGTGTGGTTCAAGTGTCACCCAAATTCTTGGTTGGTCAAGGGATGCATTCCATTTAGAACTTTATCTGGGTGCACATTCCAAGGTCTGAGCAAGTGTGTATCTTGCTTTCCTTTTATTATTTGTAATTCCACAATAACAGTGTGATTAAAAAATGTTGCAAGTCATTTTCAGTTTCATCTGGAATAGAAAGAAATCCCGAATAAGTAAAAAACTGCTTAAAAAGAGAAACGAGGTAGGAGGCATCTCCCTCCCTGATCTCAAATCATACTACACAGCCATGGTGGTCAAGAGAGCATTATACTGGTACAGTGACAGACACATAGA
Organism: Elephantulus edwardii; assembly: GCF_000299155.1. Classification (NCBI taxonomy): domain Eukaryota; kingdom Metazoa; phylum Chordata; class Mammalia; order Macroscelidea; family Macroscelididae; genus Elephantulus; species Elephantulus edwardii. Next base: position 2,854,168 of record NW_006399999.1, read on the forward strand.
TAAATGGAATAGAATTGAGAACCCAGAAATCTTCTCATCTATCTATGATCAACTGATTTTTCTTAAGGAAATGAAATCAGTTAAGTGGGGAAACAAAAGCCTCTTTAACCAATGGAGTCGGCAAAATTGGAAAACTATCTATAGAAAACTCAAACAAGATCCACACCTCACACCATACACAAAAACCAACTCAAAGTGGATCAAGGACTTGGGAGAAAAACCACCAAGGACTATAAACTTCATCAAAGAAAATCTTGGAAGAACTCTAAAATCCCTAATACACAACACGAACAGTCTTCCAAGCATCAGGAAAAACTTACAACCAGGAGAGAATAAAATAGATGAATGAGACTTTCTAAGAATCAAATACCTATGTGCATTAAAACACTTCTCTAACAGAGTAAAAAGGAAATCCACAGAGTGGGGAAAATATTTGGTAATGACATATCTAAAATTGATACAACCCTTCAGCACCTCAACAAGAAAAAGGTAAACAACCCAATCACAAAATAGGCACTGTATATGACTAGACACTTCACCAAAGAAGATATTCAGATGACAAACAAACAAATGAAGAAATGTTCAAAATCCCTAGCTATCAGAGATATATAAATAAAAACAATTATGATATGTCATCTCACCCCAGCAACGATAGCAAAAGTCAACAGAATAGCAAACAACACATGATGGCAAGGTTTTGGAGAGAATGGAACACTTATTCACTGATGGTGGAAGTATAAAATGGTGCAACCACCATGGAAGTCAGTCTGGAGCTTTCTCAAAAAGTTGGAAATAGAAATATCATTTGACCCCGCAATTGCACTACTAGGAATATATCCTAAAGAAACCAGAACCACCATCCAAACAGATGTATGCACCACCATGTTTATTGCTGCCTTAATGACAATAGTAAAGATATAGAATCAGCCCAAGTGCCCATAAACCAATGAGCGGAAAGAAAAACGATGCTATATTTACACAATGGACTACTACACAGCACTGGAAAACATTGTACTCGGTTTTTTATTTATTGATAGCTGGTGTCAGAAGTGTTGATTGTGGATCCAAGTAAGACTAATCATTGACAATTTCAATCTTTTCTCCATCATGATGTTGCCTATGGGCCCAGTGGTGAGAATTTTTGTTTTCTTGATGTTGAGATATAAACCATATTGAAGGATGTAATTCTTGATCATCGAAAACAAGTACCTCAAGTATTCCTCACTTTCAGCAAGGAAGTTTGTATCATCTGATTAATCTTTCTCTGATCTTTTTTTTAAAATAATTTTAATGAACATTTACAGTTGTTGTTGTTGTTATGTG
>NW_006399999.1:2860630-2865796 GCF_000299155.1 Elephantulus edwardii
TTAAAATTATTTTAAAAAATAAAATAAAAAAAGAAAAAAAGAATTGACCCAACAACAGTGGGTCTGGTTTTGGATAACACTAAAAACATTAGCATAACAAGATTGTAATGAAGATCAATTATATTTTATTAAAATAAAAAAAGATTTAAATAGGCTTTATTGTTACAAATTGGGGACCCCAAGCAGGGCATTCTATCTGTGGTTCCAGGATGTCACCATGGAGACATCAAGAGGTCATGATTACAGGAGAGGTAACTGAAGGACATGATTCGGGTTTGTCCAGCCAGGAATGCAGGAACATGATTAGATGGTCTGGTGGTGAGGACACAGGGTGGGAAAGGACGATCTCCTTCATTCCCGCTTCTTGTAGCTCTCCAGGTGTGACAGGACCCAGGCCCGGGGCACAAGGAAATAGATGAAGCAGATAGTGATGAGCCCAATGACGGAGTCCATGACCCCAACCTTTTCCCGCGCCGGCTTCCAGTGGACCTGGCGGCATGGCACCAGGACCCGCCAGGCCGGGCCCAACAGGCCCCTCAGCAGCAGCAGACTCAGCGCAAACATAACGGCTTGGTGTGGACTGCATACGGTGCTCAGCCCCAGGCCAACTTCAGGAAGTAAAAAATCAAAGGGAAGGATTTTAAAGCTTCATATGACATACTTTGGATATGTTGCCAGGAGGGACTAGTCCCGGGAAAGGGGCATTATACTTGGAAGGGTGGAGGGACAGCGCAGGAAGGGAATACCCTGGGTCGTATGGGAGTTCTATGTTCTGTCTTTTGAGGCTAAATGTCCTTGCAGAGTGGCTATGCCATTTTACAATACCTTTTACAGTATGTAAGAATTCCAATCCCTTCTCATCTTCTCTAACATATTTTGCTCATTGTCCTGTTAAACTTTTCTACTGCTACTGGATTGAGATGGTAGCTCATTACTGTTTTGATTTCCATCTCTCTGATTCCCAGTGATTTTGAGAATTTTGCTGTTCCTGTAGGCCATCTGAATATTTTCCTTTGTGAAGAGTCTTTCCATATCTTTTTTCTCCATTTTGTGATTGAGTTATCAGTCTTTTTCTTGTGGGAGGCCCAGTAGTACTCTGCGAACTTTATGACACCTCTTGTCTGAGATGTCATTGCCAAATATTTATCCCAGTCTGTAGGCTTTCTTTTCACCCTATTAGTAAAAGTTTGTGATACATACAGGGACTCGATTTTTATAAGGTCCCATTTGTCAATTTCATCCTCTCCTGGTTGTACATTTATGCCTATATTTGCAATGTGCATATAATTTTATGGTATTGAGCTTTATGGGGAACAAATTAGATAAAAGTACTTGTTTTAGCTGTAAGAGTACACATATGTATGCATGCACACACACATGCATGTGTGTATGGGCATAATTCTATACCTCTTCTAGCGCTCTCATTCAAAATATGTAACTTGTGCAGCTTTAACTTCAGTTCAGACAATTCATTTAGATTTAAATGCCCAAGAACTTGATCACTATAAAGGAATTGCTGCCTGTGGTTGAAAAACCAAAAAGCTTTGACTATACTATTAAGCTCTGGTGACCTAGTGGTAAGAAGCTGCCCTGCAGTCCAGAAGGCATGGAGTTTGAATCCACTAGATGTTCTGTGGAAGGAGGATGGACAATCTTCTCCTATAAAAATGAGGCTACTGAAAACCTACTGGAAGATCAGCTATCGATCAGTTTTAACTCTAAAATACACAACAACTACAAGGGTGCTTCTTGGAGGAAAGGATGGTGAAACATTGTCTGACATATTTGGGGCTTATTGCCAGAAGGGGCTGGTTCTTGGAAAAAGACAATATAAAGTGGAGGGTCAAAGAAAAACAGGAAGATTCCTGACAGGACGGATTGACACGGTGACTGTAAAAATGGGCTTAAGTATATTGGAATGGTGAGATAGAGATGGCACAAGACAGGGAAACTTTTGTATCTGTTGTTTTTCTTAGGGTCTCTATGATTTACAGTGGGCTCTAGGACACATAGGAACAACAAAAACATTACGCCAATATCCCAACATCCATACAATAGCACTTCCTGAGTCCTCTGGTGTGAAAACTCTAAGATGCAATTCTGCCTCAGGACACCAGGTGGCAATAATTTAGGTTTGTTTGTTTTTTGGTTGTTGTTTTTTTTTTTTCCCCTTTTAACAAATTTATTCACAAAAAGTAAGACTGCAGAGGGATTTGGGGCTGTACATGGGCACAGGCCTGGTGAGTTTTGTACATGGGGCTAGGAGTCAAGAAGCTTCCAGGTGGAAGGGTATTTTTTAATTAAAAAAATAGTGGGAGCTACAACCACCCCCTCCCCCCTCTCCAGTTAAAAAGACACAAAAAATAGATGTCTCTGAGGTAAATGGGGAGTCTGGGCTTAAGGTTGTCAAGGGATTCACAGGTGCTGCGGCTTAAAGGGAGTGTCACAGGCACCGGGGTCTCTCCCGCATCAGTTGGTAGAACAGCACATAGCCCTCACTGGATGCCACCTGGTTTTCACTGACAGGGGAGACACGAGAATCATTGTAGACATGCCAACCAGTCTAGCACCGGCACAGGGCTGTGCAGTGACCACAGTGGACGCTTCCAGAGTGATTGCAAAGGGCGTAAAGCTGGTATATGGGGTTTCATGCTTTGTTCGTTAGACTCAGTAGTTAGAGTGGGAAGTCTACACCTACTGAACTTTTCTTGATGGAGCCACGGGAGGCAGAAAATCTATTCAAATGGAGCATGAGGATTGGGGGAATCATTGTACTGTCAATTTTTGGTACTTCGTGTTTTCTGCCTACATTGGTCACACACTGGGGCATTTTGAGATTCTAATTCTTCCATTTAGGTGAAAAGGTTAAAACAATCCCGAAGAGACACTTGCCCCCAGCAAAGCCTTTCTTAGGGATGGGCAGGGACAGGTCACAAAAAACCTCGAAGGACTGGCACTTGAGGCAACTTTTCAATTGGCCCACAAACAGATCCACAATTTTGCTGTCCTCTCGCTCCAGGTAACGTTTCCACATTAGGCAGGCTCGGTCATCAACTCTGGTTCATCTAGAAGAGCCCCTCCTCGATGGGGAGGCTAGGGAGCTCGATTGTTGGCCAGGATTGGGGGAGCACGGCAGCCTCGTTGATTTCCAGATGCAACCATGAGGACCTTCAGGAATTCTTGAGCATCCTGCTGGCTGTATCCAGAGAAAGAGGGAACATATTTCTGGAAGACAGCTCGAAATCAGGTAGGATTCACAGCTTCATAGGAGTCAGGGTGCCAGAGGGCACCAATCACATCTGCAAAGCCTTCAGTAAGCTCTTGGGCTCGACACCCTCCAGGCACCTCTTGCTGAAAGTCCCTTTGCAGACAGAAGTTTGGAAGAGGCCATGTGTTGCCCAGACACTAGTACGGCATTTAGGAAACACGTGTTCCCCAGATTTCGGAGGCAAACATGACCAGAGCCAAGCAGTAGCATGTGATGAGCCAACTGCTCTTCAGTGTAGGGTGGCTTGGGGACCTGGCAGATATCACGTGGAAGGAACCATGAGTCAGGGGGCTCTGTCCGTATGCTAAGCAGGGTAGGTGGTCAGGAAAGCCCCCAAGGCGGTGGAGAGAGGTGCTGTGTCTCAAAATGGGTGGCTCAGGCCAGGGGGCCAACTGGCTCAGTGCAGCCCAAAGCTCTCCCGCACCACGGTGCCCCCCTAAGGCAATCCCCATTGGGCGCAAGTCTCCACTGCTCACAGACTTGGATCAAGCTAGGTTGGTCCTGGATGGGAGAGGAAGAGCCACAGCTGGGGGTGGTGAGCCAGGCAGGGGAACCCCTTGATCTGCCCGAAGGGGGCCTCTGGAACCAGAGCCTGAGGTCTGTCCCTGTCCCAGCTCCGATTTCTTGAGCCGTTCTTCAGGGAGACCTGGCCGTGAAGGCAGAGGTCGAAACATAGGGTTTGGCCCAGTGGGTGGACTGCAGCACTCCTTGCTGCGGGCCCTGGGAGCAAGTGGTAGCTTGGCTCCCACCTGGGGCTGGGCATTAACACGTGGCTCTCTGATTCGGTCCAGGAGGTGCTCAGAGGCCTGAGGCATAATGTACACCACAGGTTGGACCTGTCCCCCGGAGAGGCGGTGGGGGAGGCCGGCCGGGGCCAGGCCCCAGCTCAGGGCCACCCCCTTCTACACCCGCGTAGCCCCTCCGCGGGTCCAGCTGCAGCTTTAGCCGCAGCAGCCGCCCTGATTGCTCCCAGGGCAGGCACTGCCGCCATCTTTGTTGGTCCCACCCAGACAGAGCCCTGTTTTGGTTTTTAAGTAATGACTGATAACTTTTCTTTTTTCATGATTTTATCTACCAGATCATCTTGATTAACAAACAACAAAACCTGGGGGAAAAAAAATAAGTGTTTTGTGGTTTATCTAGAAAAAATACAGAAATCAGTAGTTTTTTTTTGGTGAAGAAAATAAATTGTGTATAGTTCATTTCAGTCTGAATAAAATGTGAATTTTGTTTATGTTGCGCCGAAACCGAGGCCAGGGGGAATGCTATATTTGTCTCGTCCTTTAGTGCCTTGTGGTGACATGTCACATTCTTTAGTTCTGTGATCAGTCAACTGAACAGTGTGGCCCGTTGGCAGAGGAAAATAGGAATTGCAGCACACTAACAAGAAGAATGAACAGACTCACCCAACTGGCTTGACCAATCATTAACCACAGTGGAATGTCCATATCCTTCTCCCTTCCTTAAGACCCTGTTATAAATACACCTTGGGCACGACTTTCTTGGCCTCTCTTTCCAGATCAAGGAAACTTGCCCAGGAGCTCCCAGATTCTCGGGGAAGAAGGAGGGGCAATCTCATCATGTGCCAGTTGGATCCGATTTGACAGAACACATGCAAAAAATAATAAAATTAGAAAAATAATTTAAAAAAAGAAAGAAACCTGCCTTTACGCTTTCTCGCATTCTGGTCCATTTCTTTTTTATTTTATTATTATTAAATTTTATTTGTGTCAATGAACATTCACAGGGATTCTGGGCTTTCACTCCTTCATTGCCGCACCATTCTCTCCACCCTCCTCCCCAGTTTGTTCTTCTTCCCCACCATCCGAATGTCTGTTTTAATTGTCCAATTGCCACAGTGCTTGTCAAAGTCAGTTCTGATTAATCTTCTTTGTCGA
>NW_006399999.1:2867036-2868164 GCF_000299155.1 Elephantulus edwardii
TTTCCCAGTCAGTGGCTTCCCTTTTTACCCTACTGGAGAAGTTTTTGGATGTGCATAGGGATTTGAGTCTTAGAAGATCCCATTCATCTGTGTTATCTTCTCCTGGTTGTAGGTGAGTCTGTGACTTTACAGTTTAACGTTAAAAAAACGGAAGAAGGTAAGTACAGAGCTCTTGTGGCCTAGCAGCAAGAAGTTGCGCTACAGTCCTGAAGGCATGTGGTTTGAGGCCACCAGCTGCTCTGCGGGAGAAAGATGGACAATCTCCTCCCGTACAATTGATTGCCTCTAAAAACCCTCCAGAGGGTCAGCTATGGGTGGGTTCTGACAACAACCTTTTGAGTAACCACACAAATGCCTTAAAGAACTTGTTTTCTATGATGCCAATTCTGTTTGAAATTTTCGTATGCATATTAAATCAGTTTCATTCTTATGATTATTGCTGCTCTTATCAGTTTCAGCTAATATGTCCGTGTTGTAGAAAGTGGCCCTCCAGGAGATTAGGTTCTCACCCTTTATTACTCCTACCTCAGTAAAAGTATCCCACACATTCTATTACTCTTACTTTGTCACCCTTTTTCTAGGCCACTCTGATACCCACATACTCTCAGTAACCTCCCACCCTACTCTGCACAATGCCATACTTGGGTACACCAAGGTGAGCTAAAACACGGTGTTTCACTCCAAGTATGCATTTCTATAGTCTTGATTTATGTCCATCCTTTTGTCAGACAAAATTAGAATAATTCTGTGCACTGGTTCATAACGTGAGTTTTAAGAGATGGGAGAGTGATTCAGTTCTGATTCTTGTTGTTGTTGTTATGTGCCCTAGAGTCGTTTGCGACTCATAGCGACCCTATGTACAATAGCCCTAAACCCTGCTGTATCCTGTGCCAATCGCACTGCCTCTGACACACCCATCCCAATTACTGCAGTCACTGAATCAATCCACCTCGTAGAGGGTCTTCCCTTCTTGCACCGCCCCTCCACCCTACCAAGCATGATGTCCCTCTCCAAGGACCTGTCCCTCTTTACAACATGTCCAAAGTATGTCAGACGAAGCCCCAGAATCCTTGCCTCCAAGGAGCAGCCTGGTTTAATCCTCTCCAGGATGAATCTGTTTGTTTTATT
>NW_006399999.1:2868422-2878353 GCF_000299155.1 Elephantulus edwardii
TAAAGCTATGTACAGTCTCAGTCTCTTCACCATCCATCCTGATGCTGCCAATTGGTCCAGTGATGAGAATCTTTGTCTTCTTGACATTGAGCCTCAATCCATACTGAAGGCTGCAGTCCTTGACCCTCTGCAGCAAGTGTTTCAGGTCCTCCTCTTTTTCAGCAATCAGGCTTGTGTCATCTGCATAACGCAGATTATTAATAGATCTTCCACCAATCCTGATTATTAGCCTGTCTTAATCTAGGAACTCAGCTGAAACCTCTCCACTATAGGTGCTCCTTCTGGCATCTAACACACCAGTGACATAACTTTTAGCATCACAACAACCCACAAGTTACCAGTACAGCGGAATGGCAAACAAGTGTTGTATTAGTGATAGTAAAGAATAATCAAGCAAGCATATACATACTTAGCTATGAAGTAAGTTGCTGTTGTTGTTATTGCAATGTATCATTCAGTCAGAGCCAACTGACCTTCCAGCAGGTTTTCAGAGATGGTAAATCTCATGGGAGGAGATTGTCTATCTTCCCCCCCAAAGCAGCTGATGGATGAAGTAAGCAGCAGCAGTCAAATCAATCCCTGATATAATGAACTAGCAGATAGGTGCTGTAACACTAATAGCAAACTGTAAAGACAATCAAACATCTAAAATATATTGCTCTGAGTGATAGGATACCATCCATACATTTACAAGGAAGATCAGTTGACATGAGTATTATTCAAATACCAACAAATGAAGCCAAAGGATAGGAAATTGGAGATTTCTACAACTTTTGCAGCCTGAAATAGATAAAACATACCATTAAGCTGCATTAATTATTATTGGTGACTGGATTGCAAAAGTTGATAACAATGAGGAAGCATTTGTAGTCAGCAAGTACGGACTTGGTGACAAAAATTAGGTCAGAGAGTGAATGATTTTATTTGTATATTCAATGATTTATTCATGTAATATGTATTTTCATATTATTTTATTTTATATTTGTGTAAAAAATTCTTATACATTGTGTTTCACATGTACATTGTGTTTTATAAATCCCTCTGTTCACACTGTGTTTCACACAAAAAGCCACTTTACACATGTACCTCAACTGATGGACTGCACAGGAATTAGATGGACTACATCTGTGGGAAGAACTGTTGGAAAAGCTCAATATCAGCAGCCAGAACCAGGTCAGGTGCTGACTGTGAAACAGATCACTAATTACTTGTGTATAAGTTCAAACTGTAATTGTTAACAACCTCAATCTCTTCTCCATCTTATATGTTGCTGCCAATTGTCCCAGTGGGGAGACTCTCTGTCTTCTTGATGTTCAGTTTCGATCCATATTGAAGACTACAGTCCTTGACCTTCTTCAGCAAGTGCTTCAGTTCTTCCTCCAATTCAGCAAGCAAGGTTGTGTCATCTGCATATAGGTGGTTGTTAATGAGTCTTCCTCCAATCATGATACCAGCACTCATAAAACCTCATAAAGCCCTGCTTCCCGAATGATCTGTTCTGCATACAGAGTGAAAAGATACGGGGACTAGATGCATCCCTGACACACTCTTTTCCTGACTTTGAACCACACAGTGTTTTCTTGTTCTTTCCTGAGAACTGCTTCTTGGTCCAAGTATATAGGTTTTGTATAAACACGATCAAGTGCTCTGAGAGTCTCAATTTTCCTTAAGGTTAACCACAATTTATTGTGATCCATACAGTCAAATGTCTTTGCATAGTCAATAAAACACAGACATTCTTCTGGTACTCTCTGCTTTCTGCCAAGATCCATCTGACATTGGCAATAATGCCCCTAGTGCCATGACCTCTTCTAAACTCAGCCTGTATTTCTGGTAGTTCTGTCACTGTACTATTCAAGTCTTTTCTGGATAATCTTTAGCAGGATTTTGCTAGTGTGTGATATTAATGATATTGTTTGATAATTTCCACACTCTGTTGGGTCACCTTTTTTTGGAATGGGAATAAATATGGATCTCTTCTAGTCAGTTAGCACGTGGCCAGGAGAGATCAGTCCTTGGAGAAGAACATCATGCTTAAAAGGGTGGGCAGACAGCGCAGGAGAGGGAGATCCTGGATGAGATGGATTGATACAGTAACTTGGGCTATGTGGATTGGTGTGTCAGAGTTAATGAGACTGGCTCAGGACAGGGAAGGGTTCAGAGCTGCTGTAGGTGACTCAATGGCACATAAAAAAAATTACATACTATGACATGTTTGGAAGCAGGAGTGGCATCCACTTCCTAAATAACATGCCTCCGGAATCTCTATGAACTTGGATAAATGTTGATAGTTGTAGAGAGGCTTCAGGCCTTTTGTTCATATGGTCACTGTGAATCATTCCCGACTTGAAGGCAATCAGCAACAACAACAACAAGTCCAAACTGACATTGAAGATGAAACCAAATCTACAAGAACCAAAATATGACCTGGAGTTTATCCCACCTGAATTAAAAAAAAATGAACTTAAGGAAATGACCCAGCTATTCCACTGCTTGGAATAAATAAACCCCGAGAGAATGAGGCACAGAGACTTGTACACCAGTGTCCATAGCAGCATTATTCACCATAGCAAGAACTTGGAAACAGCCCAAATGTTGAACTACAAGTGAATGGATTGAGAAATTATGGTACATTCACACGATTGATTCATTATGCATCACACAAGAGCAATGATTTTGTAAATTACTACCTAATTTAAGAGGGACTGGAGAGCATTATGCTAAGTGAACTCACTCAGTCCCATAAGGATAAATACTGTATAAGACCATTATTTAAGAATGTGTGTGTGCAACAATGAATGAATGGATATCCAAAGTCTCTGTAAATTTTCATTGAAATTAATAATAAAATAAAAAAGGGAAAAAAGAATAAAGAAATGAAAAAAGAATGTGTGTGAGGATTGAAGGGGATGGGGGAACAGAGAGGTGAGGATGGGTGGAGGGATGATGATGTTTAATTATAGGGTCATACAATTTGATGAGTGGAGGGAGGAGGGATAGGTAATGGAAAGGAGAAAGATCCAGTGTAAAAAACAATGTATATGGATGTTATAAGTAAACCAGTATATAATAAAAATGTTCTTTTTCAAAAAGTGAACTTAAGAACAAGTTTGAGGTATTGATCACCAATGATCAAAAACCAGAGGAGCTATGGGATGAATCAAGAATATCATCTATGAAGAGAGCAAAAGATTATTAAAAAGAAGGAGGAGGGGGGGGGGAAACGAAACTAAAATTGATATCAGAAGAAACTATGACAATTACATTAGAGCATCAAGAAGCCAAAACAAAGGGAAAAGATGCCAAAGTAAAGGAGATGAATAGATTTAAAAGAGAAGCTCAAGAAGACAAAGGGAAGTATTATAATGAAATGTGCAAAGACTTGGAGCCTGAGAATAAAAAAGGGAAAACTCACTGAGCACTTCTCGAGCTGAAAAGACTGAAGAACAAATTCAAACCTTGAGTGAGAATACTTAGAGATATCATGGGTAAACTCTTGAATGATCCTGGAAATATCAAAAGAATATGCAAGGAATAAAAAGAATCACTGTACCAAAAGGAATTGGTCAACACAGAAATATTTTAGGAAGTACCATATAAACAAGAGCCAATTATAACAAAGAAAGAAGTTCCAGCTTCATTGAAGAAACTGGCAAAAATAAGACCAGGGATAGACGGGATACTAATTGACATGCTTCAGGTAACAGATGCAACCCTAGAAGCACTTACCAGTCTATGTCAGACTGGAAGAAATGGATATATTTTTCTCCCATTCCCAAGAAGAGCAATCCAACACAATGTGGAAATTATCAAACAATTCCATTAATATCACATGCAAACAAAATGTTGCTGAAGCTCATCCAAAAGTGACTGGACTAGTATATTGACCAGAAGTTCAAAGCTGGGTTTAGAAGAGGCCATGGCAACAGGGATATCACTGAGGATGTCAGATGAATCCTGGCTGAAAGCAGAAAATAATGGAAGAATGTTTGGGTTTTTTTCTTTATTGGCTATGCAAAGCCATTTGACTGTGTGGATCTCAACAAACTGTGGCTAACTAACATTGATAAGAATGGGAATCCCATAACACTTAACTGTGCTCATGTCAAATCTATACATAGATCAAAAAGCTGTTGTCTGAACAAAGCAAGAGAAAACTGCATGGTTCAAAATCTGGAGGTGTGTATATCAGGGATGTACCCTTTCTCCCTACTTATTAAATCTCTATGTTGAGAAATAGTTTGTAAAGTAGACCTATGAAGAGGAAGAATCAACAGAAGACTCGTCAGCAACCTGCAAGACTCAGATGACACAACCTTGCTTGCTGGAAGTTGAGGAGAACCTAAAAGCTTACTACAGAGGATCAATATGGATTACATTTCAACATCAAGAAAATAAAGATCCTTCCTACTGAGCTGATTGGCAACATCATGTTAGATGGAGAAAAGATTGAAACTGTCAATGAGTTTGTTTTACTTAGATCCACAATCAACACCCTCAGTACTGTGAGCCAGGATATAAGGCAACATATTGCTTTGGGTAAGTCTACTGTCAGGGACCACTCCAAAATACTGAAGAGCAATGGTGCAAGTTTGAAGACTAAGGAGTGCCTGATTTAAACCATGGTCATTTAAATTACTTCTTATACTTCTGAGAGCTGAATAATGAATAAGGATGACAGAAGTTGCCTTTGAGTTTTAAAGTTGGAGAAGAATGCTGAATATCCCCTGGACTGTCAAAAGAACAAACAGATGTCTTGGAAAAGGAGAGGCTATTCCTTAGAAAAGGATGTCATGCTTGGAAAGGGGGAGGGTCAGTGAAAGAGAGGGAGAACCTCAATGAGGTGGATTGACATGGTGACAGCAGTAGTGTGCTCAAGTGTATCAAAAGTGATAAGGATGGTACAGAATAGGACAGGATTCAGGTCTGTTGTTCATAGATAGGGTCACTATGAATTTTACTTGACTTAAAAATACCTAACAACAACAACAACAGTGGTGGTCTAGGTCATGGTCTTTTCAGTTACTTCTTATGATTCTGAAAGTTAGACAGTGGATATGTTTAGCAGAAGAACCAGTGCCTTTGAGTTGTGGTAGTGAAGAAGAGTACTGAATATGCTATGCGTGGTTAAAAGAACAAATAAGTCTGTCTTATAGGAAGTGCAACCAGAGTTCTTTTTTTTAGTGTTTTTTTTTCTTTTTAAAAAAAATTAATTTTAATGCAAGTTTACAGAGACTTAGGGTTTCCAGTCATTCATTGTTGCACTTTTCTCCATCCCCACCCCCTCCCCCAATTCACTCTTCTCCTTGAAAAGAAAAAGAAAAACTCTTTCAGTGTTATGCAGTCCCTCCCCCCAAAGTCCACTCCACTATGCAGCCTTCACTCTGGAATTCTGTAATAACAAGAATACCCATTCATCAGTTCCCTTTAAGCAGTTCTCTCCTTCATCTGTTTCAATGAAATATACATTATTCTTCCCCTCCTTTTCTGTCTTCCCTCAACCCTGATGTGAGTCCTGTTTTACAACAGTGGCCCTATGCAATATTTGTCCTTTTGTGACTGAGATATTTCACTCAGCATAATGTCCTCCAGTGTCATCCATTTTACATAATATTTCATGAGTTTCTTGTTTTTCAATGCTGCATAGTATTCCATTGTGTGAATATACCAGAGCTTCTCTATCCATTCGTTTGTTGATGGACACTTGGGTTGTTTTCAGCTCTTTGCTATTGCAAACAAAGCTGCAATAAACATAGGTGTGCATATATCTGCTTGGTGGCAGTTCTGTTTTCTTTAGGGTGTATTCCCAGTAGTGGAATTGCTGGGTCAAATGGTGTTTTTTTTTTTAATGGTATTTCTATTTGCAACTTTTTGAGAAAGCGCCGTACTGCCTTCCATAGTGGTTGCACCATTTTACACTCCCACCAACAGTGACTAAGGGTTCCAGTACCACCAACAGTGACTAAGTGTTCGAGTCCCACCAACAGTGACTAATGGTTCCAGTTTCTGCACAACCTCAACAGCATTTATTGTTTGCTTTTCTGCTAAATTTTGCTGTTCTTACTGGGGTGAGATGATATCTCGTAGTTGTCTTGATTTACATCTCTCTTAGAGCTAGGGGTTTTGAACATTTCTTCATGTGTTTGTTGGCCATCTGAATATCTTCTCTGGTGAAGTGTCTGTTCATATCCTGTGGCCATTTTTCAAATGCATTGTTAACCTTGTTGTGGTGCTCAAGTATTTTATAAATTCTAGAGATAAGTCCCTTGTCTGACATGTCATTACCAAATATTTTTTCCCCAATCTGTGTCTTCCCTTTTTACCCCACTGGAGAAGTTTTTAGATGTGTATAGAGATTTGATTCTTAGAAGGTCCCATTCATCTATTTTATCCTGTCCTGGTTGTAGAAGCGCTTCTTAAAGGTAAGAATGGTGAAGCTTCGTCTCACATTCCTTGGACATTTTGTCAGGAGGGAAAGGCCCTTGGTAAAAGACGTCATGCTGAAAAAGGTGGAGGGTCAGAGACAAAGAAGGTGGCCCTCAACAGGATGCATTGATACAGTGACTGTCACTGGATGTGAGCATGGCAGAGATCATGAGGATGACACAAAATAGGACAAGGTTCAGTCCACTGAATTGCTATGAATTATAGTTGAGCCAGTGTCACCTAACTACCACAAAATGGTTTTTGTTCCTTCTATCAACTCCTCTGTAGATGATCCCTGGTGAGGAGTATTGGTGATGTAGTGTTGGGCTACTCATTTACAGGAATAAATAGGCAGCTTGAATTGACCAGCAACTTGTGGGGGAAAGATTAACACACTCCTCCCATAACAATTTTCAGCCTTTGAAACCCCATGGAGGGTTGTTATGGATTGGACTCCACTTGAAAACTGTGGGTGGTAGAGAAGTTTGAGATTCGAAGTACCTCCTGACACAAATCTGAACTGCAGCTCGAACTTGCCAGAGTAGGAAGATGAGAGGGAAGGACTATGATTCACACTCACTAGAGCAAGCTTTCTAGAAAGCTGGGTGGCAAAAGAAGCTTACTCAGTACACAGGGAAACTTGACCTGAAGCCTCTAGGAAAAAAAAGTTTGTTCTCATTCTATGTTTAAGAGAAAGCTCCATGTGAGTGGAAGAAAAAGAATATATTTTACTTTTTGTGCCTTGAAACCCTTAGATAAATAAGCTATTATTGTTAAGTGCTGTCGAGTCAGAACCAGCTCACACCTAACCCTCCAGTAGTTTTTCAGAGACTGTAAATGGCGCAAGAGGAGATTGCCTATTTTATCCTTCTAAGCATTTGAACTGCCTCCTTTGGATTGGCAATGTAATTGCTTAGCCACTAGGCTATGAAAATGCTCTTATAAATAACTGTTGTTGTTGTTATGTGCCGTTGACTCATCTGTGACCCATGGTGACCCTAAGTGACAGGCTCTGAAGCTTGTTCTGTCCTGAGCCATTCTCACCAATTCTGACACCCCTGGCCCCATTACCACACTTAATGTATCAATCCATCTCATCCCGAGTCTTCCTCTCCTATCGTATCCCTCCACCCTTCCAAGCATGATGTCATCTCCAAAGACTGGTCCCTCCTGGCCACCTGTCTAAAGTATGTGAGATCAACCTTCAAAATTCTAGCCTTCAAGAAAAAACTTGGTTTCATCCTCTCCAAGACAAACTTATTTGTTTTCTTTGCGATCCATGATATGTCCAAGACTCTTCCCCAGCACCACAACTTGAAGGCATCAATTCTTCTTCTGTAATCTTTAGTCATTATCCTAGACACTTATATAAGAAAAAATGGATTTATACCACTTATCACCTTTGTAACATGCTTTTCCGTTCTTTATAACCATCTTTCCATGGTGCATTTCCATTATTTATATTTCTTTGATACCATTTTAAATTACAACAAAATTTCAGGCTGGTTTTATTTTTAACAACATTTTGCTTTAATTGCAACTTTAATGAAAATTTACAGAGAAGTTAGATTTTCATTCATTTATTATTGCACATTTTACCCCTCACCCTACCTTCCCCCTTACCCAGCTCACTTTTTAAAATATATTAATTCACTGTTGCACAATTGCCTACCTCTCCCCACCACCCCAGTCCTCTTTGCAATGATATTATCTCTTATTCTTGGCTGTTGTAAAAATAATGCCAAATTGTTTATTTGTTTTAGACAGTTCTTTCTTTCATCTGTTCCAATGCAATGGTCATTACCTATCCACTCTTATCCTATTCTCCTCCCAACCTCCCAAGTTTTTATTTTTAACATCAAACTCATTACACTTTGGAAAAATCCACTGAGTCAATTTTGAGTTATGACGACACTTTATCAGCTTTTCAAGACTATAAAGTTTAATATTGTTGTCAGGTGCTACCAAGTCGAGTATGTATAGTTACTCTATGAACAACAGATCTGAACCCTGTCCTATCCTGTGCCATCCTCAACTCTGACATATACTTGAGCTCTTTACTGCTATCACTGTGTTAATCCATCTTGTTAAGGGTCTTCTTCTCTTTTGCTGACTGTTCACCTTTCCAGACACGATGTTCCTTTCCAAGGAATAGCTTCTCCTAACAATATTCCCAAAATACTTGAGATAGAACTTTCCCATCCTTTTTCTCCAGGGAGCACTCTGTCTCCATTTTCTCCAAGACATACTTGTTCTTTTGGAAATCTATGGCATATTCAGTACTCTTCTCCAACACCACAGCCCAAAGGCATACATTCTTCTTTTGTCATCCTTGTTCATTGTCCAGTTCCCAGAGGCATAGCAAGTTACTGAAGAAATCATGGTGTGAAATAGATGCACCTTGCTTTTAAAAATTATCATTATACTAGTTTATTTTTAAAGTTCAAATACATTGTTTCTCACACTAGATTCTTCCAATTTCCCTCACTCCTCCATCAAAATGTACAACCCCATGATTAATCCTACCACACCTTACTTTTTAAACTGACATCATTGTTCTTTAGCACTTTTGAAAAGGTGATACCACAATATTGATTGTGGTTCCAAATAAGTTGAAATTATTGACTATTTCAATTTTTTCTCCACCTATCATGATGTTGCCTATTGGTGCAGTAGTGAGAATTTTTGTCTTCTTAATGTTGAGATATAATCTATATTGAAGGTTTCTCCTCACTTTCAGCAAGTAAGTTTGTGTCATCTTTATAAAGCAAGGTGTTGATAAGTCTGTCACATTTCTCTTCCACACCTTTCTTGATACTGTTCAGTAATTTCCAAATTCTTTTTTTATTATTTCATACTGGTTTACATACAAAGTTCATAAAGTTCGTATCCATATTCTTTTTGATTACCTTTTTTTTTGTAATTAGAACAAATATGGATCTCTTCCAGTCAGTCATCCAGGTAGCTGTCTTAATGGAAACAGGCTTGAAAATTTTTATCCAGCAAAGTGGATTGTGGATTCAAACTGATGACCTTTACATACAATCTGCTATATAGTTTTCTCGGCATTTATTTCATCAGTACCCCCTAAATGATATCTTTCTATATCCATTTTCTATAACAAATGACAATAATATGCTTACCATCCATGCTCATATATTCACAAATACCATTGTAAAGATTTCTTTATAAATACTTGAAACTGTTTTTTCCAAATTATGAAGTCTGAAAAATTTTATCTTTAAACATTGCTTTTCAAAATAGTGTTAACTAATTTATATTCATAACAACACTAGGGTGTGTAAGTACCTTTTTCCTCTACAAAAATTTCTGTCAGTTCTTGTCATTTTGTATGTAGGAGTTCAAATAAAATTTGTCATTTTGTAACATATTTAATTCAATATAATGCTATCACATTGTTGTTGTTGTTGTTGTTGTTATGTGCCGTCGAGTCGCCTGCGACTCATAGCGACCCTATGTACAACAGCCCTAAACTCCGCTCTGT
>NW_006399999.1:2881393-2884911 GCF_000299155.1 Elephantulus edwardii
GCAAATACATTTTTTAAGAGACATAAACGCAGGTTATATACCTGGATTTCACCTGATGGTATGCATAGGAATCAGTTAGATTACATCTGTGGAAAGAACCGCTGGAGAAGCTCAATATCAGCTGTGAAAACTAGGCCAGGAGCTGATTGTGGAACATACCACCAACTACTTATATGGAAATTCAAACTGAAGCTGAGGAAAATTAAACCAAATCCAAGGCAACCAAAATAGGACTTTGAGTCTATCCCACCTGAATTTCAGAACCATCTCAGGAACACTAATGAGGCTTTGAACTCTAATGAGCGAAGACCAGATGAGTTGTGGGAGGATATCAAGGGTATCATCCAGGAAGAGTGCAAACGGTCATTGCTATCACATTATGTCCATGTTATATCATATGTCAGGATGTCATTTGAAGTACAAGGACTTCAAATGAAATGTCAGACTAAGGGGTGCATTGCACCTGACTGTTTATACTGGTGAGTTTTATGTGTCCTTTTGACCTTAGAAAATGGTTTTATTGTGAACAAAGCCACAATAAACATATCTGATTGGGTGGCAGTTATGATTTCTTTAGGTTATATTCCCAGTAGTGGAATTGCTGGGTCAAATGGTATTTCTATTTCCAACCTTTTGAGAAAGCCCCATCCAGCCTTCCATAGTGATTGCACCATTTTACACTCCCACCAACAGTGACTTAGGGTTCCAATTTCTCCACAACCTCACCAGCATTTGTTGTTTCCTGTTCTGTTAAATTTTGCTATTCATACTCAGATGAGATATCTCATAGTTGTTTCAATTTGCATCTCTCTTAGAGCTAGGGATTTTGAACATTTCTTCATGTGTTTGTTCAGCATCTAAATATCTTCTTTGGTGAAGTGTCTGTTCATATCCTCTACCCATTTTTCTATTGCATTGTTTACCTTTATCTTGTTGTGGTGCTCGAGTATTTTATAAATTCTAGATATAAGTCCCTTATCAGACATGTCATTACCAAATATTTTTCCCCAGTCTGTGGCATCCCTTTTACCCTGTTGGAAAAGTCTTTGGAAGAGTTGGAGACAACTCAAGTGCCCATCAACAAACGAATGGCTAGAGAAGCTTTATTATATTCACACCATGGAATACTATACTGCATTGAAAAACAAGGAACTCATGAAATATTATACAAAATCATTGACCCTAGAGGACATTATACTGAGTGAAATATCTTAGTTACAAAAGGACAAATACTGCATAGTGTCAATGTTATAAAGCAGGACTGACATCGGAGTTGAGCAGAGTCTAAGAGGGGATAAATAATGTATACAACAAATGAGGGAAAGAACTGTTTAAGAGGAATATATAATTAGGTATTGTCATGACAAGAGTCCAACTGGGGGGAAGGGTCTTGTATAACAATAATGGATTTTTTATTTTTTTTTTTAGTTTTCATAGAGAAAAATGACCGGGGGAAGGCTGAGCAGGGAGGAAAGTGTGCAACAATGAATGATTGGAAATCCAAAGTCTCTGTAAAATTTCATTTAAAAAAACCCCAATAATTTCTGAATAAAAAGGAAGAGAATGGTTTTAGGAGAATTCTAGTATTGTGTTAAACAGAAATGAAGAGTTTGTCAGTATGTATGTGTGTGTATGTGAGAGACTGTGTGTGTGCGCGCACACACACACACGTGAGCGCTTGTGTAAATGAATGTGTGAGTGTGATGATATTTATATTTCTCTTAGCTTCTTTTATGCCTCTTCATGGCATTGCTTCCCATTGTATCTCACATCAGGCCTACAAGTCATGGAAGTCCTGATGATGACCAAATAATTATGAACATCTTTAACCATGGCTTGAATATGAATTTCTAAAAGGGAAATTGTTGTTATGCATGGTGGATACCAATGCAGTTTTTGGATAAGTACTACCATGCTGATATCTAGAAAGGTAGTTTACGTTTAGACTCCTCAAAGGGCAATAACGTGAAAAAGATCACAGAGCGCTGAACAAAGTAGTTATGCTGACACCATGTCAATAAAGTATGGACCCTGGACTCTGTCCTATACCAATATATGTTACTGGAATAGCTGGTATATAGGAAAGTGATCAGAAGTACATGGAATTCTACTCACAAGCACACACTCATGTTGGGAAGGAATAGGTCATTGCTTAGAGGAACACACAACACAAAGATGACAGGCCTAGGATACGGCTGCAGCTTTTTGTAAATCTTGTTTAATATAAAACACAGGCATCAATAGACACATGAAGAAATGCTCAAAACAACTGAGAGTATGAGAGATACAAACCAAAACCAAAATGAGATACCGTCTTACTTCAGTAGCAGGGGCAAAGTTTAAAAGGGCAGGAAGTAATAAATGTTGGAGAGGATGTGGAGAGGTGGGAACCCTCATACACTGTTGGTGGGATTGTAAAATTGTGCAACCACTCTGGAAGGCAGTTTGACATTTCTTCAAAAAGCTGAATAAAGAAACTCTACATGACCCAGTTATTCCATGGCTTGGAATATACCACGAGAAAATTAGAACTGAGGCAAAAATTTGTACACCAATGTTCATAGCAGCATTATTCACCATCGCAAGAACATGGAAACTGTGCAAACATCCGACTATAACTGAATAAGTTGAGAAATTATGGTACATTCAAATGATGCAATACTACACAGCATGTAGGAGCAATGATTTTGAAAATCACTATCTAACTTGGGAGGGACCAGAGAGCATTATACTAACTCAGTCTCATAACAACAAATACTATATATTGCTATTATGTGTTGTCTAGTCCCTTGCGTCTCATGTATAACCCTATGTATAACAGATCTGAAACCTGTTTTATCCTGTGCTCTAACCCGTGCCAACTTTGCTGTCTCTGACACACCTACCATACTTACCACAGTCACTGTATCAATTTATCTCATTCTCCATCCCTCTGCCCTTCCAAGCATGATGTCCCTCTTCAAGGACCGATACCTCCTTGCAAAATGCCCAAAGTATGTCAGATGAAATCTCAGAATCTTTACCTCCAAAGAGCAGCTTGGTTTCACCCTCTCTAGAAAAAACCTATTTGTTCTCCTGGCAGTTCATGGTATATTCAACACTCTTCTTCAGCACCACAGCTCAAAAGGAATCAATCCTCTTTCTATCATCCCTACTCATTGTCCAGCTCTCTGATGCAATTGCAAAGCAATTTCAAAGACTATGGCCCGGACCAGGCACACCTTATTCTCTAGAATGACATCATTGCTCTTCAGTACTCTGTAGAGGTCCCTGACAGCCTACTTTCCCAATGCTGGTACCAAGGAAACTAAAGCTGTTAACAATCTCAATCTCTTCACCATCCCTCATAATGCTTCCAATTGGCCCAGTGGTAAGAATCTTTATTTTTTTTTATTGGGAAAAACATATTGGGGGTACAGGGAGGTGAGGGTTGGGGGCAGAAGGGTGAGGATGGGCCAGGATGCAGTTGCAGAGCTGCACAGTTGGGTCGGTGGGGGGAGCAGGTGAAGGAAATGATG
>NW_006399999.1:2885791-2886280 GCF_000299155.1 Elephantulus edwardii
CAGAACAAAATATGTGGTGCATTTAGGATGTCGTTCCTCTTATGCATGCTGCCACTGTTAAGGTCATCAGACTCACAGTGACTTTCAGCAATCCATTGTGTAGGTAATCGTCCTCTTTGGCCTGTCCAAGGAAACCCAAACCTGCAGATGGCAGGCATGCATCCCATCCCCCACCTCCTACGCAGGTGGCCAGTGGGACGCGCGGCCCCCCAGCGTGGGTGGCCATTGGGGGCACGCCCCACCCCACCCCGCCACACGGGCGCTCGGTGGGTGTGCGGCCCCTCTTGTGCAGGCGGATGGTGGGTGCCCGCTTCCTCTACAGCTGCCATTCTGGTTCCAAGAATTCTCTCCAGACCAAGTCCACCTTGCGGCAGTATGGTGGCTTCGCTGTACGAGTCTTGAGGAGGGCCGGTGCCCAGCATCCATCCTGGGTGAGGAAATCCATTCGTTCCAGCTATGGAAGCCTCATGGAGCTGCAGTGGCTGTGCG
>NW_006399999.1:2908422-2935551 GCF_000299155.1 Elephantulus edwardii
TGATATCTCATAGTTGTTTTAATTTGCATCTCTCTTAGGGCTAGGGATTTTGAGCATTTCTTCATGTGCTTGTTAGCCATCTGAATGTCATCTTCGGTGAAGTGCCTGTTTATATCCTGTGCCCATTTTTCTATTGAATTATTTACCTTTATCTTGTTGTGGTGTTTAAGTATTTCATAAATTCTGGATACAAGTCCCTTATCTGATATGTTATTGCCAAATACTTTTTCCTAGTCTGTGGCTTCCCTTTTTTACCCTGTTGGAGAAGTTTTTGGATGTGCATAGGGATTTGAGTCTTAGAAGATCCCATTCATCTACTTTATCTTCTCCTGGTTGTAGGTTTTTCAGGATACGTGGAAGACTACGTTGTGGATTAGGACTTCTAGTGTTGTTCCTAGCTTTTCTGTAATGAAGTTTATAGTCCTTGGTTTTAGTCCTAGGTATCTCTAAGACCAAATACGAGGTACTAATATCAGAGAGGGCTTCCTATCTCAGACAGTTGTGAGGAAAAGTCCTTTGCCTTGAACTTCTGCTCAAGGACTGACTTCTTTTGGCTTAGTGCCTCTTCTCTTCCATTTGCAGCAAGTTGCTAACACAAGAAGATAATTTCCTAGGAGAGAGCAATGTGTCCTTTAGATCTGGTATGTAAGTGTCGTTTTCTTGGCCCTCTGGCCCAAAGCTATTTTAACTTGTAGACCCAGCATGTGGCTGACTTCTGAGATTCAGGCTATACACATGGATTTCACCTAATAGTATGCATAGGAATAAAGTAAATTACATTTGTGGAAAGAATAACTGGAGAAGCTCAATATCAGCAGTGAGAACTAGGCTAGGTGCTGAATGTGGAACAGATCACCAACTACTCCTATACAAGTTCAAGCTGAGGTTGAAGAAAATTAAAACAAAGCCACAGAACGCAAAATTTTACCTTGAGTCTATCCCACTCAAATTTCAAAACCATCTAACGAAGAGGTGTGAGGCGTTGAGCACCAATGATTGAAGACCAAATGAGGTGTGAGGGGATATCAAGAATATCATCCATAAAGAATGAAAAAAGTCATTTCAAAGACAGAGGAGGCAAAAAGGATGAAGATGAGACTCTGAATATTGCAATAGAGTGCCAAGTAGCCAAAGCAAAGGGAAGAAATCAAGAAATTAAGGAGATGAACAGAAGATTACAAAGGGGAACTTGGAAAGACAAAGAAAAGTATCATATGAAATGCGCAAAGAGCTGGAGTCAGATAACCAAAAGGGCCAAACTTGCACAGCATTTCTTAAGCTGAAGGAATTAAAGAACAAATTCAAGGTTCAAGTTGCAATACTTAAGGATAGTTTCAGAAGAATATGAAATGATCCAGGAAGCATTAAAAAAGAGTATGCAGAGAAACTATACCAAAAGGAATTGGCCAACACAGAAATATTTAATGAAACAACATATGAAGAAGAGCCTATGGTGATGAAGGAAGAAGGTCAAACTGCTCTGAAAGAATTGGCAAAAAAACAAGGCTCCAGAAATTGACGACATACCAATTGGCATATTTCCACAAACAGCCGCCACCCTGGATGCCCTCACTAAGTTGTGCCAAGAAATTTGGAGGACTGCCAGCTGTTCAACTGACTGGAAGAGATGTATATTTGTTCCCATTTCAAAGAAAGGTGATCTGACAGAGTGTGGAAATTATTGAACAATATCATTAATATCACATACAAGCAAGATTCTGCTGAAAATTATCCAAAAATGACTGGAACTGTACATCAACAGCATTGCCAGATGTGCAGACTGGGTTTAGAAGAGACCATGGTACCAGGGATATATATAATAGCTAATATTAAATGGATCTTGGCTGAAAGCAGAGAGTATCAGAGGAATGTCTGTCTGTGTTTCATTGACTATGCAAAGGTGTTTGTGTGGATAGAAACAAACTGTTGCTGACTCTGAGAAGAATGAGAATTCCAGGACATTTGGTTGTGCTTATGTGAAACCTATACTTGAACCAAGAGGCAGAACAGAGCAAAGAGACACTGAATTGTTCAACATCAGGAAGAGTGTATGCCAGGGATGTATTCTGTCTCCATACTTTTTCAATTTGTATGAAGAACAAATCATCCAGGATGCTAGGCTGTACAAGGAGGAATGTGGCATCAGAACTGGAGGAAGGTTCATCAACAAAGTGCTTTACGCAGATAACACAACTCTGCTTGCTGAAACTGAGGAAGACCTGAAGCACTTGCTGTAGAAGTTAAGGACTGCAGCCTTCAATATGGATTGAAGCTCAACATCCAGAAAACAAAGAATCTCACCACTGGGCCAACGGGCAGCGTTATGAGGGATGGTGAAGAGATTGAGATTGCTAACAGCTTTAGTTTGCTTGACTCCACAATCAGAATACTTGGTTCCAGCAGCCAGGAAATCAAAACACGAATTTCATTGGGAAAGTCTGCTGTCAGAAACCTCTCTAGAGTAATGAAGAGCAATGATGTCAGTCTAGAGACTAAGGTGAACCTGGTCCAGGCCATTGTCTTTGCAATTGGTTGCTATGCGTCAGAGAGCAGGACAATGACTAGGAATGATAGAAAGAGCATTGATGCCTTTGATCTGTGGTATTGGAGAATAGTGTTAAGTATACCACAGACTGCCAGGAGAACAAACAGGTTTGACCTGGAGAGGGTGAAATCAGGCTTCTCCTTGGAGGCAAGGATTATGAGGCTTTGTCAGACATACTTTGGGTATGTTGCTTGGAGAGTAACATCATGCTTGGAAGGGTGGAGGGACAGAGAAAGAGAGGAAGACCATCGAGATAGATTGTTTCAGTGACTGTGGTAATGATGGTAGGTGTGTCAGAGACAGTAAAGGTGGAACTGGATAGAACAGGTTTCAGGGCTATCATATATAGTGTCACTATGAGTCACAGGCAACTTGAGGGCACATAACAACAACAAAATCAATAACTTTTGATGGAGAGCTTTGCTGAGTGTTGTATCCTTGGCTGGCAATTGTTTTCTTTCAACTTTCTGTAAAGTCCATCCCATTTTCTTTTAGTTTGCATGGCTTCTGCTAAATCAGAACTTAATCTAATTATTTCCCCTTTGTAGGTGACTTTTTGCTTTTCTTGTGCTGCTTTTAAAATTCTATCCTTATTTTTTAACTTGGAGGATTTGACTATGTCTTGATGCTTTCCTTTTTTGGTCTAGTCTATTTGTTGTTCACTGTGCTTCTTGAATGTGGATATTCTTCAAAATACCTGGGAAATATTCTTCTAGTACTTCTTCCACCATTTTCTCAATGATTTTGTTGTCACTCCCCTGTTCTGGAATTCCAGTCATATGTATGGTATTGCTTTTGATGTCATCCCACATGATTTAAAGGTTTTCTTGATTTTCTTTACATCTCATGTCTGATTTTTCTTCTAGTATCTTTCCAGTGAGGCTCTTGTCCTTCAGTTTATTGACCCTCTGCTCCATCTCTTCAGTTCTACTTTTTGTCCTGTCAGCGAGCTAAATGTTTCTGCCATTTGGGTCTTAATATTCTGGGTTGTATTTTTATGCAGAACTGTTTTGGGTGTACCCTCTCTGGCTTGTGATGATTTTTTAACGTTCTTTTACCTCTTTATTTATACTGTCAACTCTTTATTCTATCTTTTGCAATTTTTTTCATAGCTGTTCAAGTTGCTCCTCATCAATATATTTCTCTTGGATTGTTGTCTCTGGGATATTTGTCTTCTTAATTGTTTTTCCATCATTTGACTCTTCTTCTGTAACTGTTCAAATAACTCCACAACAACATATTTCTTCTGTTTCTCTCTATCTGGGTATTCACTGGGTCTGCTTTTTAAGGAGAAGGGTTATTTGGTTTTTTCATGATAACTGTGGTAGACTGGTTCCTTCTTGACATTATGTGAATCTTTTCTTAGAAGATATTAGATATAGTGATCCAGAGTATGGCAATGTTGACTTATAAATCCTTCTTTGCCTGAGGCCCACAGCCTCCGGGTGAAATGGCCTGGTACCTCCCCTTCTGCTTGAGCGTAAGGGATCACACGTGGTGTAGCTAGACAGCAGAGATTCGCCCAAAGTACCTAAATGGGAAACCAGGAAGCCTGTTGTTCCCTTCCAGAACGGCCCTCTCTGTCTCACTCAAGCTGCTAGGGCTGTCCTGCTCCCTTCTGCTTGAGCTTAAGGGGCCCTGTGTGGTGTAGTTAAATAGTAGTGTTTCCCCAAAATTACTGTAGACACCGCTCTTCCACTCCAAATAAACTTGACAATTTCCCTTTCGATCTTGAAAAATGTGTGTGGTATCTATATTAGGAATGTGTTGAATATGTAGATTTCTTTTGGTAAGATTGTCATTTTGCAATATTGAGTCTTCCTATTCATGAACAGGGCACATTTTTCTATTTCTTTAGGTCTTTTATTATGTCTTGCAGAAATGTTCTGTAATTTTCTTTGTTTAGGTCTTTTGTGTCTTTAAATAAGTTCACTCCTAAGTATCTAATTTGTGGTTGGCTATTGTAAATGGTATTGTTTTCTTGGTTTCCTTCTCTGAATTCTCTTACTGTAGAGGAGTCCCACTGATTTTTGGATATTGATCTTGTATCTTGCCACTCTACTAAATTGGCCTACTAACCATAATTTTTTTTTTAATTGAGTCCTTCGGGTTTTCTGTGTACACTATCATATCATCTGCATAGAGCAATAGTTTAACCATCTCCTTGCCAATTGAGATACCTTATATTTCCTTCTCTAATCGTATTACCCTAGCAAGCACTTCCAGTACAATATTGAATAGAAGCGGTGACAGTGGGCATTCTTCTCTAGTCCCTATTTGCAAGGAAAATGCATTCTCCATTGAGAATGATAATACAGGCTTTTGGTTTTACATAAATACTTTTCACTATGTTGAGGAAATTATCTTCTATTTCAATTTTACAGAGTGTCTTAATCAAGAAGGAGTGTTGGATTTTGTCAAATGCCTTTTCCACATCAGTTGCTAAGATCATATGGTTCTTGATATTTACTTTGTTAATACGGTGAATTACGTTGATTGTTTTTCTTATGTTGAACCATCCTTGCCTGTTATGAATATCACTTGGTCATGTTGAATTACCTTTTTATATGTGCTTTGTGGATTCTATTGGCTAGGATTTTGCTAAGGATTTTTGCATCTATATTCATGAGAGATATTGGCTTGTAGTTTTCTTTCCTAGTAATATCTTTGCCTGATTTTGGTATTAGGGTATACTTGCTTCATAGAATGACTTTGGGAGTGTTCCTTCTTTTTCAATTAAAAAAAATTATTTAAGTAGAATTGGTAATAGATCCTCTCTGAATGTTTGGTAGAATTCAACTGTGAAGCCATCTGGTCCAGGACTTTTCTTATGGGGAAGTCTTTTTATATCTTGTTCAATTTCTTCTTTTGTGATGGATCTGTTCCAGTGTTCTTTATCTGTCTTTATAAATCTGGGTAGAGAATGAGTTTTAAGGAGTTTGTCCATTTATTCTAGGTTTTCAAATTTATCAGATTATAGCTATTCACAGTATTCTGATAATATCAATTTAATTTCTTGTGGTTCTTTTGTGATGTCACCTGTATACTTTTTAAATAGAGTTATCTATGTCTTCTCTTTTTTTGTTTTGTTAAGTTTGCCAGTGGTTTGTCAATTTTATTGACCCTTTAGAAAAAAACAGCTCCTGGTCTTACTGATGGTTTCATTTATTTTTCTCATTTCTATCTCATTGTTTTGAACTCTTGTCCTTATAATTTCTTTTCTTCTAGAGGCTATAGGATTAGATTGTTCTTCTTTTTCTATTTAATGAATATGTTGAGTTAGATCATTAATTTTTCTTCTTTCTTCCTTTTTTATGTGTGTGCCTATTGCTATGAACTTCTCCCTGAGGACTGCCTTAGCTGTATCCCAGAGGTTTTGGTATGCTATATTTTCATTTTTTGTTTGTTTCAAAGAACTATTTTGATTTCATTTTTTATTTCTTTTATAACCCAATTATGTTTTAGCAGAGAGTAATTTAACTTCCACATGGGTGGTTTCATAAGCTTTACTTCCCTGTGGTTAATTTCTTGTTTTGTGGCATTATGGCCTGAGAAGATACATTGCATTATTTTGATGTGTTTTTTTTTTTTAATTTCTTGAGGCTTGTTGGAGAATATACCACTGTGCACTTGAGAAGAAAGTGAATTGAGTTTTAGTTGGGTCCAGTAAGATCCACAAGATCAAGTTGGCTGATTTTGAAGTTTAGGTCTTCTGCATCTTTGTTGAGTTTCTTTTGAGTTGACCTAACCTTTGTTGATAGCGGTATATTAAAATTTCCTACCACTATTGCGGTGTTGTGTATTTCTTTCTTCAATTCTGTTAACCTTTGTTTTATGCATTTTGCAGGCCTAGGATTTGGTACAGAAATGTAAACCAATATTATCTTGATTTATTGTGCCTTTCCAGTCATTTTGGGGTAATTTTCAGCAGAATCTTGCTTGCATATTAGTGACATTGTTTGATAATTTTGGCACTCTGTCACATCAACTTTCTTTGGAATGGGAACAGATATCAATCTCTTCCAGTGAGTTGGCCAGGTGGCTGTCCTCCAGACTTCTTAGCACAACTTAGTGAGTACATCCGGGGCAGCGTTTGTTTGTTGAAATATGTCAATTGGTATGCCGTTAACTCCTGGAGCCTTGGTTTTTTGCCAGTTCTTTCAGAGCAGCTTGAATTTCCTCCTTCATCATCACAGGCTCTTGCTCATACATTGTTTTAGGAAATTCTTCTGTGTCAGCTGATTCCTTCTGGTAAAGTGACTCTATGTACTCCTTTTATGTTTGTTTAATGCTTCTCAGAACATTTAAAATTCTGCCCAAAGCATCCTTAAATATCACAACTCGAGGTCAAGAGACGAATTGCATTGGGAAAGTTAGCTTTTAGGGACTTCTCCAGAGTAGTGAAGAGCAACGTCGTCAGGCTGGAGACTAAGGTGCGCCTGATCCAGACCATATTCTTTGCGACTGTGTGCAGTGTGTCAGAGAGTTGAACAGGGACTAGGAATGACAGAAAGAGAATTGATGCCTTTGATCTGTGGTGCTGGTGAAGTGTGTTGAATATACCATGGACTACCAGGAGAACAAACAAGTGTGGCCTAGAGAGTGTGAAATCAGGCTGCTCCTTGGAGGCAGGAATTCTGAAGCTTCTTCTGACATACTTTGGGGATTTTACAAGAAGGAACCAGTCCTTGGAGAGGAACATCATGTTTGGGAGGGTAGAGGGACAGCACAAGAGAGGAAGACCCTTGATGAGATGGATTAATTCAGTGGTTGGGGTAATGGGAATAGGTATGTCAGAGACAGTGAGGTTTGCACAGGATAGAGCAGGGT
Organism: Elephantulus edwardii; assembly: GCF_000299155.1. Classification (NCBI taxonomy): domain Eukaryota; kingdom Metazoa; phylum Chordata; class Mammalia; order Macroscelidea; family Macroscelididae; genus Elephantulus; species Elephantulus edwardii. The sequence goes on from NW_006399999.1 coordinate 2,915,798, forward strand.
TTAAGGGTTTTATTATTATTGTTTCTTTTTTAAATTTTATTTTGTTAATTTTAATGAACATTTACAGAGATTTTGGATTTCCATTCATTCATTGTTACACTTTTCTCCCTTCCCTGCCCTCCCCCCCTCCCACAGTTCACTCCTCTCTTTTAAAAGCAAAAGAAAAATTCCTTCTTTGGTATACAATCCTTCCTGCACCCCTCCCACCGACTCGAGTGCACTCCACTATGCAACCTTAATTCTGGACTCTTGTGATAACCATAATACCCTATCATATATCGCTTTTAAATTATTCTCTCCCGCATCTGTTTCAATGCAGTATACATAATTTATCCAGGTTTTCTCAGTCTTACTCCAACCCTGATGTCAGTTCCATTCTACAACAGTGGCACCACACAGTATTTGTCCTTTTGTGACTGAGATATTTCACTCAAAATTACGTCCTCCAGGGTCACCCATTTTGAATAATATTGCATGAGTTCCTTGTTTTTCAATGCAGCATAGTATTCCATTGTGTTAATATACCACAGCTTCTCTATCCATTCGTTTGTTGATGGGCACTTAGGTTGTTTTCAACTCCTTGCTATTGTGAACAATAAACATGGGTGTGCATACATCTGTTTGGATGTCGGTTATGGTCTCTGTAAGGTATATTCCCAGTATTGGAATTGCTGGGTCAAACGGTATCTCTATTTGCAACTTTTTGAGAAAGCGCCACACAACTTTCCACAGTGGTTGCACCATTTTACACTTCCACCAACAGTGACTAAGGGTTCCAGTTTCTCCACAGCCTCACCAGCATTTGTTGCTTGCTGTTCTGTTAAATTTTGCTATTCTGAGTGGGGTGAGATGATATCTCATAGTTGTTTTGATTTGCATCTCTCTTAGAGCTAGGTATTTTGAACACTTCTTCATATGCTTGTTGGCCATCTGAATGTCTTCTTTGGTGAAGTGTCTGTTCATATCCTGTGCCCATTTTTCAGTTGGATTGTTTACCTTTATCTTGTTGTTGTGCTCAAGTATTTTATAAATTCTAGATATAAGTCCCTTATCTGACGTGTCATTCCCAAATACTTTTTCCCAGTCTGTGGCTTCCCTTTTTACCCTGTTGGAGAAGTTTTGGGATGTGCATAGGGATTTGATTCTTAGAAGGTCCCATTCATCTGTTTTATCTTCTCCTGGTTGTAGATAGGGTTCTTGTGCATAGGGTCACTATCATTCACAAGCGACTGATGGCACATTAAGAACAACAACAACAATTGTGTTTTTAATCACTATGTAATGCCTTTCCTTATCTTTATGGTAGTTTTCATTCTGAAGTCTATTTTATCATAGATTAGTTTTGCCATTATTGAGGTTGCCATTTGCTCAGTATCTTTTTCTCCAGCCTTTCATTTATGTCTGTCTTTCTATTCTTTTTTTAGATGTGTCTCTTATAGGTTTTTTTTAAAAATCCATTCTGCTACGCTTTTTCTTTTAATTGACGCATTTAGTCCATTTGCATTATGTGTGATTGTTGTCAGATCAGGTTTACTGTCGCCATTTTGCTGTGTTTCCTTTTCTTTTATTTCTGGTTACTGTGGTCCATCCACTAGGGAACTCACGTGGCCTAGTGGGAAGAAGCTGTACTGCAATAAAGAAGGCATGTAGTTTGAAGCCACAAGCTCTATGAAAGAAGGATGGGCAATCTCTTCCTGTGAGATTAACTGCCTCTGAAAACCCACTGGAGGGTCAGCTATGGGGTGGTTCTGACTCGAAGGTATGCAACAAGAACAATAACAATGGTACATCCACTTTCTTTGGTGTCTTCATGTGAAGGACATCACTTAAAATTTCTTGTAGTTTGGTCTTCTTTTCACAAATTCCTTAAGTCTCTTCTTTTCTGCAAAGAGTCTATTTTCTTCTTCATATTTGATGGAGAACTTTGCTAGGTATAGGATCTTTGGCTTATAATTTTTTTCTTTCAACTTTCTGTATATGCCATTTCATTGTCTTCTGGTTTCTGCTGAGAAATAAAAACTTAATGTATTGTTTACCCTTTATAGATGCATCCTTGTTTTTCTCTTGCTGCTTTTAGAATTCTATCCTTATCTTTAAATTTGGAGAATTTGACTATGATATGCCTTGTTGTGCTTTCTTTTTGGCTTTAGTCTATTTGATGTTCAATGAGCTTCCTGAGTGTGGATTTCCTTGTTCTTCAAAATACCTGGAAACTGCACACCCATGTTTATTGTGGCTTTGTTCACAATAGCAAAGATCTGGAAACAACCCAAGTGCCCATCAACAAATGAATGGATAGGGAAGCTCTGGTATATTCACGCAATGGAATACTATGCAGCATTGAAGAACAAGGAACTCATGAAATATTATGCAAAATGAATGACAGTGGAGGATATTATACTGAGTGAAATATCTCAGTCACAAAAGGACAAATATTACATAGATCCCTTGTTGTAAAACAGGACTAACATCGGGGTTGAGAGAAGGCAGAGAAGGATGGGAGGAATGATGTTTTCTGCATTGAAACAGATGAGGGAGAGAACTGTTTAAAAGGGCTATATGATCAGGTATTATTATCATGACAGGAGTCCAGAATGAAGGCTGCACGGTGGAGTGGACTTGGGGGGAGGGAATGCCTAACAATGAGAGTTTTTCTTTTACTTTTCAAGGAGAAGAGTGAATTGGGGGGGATGGGGTGGGCAGGGAGAAATGTGCAGCAGTGAACGACTGGAAACCCTAAATCTCTGTAAATTGCCATTAAAATTAATTAAAAAAATAACTGGGAAGTTTTCTTCTAGTACTTTCCCCACAATTTTCTCACTGATTTTCCTGTGACTCCCCTGTTCTGGAACTCCATTTTTACATATGTTATTCCTTGTGATGTCATCCCATATGATTCTAATGTTTTCTTCATTTTCTTTACATCTCATCTCTTATTTTTCTTCTAGTATGTTTCCAGTGAGGATCTTGTCTTCCAGCTCACGGATTTCTTTTTATTATTTTAAATTTTCCCCCCACTGGTTTCTCTGTTCCATCTTTTCCGTTCTACCTTTTGTCCTACCAGCAGCACGTTAGATAATTCTGCCATTTGGGTCTTAATATTCTGAATTGCGTTTTCATGCTTTTCTGTTATTTCCAATACTGTGTTAGCTGTACCCTCTCTGTCTTGTAATGGTTATTTAAGTTCTTATACCTCTTTATATATTCTATCAATTCTTTCTTCTATCTTTTTAATTTTCTTCCATAGCTGTTTCATTTGCTCCTCATCAATAGATTTCATCTGGATTATTGTCTCTAGGGTATTTACTCTCTTGATAGCTTCCATTTTTCTTCTATTATTTGCATCTTCTATAGCTGGTCAAATACTTCCACATCAATATCTTTCTTCTGGTTCTCTCTATATGGGGTATTCATTGGGTTTGTTTTTTTAGGAGAAGGGTTATTTAGTTTTTTCATAATGACTGAAGTAGACTGCTGCTTTCTTCACATTATGTGAAACTTTTCTTAGTAGATGTTGGGTTATTATAACTATATAGTGACCTAGAGTATAAAAATGCCTTGTGAAGGACTTGTATATTTGTGTCCCTTCTTGGCCCAAGGCCCCTTGTGCTTAATGTGACCTGTGTGATATAGCTAGACATCAGTGTTTCCTCCAATGTACCTGAATGGCAAACCAAGAAGCCTATTGTTTCCTTCCAGAAATAGTGTCTCTGCTCAACTCAAGCTGTCACTGACCTTTCCTGATAACATGTCATTGCTTCCAAGGAGCATCTTGGCTGTACAGTTCTTCTGGCAATCTTTGGTGTATTCAATATTCTTCATCAACATCATAATTCAAATGAGTCAATTCTTCTTTAATTCTCCTTATTAATTTTCAAGCTTTCACTTGCAAATGAAGTGAATGATAATACTGTGGCCTGGGTCAGGGTTACTTTAGTCCTTGCAACAAAAACTTCACTTTTTAACACTTTAAAGAGGTATATTGCAGCAGATTTGACCAATTGCTTCTTGACTGCTGTGTCTATAACCTGTGACTGTGAATCCAAATAAAAAGAACCTTTGACCACTTCCATATTTTCTACATTTATCATGATGTTGTTTATTGGCCCAGTTGTGAGAATTTTTGTTTTCTTGACGTTGAACTGTAATCCACTCTGAAGACTGTATTCTTTGAGCTCCATTAGTAGGTTCTTCAACTCAAATCCCTATGCACATCCAAAAACTTCTCCAGTAGGGTAAAAAGGGAAGCCACTGACTGGGAAAAAGTATTCGGTAATAACATATCAGATAAGGGACTTATATCCAGAATTTATGAAATACTTGAGCACCACAACAAGATAAAGGTAAATAATCCAATAGAAAAATGGGCACAGGATATGAACAGGCACTTCACCGAAGACGACATTCAGATGGCTAACAAACACATGAAGAAATGCTCAAAATCCCTAGCCCTAAGAGAGATGCAAATTAAAACAACTATGAGATATCATTTCACCCCAGTCAAAATAGCAAAATTTAACAGAACAGCAAGCAACAAATGCTGGCGAGGTTGTGGAGAAACTGGAACCCTGATTCACTGTTGGTGGGAGTGTAAAATGGTGCAACCCCTGTGGAAAGCAGTATGGCGCTTTCTCAAAAAGTTGCAAATAGAGATACCATTTGACCCAGCAATTCCACTACTGGGAATATACCCTGAAGAGACCATAGCTGACATCCAAGCAGATATATGCACACCCATGTTTATTGCAGCTTTGTTCACAATAGCAAGGAGTTGGAAACAACCTAAGTGCCCATCAACAAACGAATGGCTAGAGAAGCTGTGGTATATTCGCACAATGGAATACTATGCTGCATTAAAAAACAAGGAACTCATGCAATATTATTCAAAATGGTTGACTCTGGAGAACATTATGCTGAGTGAAATATCCCAGTCACAAAAGGACAAATATTACATGATGCCACTGTTGTAGAATGGGACTGTCCTTGGGGTTAGGGAGACACTGAGTAAGATGGGTTCAATAATGTATACTGCACTGAAGCAGAGGAGGGAGAGAACCGTCTAAAAGAGAGATGTAACTGGGTATTTCTGTCATCACAGGAGACTAGAGCGAGGGCTGCATGGTGGAGGGGACCTGGGGGAGGGTTTGTAAAACAATGAAAGAATCTTTTCTTTTACTTTTCCATAATTTTTGGACTCATGTACTTATAACTTGTTAGTCAAATTTGTGTCTTCTAGGTTGCAACACCCCCATGATACATCTTGAAGGATATGTACATGTACAGCCAAGCACAATCAATAAGAGTGCATCTAAATTCCAAAATCAATCTCCATAATAGTCTATGTGTTTCCTACTGCCAAAGGGGCCCTTTAGAGTAGTGAGAGAAGATCTTCACCCTGAAACCCACAGCGTCCCTTTTCAGCAGGAAGTAGCTAAGAGAATACGCCGTCCCCTTTTCCTTATGACTCAGGGTGAAGTCTCTCTCAGGGAGGAGTGATAGGGAATGGCAAAGGATACACTGACAAAGAAGATTAATCAGAACTGGCTTTGACAAGCACTGTGGCATTTGGACAAGAACAAACTGGGAGGAGGGTAGAGAGAATAGTGCCACAATGAATGAGTGGAAGCCCAAAATCTCTGTAAATGTTTATGAAAATTAATAAAATATAATTATAGAAAAAAAAGTAGGTTCTTCAAATTATCTTTGTTTACAGGAGACAAGATTGCGTCATTGTCATATGGTGGGTTATTCATTAGACTTCTTCCAAATGTTATATTATGTTCTTGATCATATAATACAGCTGCTTGGATAGATTACCTTTGTTTGGGTTATTGATATTGTTTTTAGGTGTCATTGAATTGAATTGAGCACAACTCATAGTGACCTTATGAACAATAGAAATGATACCTGTCCTATCTCTGCCATCCTCATCATCTGACATTTCTAAGCTCATTGCTACAGTCTTTGTTTAAATACATCTTATTGAGGATCTTCCTCTCTTTGGCTGAATCTCCACCATTTCAAGCATGATGTCCCTTTCCAAAGAGTAGCCTTTCCTAGCAACATGCCCAAAGTATGTGAGATTGTGTTATTATTTTTGCCTCCAAGGATCACTCAGGTAGGGAAATTATGTTAATTTGTTTTTGGGTTTTTGATGTTGAGATATTATCCATATTGAAGGCTGTAGTCTTTTATATTCTTAAGCAAGTGCTTCAAGTCCTCCTTACATTCAATAAACAAGGTTGTGTCACCTGCATAATGCAGGTTGTTAATGGTTCTTCCAATCCTGATGTCACATGGTGGCCTACTGTCAAGAAGCTGAGCTGTAATCTCAAAGGCACTTTTTTCAAGTCCACAAGCTTCTCCATGGAAGAAGGATGGGTAGTCTTCTCCCACGTGAATAACTGCTTCTGAAAACTTGCTAAAGGGTCAGCTATGGGTCAGTTCTGACTTGATGTTACACAACAAAATCAACATACAGTTTTAATATGTATATAGAAAGGACACAACCCTGACACATATCTTTCTTAATTTTAAATCATGTAGTGTTCCCTTGCTCAATTCACACGACAGCCTCTTGGTAATAGATTTCATATGAGCACAATTAAGTGTTCTGGGATACCCAATGTTAGCGATAATTTGTTATAACTCACACAATTTGCCTTTGCATAGTCAATAAAGAACACATAGACAGGCTTCTAGTGCTCTCTGCAATCAGCCAGGATCCATCTGACATCCTTTGTGATATTCCTACTGTCAAGGCCTCTTCTAAACCCAACTTTACTTTCTAGAAGTTCTCTGTCCATGTAGTGTTCTTGCTGTTTTTCAAATTTCTTTCAACAGTATTTTTTTGCTTGCATGTGACATTGATATAGTTCAATAAATTCCACATTCTGTTGCATTGTCTTTCTTGAAAATGTGAAGGTTTTTTTCTTTATTTTATTTGTGTGTGTGTGTGTGTGTGTGTGTGTGTGTGTGTGTGTGTACCATCAAATCAGATCTGACTGGTACAGGAGGACATGGCCCCTCCTTCTCCAGCAGAGCATCTGGTGAATTCAAACCATATACCCCTGGGATTACAGTGCAGCTTCTTGCTACTAGACCACCAGAGCTCCTGAAAGTGTGAAGTATTATGGACTTCTTCCTGTCAGTTGGCCAGGCAGTTGTCCTCTAAATTTTCTGGCATAGACTGGTGAGCACATCCAGGGCTGCATCTGTTAGATGAAACATGCCAGTTCAATTCTTAAGGTCTCCCCCTGCCCCCGCCCAGTTTCTTCAGTGCAACTTCTTCCTTCATCACCATTGGGTCTTGATCATATAATACTTTCTGAAATATTTACATATAGGCCAATTATTTTGGAATAGTGATTCTGTATTTTCCTTCCATCTTCTTTTGATGCTTCCTGGATCATTCAAGATTTTTCCTACAGCAATTTCTTAGTGTTGCAACTCAAGGCTTTAATTTCTTTTTTTTAGTTCTTTGAGCTTGAAAATTGTCACATGAATTCTTCTCTTTTTATTCTCTAATTCCAGCTCTCTGTACATTCTGTTAATAGAACTATAACTCGGTACTGCTCAGTGAAGCCCCACTTTCAAATGACCGCTTACACTTGTTGTGGAACTTTCACTTCTATACTCGGCTCCACTTTGGTCCTCTGAACCAAAGGGGCAACACTAATGCTTATGATCCAGCCAAGATAACATCTTCCCTGGGTACATCATCCTTTTTGGCCAGCTGTGTGAATTAACTGGAAGGCTCCAGCAATCAGCATCCAGAGGAATACAGTCCTGGAGAAGAAGGAGAGCGACAAGGTCTTTTTTTGTAAACCATCAGAGAGAGTGGAGAAGAGAGTCAGGGAACCTGGCCACACCACTCTACAGGCCAAGGAGAACAAGAGACTCCAGGAGAGAGGGCTTCAAACAGAAAACAACAAGCCTCCCACTCCATAGAACTTCACAATAAGCCATTAGCCCCAGAGAACTTAACTAAGGGACTAGAGAGGAAGGAGCAGAAGCAGTTGCCCCTCTCCCCTCCCTGATTCATAAACTCTGCTACAGAACCAGAGAGGAAGGACACAGGCAGAGTGAGTTGCTCTCCCCTGCCCTACTATTGAGCTCTCCAACTGAAGCAAGTCCTACTATGAGCAAAAGGACTTGAGAGAAATTCAGGCAGTGTTAGCTGCCCTTTCCTTCTCTAGAACAGTTAGCTCCCAGCCAAAGTAGACAGACCAAAGACCTGTTAGTGCCCCAGACAAGAAAAAAGTCTCTGTCATAGTAATAACATAAAAGAAACAGACTACCTCCCAGTTTGTACAAAACCGAAACAATATTTCATCCCCAAAAAAGTGATCAAAACACAGAATCAATTAATTTTCTAAAGCCAGAAAATCTGATGGCATTTTCTGACACAGAATTAACAAGAACAGTAGTAGAATATTTTCAATGGATGAAAAAAAACTTGAGGAATTGCAAGATTCTTCAAGCAAAAGGCAAGAGGAAATTAAAACAATTAGAGACAAGGCAAATAAAACAAATAAGGTATAAGAAACACTAGAAAACAAGAAACTACAATCCAGAATATAAAGACCAGTGCCTCGGAAGCTGTCAACATATTTAAGGTACGAATGAGCAGAAATGAAGCACAGAAACGATAAAATACAAGAGAGAGCTTTCAGCACAGATATGCTAGAGCAAAAAAACCAGAATAGCTTGCCTCTGGAAACCCTATGAACCTGGAGAGAGGATGAAAGGCACCCAAGCGTCGAGGACTCTCCTTCATAGGGTCGCTATGAGTCGCCTGCGACTCGACGGCACTTAACAACAACAACAAGAAGAATAATATGGGACACCATAAAAAAAGAAAAATGGGCACATATTTGGAATCCTAGCACAAGAAGAACAACAACAAAAGGCACTAAGAAAATTGTTAAAGAGCTGTTGTTGTTAGGTACTATAGTTGAGTATGTCTCATAGTGACCCTATGAACAAAAGATCTGAACCCTGTTCTTTCCTGTGTCATCTTCACATTTTCTGACACACAGGAGCCCACTGCAACAGTCACTATGTCAATCCACCTATGGCAACAGCCTCCTGGTCCAGGGTTCTTCATGAGCACAATCAAGTGCTCTGGGAGTCCCTTCTTTTCAATGTTAGCCAAAACTTGTTATGATCCATACAGTCAAATGCCTTTTCATAATCAATGAAGCATAAATAGACATTTTTCTGATATTCTTTATTTTCATCCAGGATCCATCTGACATCAGCAATGATATCCCTGGTGCCACAGCCTCTTCTAAAACCTGCTTGAACTTACGACAATTCCGTATCTAGCCGCTTTTGAATGAGCTTCAGTAGTATTTTGCTTTCATGTGATATTAATGATAGGCACCAAAAAAATCAGTATACATTCCTCTCAAAAATAGATACAATGCAACCCCCCCAAAGATCAGTATATATTCTTTTGAGCACACACAAAACATTCTCCAGAATAGATAATATTTTAGGCCACAGAGCAAGCCATAATAAATTGGAAAATATAGAAATAATGCAAGCCTTTTTCTCAGACCACTGTGCTACAAAGTTAAAAATCAACAAGAGGATAAAGGAGAAAAAAAATTATACACCTAGAAGCTGAACAATGCCCTGTTTGAACATGAGTGGGGAATAGAAGAAATAAAAAAAGAAATTAAAAATACTTTTTGAAACAAATGAGAATGACAATACAACTTACCAAAAAACATTTTGGATACAATAAAAGCAGCACTTAGAAGTCAATTCATAGCAATAAACAAACACATGAAAAAGGAAGGAAAACAAATTATAATTATTTAGCTCACCAAGTAGAAAAAACAGCCAAAAAAATCTGACATTTAAAAGAAAGGAAATTCTAAAAATTAGGGCAGAAATAAGTGCAGTAGAAAACAGAAAAACAATTGAAACTATCGACAAAGTCAGGAGCTGATTCTTCAATACGGTCAATAAAATTGACAAACCACTAACAAATGTAATAAAGAAAAGCACAGATAATCCAAATAAGAAACCAAAGGGGCAATGTCAAAACAGAACCAAATGAAATAAAAAGGTTAACAATAGAATATTATGGAAAAATTATACTCAAATAAACAAGTATATAAATAAACACCTAGAGGAAATGGACAAATACTCTGAGACTCATAACCTATCCAAATTGGCACAGACAGAAGTAGAATGCCTGAATAGACCCATTACAAAAGAAGAAATTGAACACATAATAAAGCAACCTACAACTAAAAAAAAATCCCTGTACCAGATGGTTTTATTAGTGACTTTTACCCAACAATAGAGAAAAGCTGTCACTAATTTTATACAAAGTATTTCAGAAAATAGAAAAAGGTATGAAGCAAACCTGATACTAAAGTCAGGTAAAGACAACGCCAAAATTGAAAACTATAGGCCAATATCACCCATGAACATAGATGCAAAACTCCACAATAAAATCCTGACCAATATAATACAATAGCACATTAAAAAATTAACCATGATCAAATAGGATTCATAACAGGTATGCAAGGGATAGTTCAATATAAAAACAACTAATGTAATTCATCACATTAATAAAGCAAAGAACAAGAACCACATGACCCTATCAATTGATGCAGAAAAGGACTTTAACAAAATCCAATACTTCTTCCTGATTATAATATTCAATAAAATAGGAACAAAGGGGAATTTCCTCAACGTAGTGAAAAGTATATATGTAAAACCAAGAGTCACTATCTGAATGGAGAGGGATTTAAGGTATTCCGTTTGAGAACAGGATCTAGGCAAGGATGCCCACCACCACCTCTATTATTCAGTACTGGAAGTGTAAGTGAAAGCAATAGCACAAGACAAGGAAATAAGAGGTATCCAAACTGACCAAGAGGAGATAAAAATACAGCTATATACAGATGTTATGGTAATATACTAAGAAAACAAATATTCAGCAAGAATTCTGTTGGACATACTTGATCAGTTCAGCAAAGTAGCAGTGTATAAAACAAACATACAAAAATCAATTAGGAGCATGTGTCATCAACAGGAATGGGTGTGTTCCAGTTGATTAACTAGCTAGACCAAGTGGGACCCCTTACACTTAAGCAGAAGGGAGGACCAGGACATCTCGAGATAGGCGAGAAGCCATTTCCAGAAGGGAGCAACAGGCTTTCTAGTTTGTCATTAAGGTATTTTTGGAGAAAACTTGCTGTCTAGCTTGACCATGTGAGACCCCTTAATATCAACCAGAAGGGTGAACCAGAACACTTTAAACTCAAGCAGAAGGGAGGAGTAGGACACCTCAAGGCAGACAAAAAGTCACTTCTAGAAGGAAACAATAGGCCTTCTGGTTTGTTGCTAATGTACTCTGAGAGAGAAACTGCTGTCTAGCTTGACCACATGGGACCCCTTAAGCTCAAGCAGAAGGGAAACCAGGAAATGCTGTGGTAGGTGGGAAGCCACTTCTAGAAGGAATGACAGGCTTACTGGTTTGTCATTAAGGTACTTTGGAGAGAAAACTTCTTAAGCTCAAACAGAAGGGAATACCAGCACACATTGAGGGAGGTAAGAAGCCACTTCCAGAAGGGAACAAATGACTTCCTGGTTTGTCCTTAAGATATTTGGGGGTGGGGGCACCTGCTGTCTAGCTAGACCCCGTGGAACCTTTTAAGCTCATGCAGAAAGAAGAATCAGGACACCTTAAACTCAATCAGCCAGGAAGCAGATACTGACAATAGCTTCAATATTGGTAAGAATGTGAAGAAGGCAGATCAGGTCAGATCTGTTGTTGTCTCTCATATATTTGCAATTGTAGTTACAAAGTACTTAGCTCTTATGTCCTAGTGGCAAGAAGCTGCATTGCAATCCCAAGGGCAGGTAGTTTGAAGCCACTAGCTGCTCCTCAGGAGAATAGGTCATCTCCTCCCATGTCATTAACTGTCCCTGAAAAACCATCCAAGTCCGCTATGGTTCAGTTCCCACTCTATGGTACACAACAACAATATTCTTCAGTACTGCTACTTGAGGCTTGAATGTACCTTTCAGTTCTTTCATTTTGAGAAATGTTGAGTGAGGTCTTCACTTTTTTTTCTCTCTCTTTTTTTGTATTTTTTTATTTTAATAATTTTAATGAACATTTACAGAGATTTTGGATTTCCATTCATTCATTGCTGCACTTCTCTCCCTGCCCAGCCCTCCCCCCAGCCCCCAGTTTGCTCCTCTATTTGAAAAGTAAAAGAAACACTCCCTCCCTGGTACACAATCCCCCCGCACCCCTTCCACTGCCCCAAGTACATTTCACTATGCAACCTTAATTGTGGACTCTTGTGATAACCATAATACCCTATCATACATCGCTTTCAAATTATTCTCTCCCTCATCTGTTTCAGTGCAGTATACACAATTTATCCAGTTTTTCTCAGTCTTACCCCAACCCTGATATCAGTCCCATTTTACAGCAGTGGCACCCCAGTCAGAATAGCAAAATTTAACAAAACAGCAAGCAACAAATGCTGGTGAGGTTGTGGAGAAACTGGAACCCTTATTCACTGTTGGTGGGAGTGTAAAATGGTTCAACCACTGTGAAAAGTGGTGTGGCGCTTTTAAAGTTGCAAATAGAGATACCATTTGGCCCAGCAATTCCACTACTGGGAATACATCCCAAAGAGTCCATAACTGACATCCAAGCAGATATATGTACACCCATGTTTATCGTGGCTTTGTTCACATTAGCAAGGAGTTGGAAACTACCTAAGTGTCCATCAACAAACGAATGGATAGAGAAGCAGTAGTACATTCACACAATGGAATACTATGCTGTATTGAAAAACAAGGAACTCATGCAATATTATTCAAAATGGGTGAGCCTGGAAGACATTATGCTGAGTGAAATATCTTAAACTCAATCAGAAGGGAGAACTGGAACACCTCAAGGCAGATGAGAAGGGAAAAAAAATACTTCCTGGTTTGTCATTAAGGCACTTTTGGGGGAAAATTTCTGTTTAGTTTGACCAGGTGGGACCCCTAAAACTCAAGCAGAAAAGAGGACTGTGAAACCTTAAGCTCAAGCAGAACAGACAACCAGGACACCTCAAGTTAGGTGAGAAGCCACTTCCAGAAAGGAATAACAGGCCTCCTGTTTTGTCATTAAAGTATTTTGGCAAAGAACTGCTGTCTAGCTTGACCATGTGGGAGTCCTTAAACTCAAGCAGAAGGGAGAACCGGGACACCTCAACCAGGGGAGAAGCCACTTCCGGAAGCAATCAAAGGGTGCCCTGCTGGTCATTAAGGTACTTGGGGGGGCACTGCTGTCTAGCTTGATTATGTGGGACCTCTTAAGCTCAAGCAAAAGGGAGGACTAGGACATCTTGGGGCAGGTGAGAAGCCACTTCCAGAAGGGAAGAACAAGATTCCTTGTTTGTCATTAAGGTATGTTAGGGGTAAAACTGCTGTCTAGCATGACCATGCATGATCCCTTAAGCAAAAGCACAACAGAAGACTGGGACACATTGAGGCAGGCTATAAGCCACTTCCAGAAGGGAACAACAGGCTTCCTGGTTTGTCATTAAAGTACTTTTGGAAGAAAATTGCTGTGTAGTTCGACCATGCATGATGCCTTAAGCTCGTGTAGAAGGGAGGACCAGGACACCTTAAGCAGAAGCAGAAGGGAACACTGGACCACCTCGGGGCAGGCGAGAAACCAATTCCAGAAGGGAACAACAGGCTTCCTGGTTTGTAATTAATGTACTTGGGGGAAACTGCTCTCTAACTTGACCATCTGGGGCCCCTTCAGCTCAAGCAAAAAGGTGAAATAGGACACCTTGAAGTAGAGGGAAAAACACTTTCAGAGGGAAGAAGAGGCCTGCTAGTTTGTCATTAAGGCACTTTGGGGGAAAATACTGTCTAGCCTGATGACACAGAACCACTTTAGCTCAAGCAGACTGGAGTACTGTGACACCTCAAGACAGGTGAGAGGCCATATTCTGAAGGGAGCAACAGTCTTCCTGGTTTGCCATTATGGTATTTTGGGGGGAAATCTGCTGTCTAGCTTGGCCATACGAGACCCCTTAAGCTCAAGTTTAGGGGAGGACCAGGAAACATCAAGGCCGGGAGAATCAACTTCTAGAAGGGAGAAAAAAATGTTCCTGGTTTGTCATTAAGGTACTAGGGGGGGATGGGGGGAACTGCTGATTACCTGACCATGTGCGACCACTTTAGCTCAAGTAAGAGGGAGGACCAGGACACCTTGAGGTGGACAAGAAGCCTCTTCTAGAAGGGAGCAACAGGCTTTCTCTTTTGTCATTAAGGTACTTTGGGAGGAAAACTGCTGGCTAGTTTGACCATGCGGAATCCCTTAAGATAAAGCAAAAGGAGGGAACAGGATATCTTGAGGCAAGAGAGAAGCCACTTCCAGAAGGAAGCATCAGGCTTCCTAGTTTGTTATTAAAGTACTTTGGAAGCAAATTACTGTCGAGTTTGATGACATGGGACCACGTAAGCTCAAGCAAAAAGGAGGAGCTTGAGGCAAGCAAGAAACTGCTTTCTGAAAGGAGCAACAGGCTTCCTGGTTTGTCATTAAAAAACTTTGAGGGGTAGGGACTGTTGTCTAGTGACCACGCAGGACCACTTAAGCTTGAGCAGAAGGGAAGACTGGGACACTTGAAGGCAGGCAAGAAGATACATCTGGAAGGGAGTAACAGGCTTCCTGGTTTGTCATTGTGATAATTTGGGGGGGAAACGGCTATCTACCTTGACCTTGCAGGATCCCTTAAGATCAAGCAGAAGGCAGGGCCAGGAGACATCGAGGCAGACAAGAAGCCAGTTCCAGAAGGGAGCCTGGTTTGTCATTAAGGTACTTTTGGGGGAAAACTGCCATTTAGCTTGGCCATGTGGGACCCTTAAACTCAATCAGAAAGGAGGAAAGGGACACCTTGAGGCAAGTGAGAAGCCAGTTCCAGAAGGAAGCAACAGGCTTCCTGGTGTGTCCTTAAGGTACTTTGGAGGGAAAACTGCTGTCTAGCTTGACCACGTGGGTTGCCTTAGGCTCAAGAAGAAGGGAGGGCCAGGAATTGAGGAAGGCGATGAGTCACATCCAGAAGGACGGAACAGGGTTCATTGTTTGTCATTAAGGTCTGGCTTGATCACAAGGGACCCCTTAAACTCAAGCAGAAGGGAGGACCAGGACACTTCAAGGTAGGGAGAATTCCCTACCAGAAGGGAGAAACAGGCTTCCTGGTTTGTCATAAGGTACTTTGTGGAAAAATCTCTGTCTAGCTTGACCACGTTGAACCCCTTAAGCTCAAAAAGGGAGAATCAGGCCACCCTGCAGCAGGTAAAAACCCATACCCAGAAGGGAGCAACAGCCCTAAACCCTTGTGCCAATCTTATTGTCTCTGACACACCTACCCCCTTTACTCCAGTCACTGAATCAATCCATCTCATCAAAGATCTTCCTCTCCTGTGCTGTCTTTCTACCCTCCCAAGTATGACATCCCTTTCCAAGGACTCCTTGGAACATGCCCAAAGTATGTCAAACAAAGCTTCAGAATCCAAGGTGCAGCCTGGTTTAACTCTATCTAGGATGAACATATTTGTTCTCTTAGAAGTCCATGATATATTCAATACTCTTCTCCAACACCACAACTCAAACGCATCCATTCTCCTTCTATCATCCCTAGTCATTGTCCAGCTTTCTGATGCATAGCAAGTTATTGCAAAGACCAAGGCCTGTATCAAGTGCACCTTAGTCTCCAGACCGACATCATTGTTCTTCAGTACTCTGGAGAGGTCTCTGACAGCAGACTTTCCCAACACAATACGTCTTTTAATTTCCTGGCTGCTGGTACCAAGAATGTAGATTGTTGGAGCCAAGCCAACAAAAGCTAACTTAATCTCTTCATCATCAACCACAATGCTGCTTATCCACCCAGTGGTGAGAATCTTTGTTTTGTTGATGTTGAGCTTTAATCCGTATTGAAGGTTGTAGCCCTTGACCTTGTTCAGCAAGTCCTTCAGGTTCTCCTCAGATTTAGCAAGCAAGGCTGTGTCATTAAGATACTTTGGGGGTAAAACAGCTGTCTGGCTTGACCAAACCAGGACCCTAAAGCTCAAACAAAGTGAGGACCAGGACACTTCCAGGCAGGGAGAATTCACTTCCAGAAGGGAGTAACAGACTTCTTGGTTTGCCATTAAGGTACTTTGGGGAGACAACTGCTGTCTAGTTTGGCCACGAGGGACCCCTTAAACTAAGGAGAAGGAGGAACCTGGACACTTCGAAGCAGGGAAAATCCACTTCCTGAAGAGAACAGTAAGTTTCCTGGTTTGTCATTAAGGTGCTTTGGTTAAAATTGCTGTCTAGCTTGAACACACAGGACCCCTTAAGCTCAAGCAAAAGGGAAAACCAGGACACCTCAAGGAAGGTAAGAAGCCATTTTCAGAAGGGAGTAACAGGCTTCCTGGTTTGTCATTAAGGTACTCTGGGGGGGGGGGACTCCTGTGTAGCTTGTCCACGTGGGATCTCTTAAGCTCAATCAGAGGAAAGGATCAACACACCTCTAGACATTGAGGGAATCTTCACGCTAGCTTTAGCATACAAGACCCCTTAAGCTCAAGCAGAAGGGAGGACCAGGACCCTTCAAGGCAGGTGAGAAGCCACTTCCTGAAGGGAGAAACAGATTTCCTGGTTTGTCATTAAGGTAATTTGGTGGGGAAACTGTTGTATAGTTTGGGCATGAGGGATCCCTTAAGCTCAAGTTGAGGGGAGGACAGGGACACCTTGAGGCAAGTCAGAAACCACTTCCAGAAGGGAGTAACAAGGTTCTTGGGTTTTTATTAATGTTTGGGCGGGGTGGGGATGGCTGTCTACCTTAACTATTCTTCTCAGAGTTAGCCACAATTTTTTTGCAGTCCACAGAGTCAAATGCCTTTGCAGAGTCAAAGAAATACAGATAGACATTCCTCTGGCACACCCTGCTTTCAGCCTTGTAAAATAGCTACAATAGCCCTAGTACCACAGCCTCTTCTAAAATCAGCCTGCACTTCAGGCAGTTCTCTGTTGATGTGCAGTCGGTTTTGGATAATCTTCAGAGTCTTGTTTGTATGTGATATTTATGATATTGTTCAACAATTTCCACAATCTGTCAGATCTTTCTTTGGAATGGGAACAAATATAGACCTCTACCAGTCAGTTAGCCAAGATTTCTTTACACAACTTGGTGAGAACATCTAGGACAGCATCTGTTTGTTGAAATATATAAATTATATATAAATATATAAATTAGTATCTCATATATTCCAAGAGCCCTGGTTTTTTTTCAAAGTAGCTTGAACTTCTTCATCACCACAGACTCTTGCTCGTACATTGTTTCATGAAATTCTTCTGTGTCCACAAATTCCTTTTGGTAAAGTGAATCTGTATATTCTTTCCATACTCTTTTGATAAATCCTGGATCATTTAATATTCTGGCCAAAGCATCCTTAAGTATTGCAACTCGTGGCTTGAATTTGTTCTTCAGTTCCTTGAGCTTAAGAAATGCTGAGTGAGTTCGGCCCCTTTGATTTTCTGACTCCAGCTCTTTGCGCATTTCATTATAATACTTTGTCTTCCCACTCTGCCCTTGGAATCTTTTGTTCAGCTGCTTAATGTCTTGATTTCTTCCATTTGTTTTGGCTCCTCAGCGCTCTAGTGCAATATTCAGACTGTCTTCTGACATCCATCTTTGTGTTTCCTTTTGCATTCTTCCTGGATGATATTCTTGATATCTTCCCACAACTGATCTGATCTTTGCTTATTAGTCTTCAAGGCCTCAGACCTGTTCCTGAGATGGTTTTGAAATTCAGGTGGGATAGACTCAAGGTCATATTTTGGTTCCCGTGGATTTTATTTAATTTTCTTTAGCTTAAGATTGAACTCCCAGGACACTTGATTGTGCTTATGCAAAACCGATACTCAGACCAGGAGGCAATCGTCAGAACAGAGCAAGGAAACACTTTAAGGTACAATATTTGGAAGGGGGTATGCCAGGGATGTGTCCTATCTCTATATCTTTTCAATCTATATGCAGAACAGATTATCTGGGAGGCTGGGCTCTATGAGGAGAAATGTGGCATAAGGATTGGAAGAAGACTCATCAAGAATCTGCGTTATGCAGATGGCACAATCCTGGTGCTGGAACTGAGAAGGACCTGAAGTGCTTGCTGCACAAGATCAAGGACTGCAGCCTTCAATATGGATTAAAGCTCAACCTCAAGAAAACAAAGATTCTCACCACTGGGTGGATAAGCAGCATTGTGGTTGATGGTGAAGAGATTGAGTTAGCTTTAGTTAGCTTGGTTCCACAATCAACACTCTTGGCACCAGCAGCCAGAAAATTAAAAGACGTATTGTGTTGGGAAAGTCTGCTGTCAGAGATCTCTCCAGACTAGTGAAGAGCAACGATGTCAGTCTGGAGACTAAGGAGTGCCTGACACACGTCATGGTCTTTGCGATCACTTGCTATGCATCAGAGAGCTGTACAATGAAAAGGAACATAGGAGAATTGATGCCTTTAAGCTGTGAAGTTGGAGAAGTGTATTGACTATACCATAGACTGCTAAGAAAACAAATATGTTTTCCTTGGAGAGGGTGAAAGCGGGCTGCTCCTTAGAGACAAGGATTCTGAAGCTTCTTTTGTCATATTTTGGACATGTTGCAAGGTGGGACCAGTCCTTGGAGAGGGACATCATGCTTCGGAGGGTAAAGGGAAAGGAAGACCCTCGATGACATGGATTGATTCATTGACTTGGGTAATGGAGGTAGGTGTGTTGGAGACAGTGAGATTTTCACAGGATAGAGCAGGGTTTAGGGCTGTTGTAAATAGGGCTGGTGTGAGTCACAGGTGACTCGAGGGTACATAACAACAACAACAACCTTGACCATGTGGACCTCTTAATCTCATGAAGAATGGAGGAATGGGCCACTTCGAGACAGGCAAAAAGCCACTTCCAGAAGGAAGCAAAAGGTTTCCTGGTTTGTCATTAATGTGCTCTTGGGGTGGGGAGGAAACTGCTGTCTAGCTTCACCACACAGGACTCCTGAAGCTCAAGTAGAGTGGAGGACCAGGACACTTTAATGCAGATGAGTAGCCACTTCTAAAAGGGAGCAAGAAGCTTTCGGACTGTCATTAAAGTACTTTGGGAGGAAAACTCCTGTCTTTCTTAGCCATGTGGGATTACTTAAGTTCAAGCAGAATGGAGAATCGGGACATCAAACCAGGGCGAATACACTTCCTGAAGGGAGCAACAGGGTTCTTAGTTTGTCATTAAGATACTTTGGTTAAAAAAAAATCTGTTTAGCTTCACCACAAGGGGACCCCTTAAGTTCAAGGAGAAGAGAAGACTGGGACACCTCAAGGCAGGAAGAAGCCACTTTCAGGCTTTCACAAAGAGGATTCCTGTTTGTCATTATGTTACTTTGGGGATAGGGGGAGAAACTGTTGTCAAGCTTGACCATGCTTAAGCTCAAGCAAAAGGGAGTACAATGAAACCTTGACACAAGTGAGAAGCCACTTCCAAAAGGGAACCACAAACTTCCTGATTTATCATTAATGTTGTTGTTATGTGCCATCGAGTCACTTGCGACTCATAGCGACTCTATGTACAACAGCCCTAAACTCCGCTCTGTCCTGTGCAAATCGCACTGTCTCTGACACTCCCATCCCAATTATCCCACTCACTGAATCAATCCACCTCATAGAGGTCCTTCC
>NW_006399999.1:2936347-2938654 GCF_000299155.1 Elephantulus edwardii
TCCTGGTCCAAGTATAAGTTTCGCATTAGAACGATCAAGTGTTCTGGTATTCCCATTCTTCTCAGAGTCAGCCATAATTTGTTATGATCTACCCAGTCAAATGCCTTTGTATAGTCAATGAAACACAGATAGACATTCCTCTGGTATTCCCTGCTTTCAGCCAAGATCCATCTAACATCAGCTACAATAGCCCTAGTACCACGGCCTCTTCTAAACCCAGCCTGGACTTCTGGCAGTTCTCTGTTGATGTGCTGTTCCAGTAGTTTTTGGATAATCTTCAGTAAAATCTTGTTGCATGTGAAATCAGTGAGATTGTTCTGTAGTTTCCACATTCTCTTGGGTCACCTTTCTTTGGGATGGGAACAAATATCGATCTCTTCCAGTCAGTTGGCCAAGGGGAAAAACTCCTGTCTAGCTTGAGCATGTGGGACCCCTTAAGCTCAAGCAGAATGGAGGACTGAGACACTTTGAAAAAGGGATAATTCACTTCCAAAAGGGAGCAACAGGCTTCTTGGTTTGTCATGAAAGTACTTTCGGGTGAAAACGACTTTCTAGCTTGGCCAAACATTATCACGTAAGTTCAAACAGAAGAGAGAATTGGAACACTGAGGCAGGGAGAATTCAGTTCCTGAGATTAGCAAAAGGCTTCCTAGTTTGTTGTTAAGGTACTTTGGATAAAAATTGCCATCTAGCTTGGCCACACAGGACCCCTTAAGCTCAAAGAGTAGGGAGGACCAGTACTCCATGAGGCAGGTGAAAAGCCATTCCCAAAAGGGAACAACAGGCTTCCTGGTTTGTCATTAAGTTACTTGGGGCGGGGGAACTGCTATTTAGCTTGGCCATGTGGAACACTTTAAGCTCAAGCAAAAGAGAAGAAAGGGACATTTCAAGGTAGGAAAGAAAACACTTTTAGAATGGAGCATCAGGCTTCCTGGTTTGTCATTAAGGTACTTTATGGAGAAAACTGTTGTCTAGCTTGACCACACAGGACCTCTTAGGTTCTTGCAGAAGGGAGGACCTAGATACCACAAAGCAAGTGAGAAATCACTTCCAGAAGGGAGCCACAGGTACTTTTGGGGGAAAACTACAGTCTAATTTTGTCTCAAGACAAAAAAAAGAAGGACAGAGACATTTCAAGACAGGTGAGAAACCACTTCCAGAAGGGAGCAGCAGGCTTCATAGTTTGTCATTAAGGTACTTTGGGGGGAGAACCACTGTCTAACTTGACCACTTTGGACCCCTTAAGGTAAAGCAGAAGGGAGAATTGGGACACCTTGAGATAGGGGAGGAGCCACTTCCAGAATGGAGCAACAGGCTTCCTGGTTTGTCATTAAGGTAGATTGGGTGAAAAACTGCTGTGTAGCTTGTTAACGCGGGAAAGCTGAAGCTCAAGCAGAAGGGCAGACCGACACACCTCAGGACAGGTGAGAAGCCACTTCCAGAATGGAGCAATAGGCTTCATCGTTTGTTATTTGGTAAGTTTGGGGTGGGGGGGACTGCTGTCTAGTTTGAGCATGCAGGATATCTAAAGCAAAAGGGAGGAACAGGGCACCTCAAGGCAGGCGAGAAGACATTTCCAGTAGGGTGTTAACAGGATTCATGGTTTGTCCTTAAGGTACATTGGAGGGAAAACTGCTGTCTGGCAGGACCCCTTAAGCTCAAGCAGAAAGGAAGACCTAAACACCTTGAATCAGGTGAGAAAGCACTTCCAATTCAAGTCTCTTCTCCAGCACCACAACTCAAAGGCATCGATTTTTCTGTCATCTTTTGTCATTGTCCAGCTCTCTGAAGCATAACAAGTAATTGAGAAGATCATGGCCTGGATTAGGTGCATTTTATTCTCTAGATTGATATCTTTGCTTTTCAGCACTATGGAGAAATCCCAAACAACAGATTTTTCCAAAAGCAATTAGTCTATTTATTTCCTGATTGCTGGTGCTAAAAGTGTTAATTGTGGAGCCAAGCAAGCTGTAATTACTAACCACCTCAATCTCTTCTCCATCCACCATGGTGCTGCTTCTGCAGCAAGCACATCTGGTCTGCTTCAGTTTCAGCACGCAAGGTTGTATTATCTGTATAATGTACTTTGTTGATGAATTGTCCTCTAATCTTGATGCCACATTCCTCCTCATAAAGTCCTGTTTCCAGAATGATCTGTTCTGCATGTTGTTGTTGTTGTTGTTATGTGCCGTCGAGTCGTTTGCGACTCATGGCGACCCTATGTACAACAGCCCTAAACCGTGCTCTATCCTGTGCCAATCTCATTGCCTCTGACAAACCCATCCCGAGTACCCCAGTCACTGAATC
>NW_006399999.1:2940284-2944302 GCF_000299155.1 Elephantulus edwardii
TCCTCGCACATTTCATTGTGGTATTTTGCATACAGACTGAAAAGGTATGGGTACACGATGCATCCCTGATGCACTCCTTTCCTGATTTTGTACCATGCAGTGTTTCCTTGCTCTGTTCTGAAGTCTGCTTCCTAGTCCGAGTATAGGTTTTGCATAAGCACAATCAAGAGTTCTGGGATTTCCATTTTCTTCAAGGTTAGCCACAATTTATTGTGATCCACACAGGCAAATGCCTTTGCATAGTCAATAAAATACAGACTTTCTTCTGGTACTCTCTGCTTTCTGTCAAGATCCATCTGACATCAGCTACAATATCCCTAGTGCCACGACCTCTTCTAAACCCAGCTTGTATTTCTGCAGTTCTCTGTCAATGTACTGTTCAAGTCTTTTCTGGAAGATCTTCAGCAGGATTTTGCTAGTGTGTGATATTAGCAATATTATTTGATAATTTCCACACTCTGTCAGGTCACCTTTTTTTAAAAAATGGGAATAAATAAGGATCGCTTTCATTCAGTTGGCCAAGTAGTTGTCCTCCAGGTTAAATCATAGCCACAGGAATTTGATCTTGAGTCTATCCCTCATGAATTTAAAAACCAACTCAGGAAGAGGTTTGAGGTCTTGAACACAAATGAACGAAGAAGACCAGACAAGCTGTGAGGAGATATCAATAACAAAGTGAAAGGTTATTACAAAGAAGTAAAGACCAAAATGGATGTCAGAAGAGTCTGAATATTGCACTAGAGCACTGAGAAGCCAAAGCAAAAGGGAAAAATCAAGAAGGTAAGGAGCTGAATAGAAGATTTTAAAGGGCAGCTCGGGAAGACGAAGCAAAATATTGTAATGAAATGTGCTATGGTTCAAAAATCAGGAAAGGAGCGCATCAGTGATGTATCCTATCCCCATACCTTTTCAATCTGTATGGAGAACAGATCATTCGAGAAGCAGGGCTTTATGAGGAGGAGTATGACAACAAGATTGGAGGAAGATTCATTAGCAACCTAGTATAGGCAGATGACACAACCTTGTTTGCTGGAACTGAAGAAGACCTGAAGTGCTTGCTGCAGAAGGTCAAGGACTATAGTCTTCATTAAGGATTGAAGCTCAACATCAAGAAGACAAAGATTCTCACCACTGGGCCAATTGGCTGCACTATAATAGATGGAGAAGAGTTGAGGTTGTTAGCAATTACCGCTTTCTCAGATCCACAATCAACAGTCTTAACAACAGCAGTCAGGCAATCAAAAGACTAATTACATTGGGAAAATCTGCTGTCAAGGACCTCTCCAGAGTGCTGAAGAGCAATATCAGTCTAGATCCAAAGGTGTGCCTAATCCAGGCCATGGTCTTCTCAATTACTTTTTATGCTTTAGAGAGTCGGGCAATGACTAAGGATGACAGAAGAATAGATGCCTTTGAGTTGTGGTGCTGGAGAAGAGTGTTGACCATACTGTGGACTACCAAGAAAACAAATAGGGCTGTGTTGGAGAGGGTGAAAACAAGTCTCTCCTTGAAGGCTAGGGTTTGAAGCTCCAACTCACTTACTCTGGACATGTGGCCAGGAGAAATCATTCCTTGGAGAAAGATATCATGCTCAGAAGGGTGGACAGACCACACAGGAGAGGAAGACCTTGCATGCAATGGATTGATACAGTAACTGGGACAATGGGGGTTGGTGTGTCAGAATTGGTGAGACTGGCTCAGGACTGGGAAAGTTTCAGAGCTGCTGTATATAGAGTCACTATACTTTGCAGGTGAATCAACAGCACATAATAATAATAATGATAACATACTATGACAGGTTCGGAAGCAGGCGTGGCATCCACTTCCTAAACAACATGCCTCCGGAAACTCTATGAACTTTGATAAATGTAGATAGTTGTAGAGGGGCTTCAGGCCTTTTGTTCATAGGGTCACTATGAGTCGTGCTCAACTCAAAGGCAATCAACAACATTCACACGATGGAATACTACATAGCACTGAGAAACAAGAAACTTATATAACATTACACAACATGGTGACCGTAGAAGACATTATGCTGAATGAAATATCTCAGTCACAAAGGAACAAATACTGCATAACACCACTGTTCTGAAACAGGACTGACATGGGGGTCTGGGGGAAACTAGGAAAAGAGTGCATAGATTATGAATACTGCATTGAAACAATATACAGTTGTAACTAATGTTATGTATATGAGAAATTGAACAAAAACCAATTAAAAAAGGAATGACAAGAGACTATCTTTTAAATGGCAAATGAGGAAGTAACAAGAGTTAAAAATTATTTCACAAGAGAAAGGGGGGGAAGCAAAGTAGAATGGACAAAAATAAATACAAAGGAAACAGTAATATGATATATTTCAACTGAATTTTATCTATAATCATACAAAATGTCAAGTGATGAAATATTCTAAAATTATCAGACTAGATAAAAATTTTCTCCAATGCTCCTTAGGAAAGAAGTTGTGCTCCACCAAGTTGGAACTGACTCACAGCTGACCCTCCAGTGTGTTTTCAGAGGCAGAAAATCCCACAGAAGGAAAATGGACATACTTCTTTCATAGAACATCTGGTAAATACATGTAAAATTTAACAATTTCAAAATATTTTTAAATTGTCAAAATAGATAAAATCTGAAATGTAACTGACTGAAAATTGGTATACTTATATTAATAAGATAAAAAATCCCCATCAACAAGTGAATGCATAGGAAAATGATGGTAAATTCACACAATGGAATACTATGTGCAGCACAGAAAACCAAGAAACTAATAGAATATTACACAACATGGGTGACCCTGGGGGACATTGTGCTGAGTGAACTATCTCAACCACAAAAGGACAAATACTGTACAACACAACTCTTTTTTAAAATTTTATTTTATTAATTTTAATGAACGTTTACAGAGATTTTGGATTTTCATTCATTCGTTATTGCACTTTTTTATTTACCCCCTCCCCAGTTCGCTCCTCTCTTTGAAAAGCAAAAGATAAACTTCTTCGATGATATACAATCCCCCTGCCCCCCAAATGCATTCCACTATGCAACCTTAATTCTGGATTCCTGTAATAATCATAATATGCTATCATATATCACTTTTAACCTGTTCTCTCCCTCATCTGTTTCAATTCAGTATACATAATCTATTCCGTTTTCTCAGTCTTACCCCAACCCTCATGTCAGTCACTTTCTACAACAGTGGCACCATGCAGTATTTGTCCTTTTGTGTATAACACTACTCTTATAAAACAGGACTGACATGGGAGTTGAGGTTAACAAAGAAAAGGAGGGCTAAATAATGAACACTGGATTGGAACAGATGAAGGAAAGAACTGTTTAAAAAGAATATATGATTAGGCATTCATTATTTGTATGACAACAGTCCAGGATAAATGGTGTATAGCAAAGTGACCTTCGGGAGGGGTTATGGGGGGAAGGGAGGATATTATGCAACAGTGAATGAATATTTTTTTAAAAAAGTGAACTGGGGTAGGGGTTAGGAAAGAAAATGTGCAACCATGAAAAATGAAAAATCCAATTTTTCTGTCAACTCATGTTAAAATCTTAAAAATGGGAGGAAATAACATAAGAAGTATATTGTAAGCCCAACATAATTACTAAAGAAAAGAATAGACTTTCATACTGATGAAAGATTCAATATCACAAGAATATAATAATAAACAACACTATATGTATGTACACCCCTTAACAAAGAGCCAAAATATTCATAAGTGGAAACTGACAAAATAATATGAAGAAATTAGTATATCCACAATTACAGTGGAACATTTTAACTTAGCGACAGATAAAAGCATTAAAATGGAATATACATCTCTTTTAACAACTGGGATCTAGAGGGAAGAGAAAAGACCAGAGAATGGCCAAAATTATTGGGGCCGCTATTGCTGCCAGTTTAGGGCCTGCGTCAGGAAAAGGAAGTCTTACTCATATACAGTGCCACCCAAAGGTAATAAAGGAGGTCAGAATTGCTTCCACTGTGGAAAGCTGGGCCACTTCA
>NW_006399999.1:2946232-2950829 GCF_000299155.1 Elephantulus edwardii
TGCAGCCTTCAATATGGATTGAAACTCAATATCAAGAAGACAAAGATTCTCACCACTGGACCAATTGGCAGCATCAGAATGGATGGTGAAGAGATTGAGATTGTTCACAGCTTTAGTTTGCTTGGCTCCACAGTCAACACTCTCGGAATTTAAAACTCCCAGGAAATTAAAAGAAATATTGCTATGGGAAAGTCTGCTGTTAGGGACCTCTCCAAAGTACTGAAGAGCAATAATGTCTCTCTGGAGACTAAGTTGCGTCTGATACAGGCCATAGTCTTTGCAATCACTTGCTATGAGTCAGAGAGTTGGACAATGACTAGAGAGGATAGAAGGAAAATTGATGCCTGTGGTGCTGGAGAAGAGTATTGAGGGTACCATGGACTGCTAGGAAAACAAACAGGGTCATCTTGGAGAGGGTTAAACTGGGCTGCTTCTTGGAGGCAAGGATCCTGAGGCTTCGTCTGACATACTTTGGATATGTTGTAAGGAGGGACCGGTCCTTGGAGAGAGACATCATGCTTGGAAGGATGGAGGGAGGGACAGTGCAGGAAGGTAAGGCCTTCTATGAGGTGTTTTGATTCAGTGACTGGGGTAATCGGGATGGGTATGTTGGAGACAGTGTGATTAGCACAGGACAGAGGAGAGTTTAGGGCTGTTGTACATAGGGTCGCTATGAGTCTCGAGTGACTCAACATCACATAACAACAACAACAATGCACCCTATACTTGTGTGAGATTCAAGGGTAAGGATGGGTTCCTAGCCTCTCCTCACCTCAGGTAGGAATTTAAATAATGTTCATTTTAAGCACCCCTCACTCCCCTCTCCCACCCCCCACTCACCCAGAAAATCCTAAAACTCTAAGTAAACTACAACTCAGGACTTCCTCCCCAACCAGAGAAAGATTTTACCTCAGTCATGACCAAATCTCAATAAGGATGTTTGTCATGTAATCATGCGTGGTCTTAGGAGCCACTCAGTCCCCATCCTTGGGATAGTGAACAAGTCAGCTGTACCCTCACAACGTCCTGTCTAAGGAGGGTAATGCTAGTGTCTTGAAGATAGGAGAGGAACCCCTAACCTCTCCTCCTGTCTTTTCCACCAAACAGCTCACTTGAAGTCAATAACCAGTCACCACGGTCTTCATAGAGATTTCCTGAGAAGAATTTGTAGCGTCTGAAGCCTGGAGTTTGGTACATACTGAGGAGGAATGTGGAGGAAGGCAAAACCACCTTGTCAGAGAGACACATGAGCAAAATGGAGTCTTTACGCAAAGTGTCTTTCCCAAAAGCAGAGAGAGAAGAGCCCTGAGGGCCAGAGAAGCCAGAATTTTCTATCTTTACTGACCAATGAATTTGCTACCAGCTTAATATCCTTAAAACTGTTTCAATTGAGCCATCCAGCTACTACATCCTCCCTTCCCCTCCCCTCAGCAGAATTAGTTAAACTATAGACAGGGGGGTGGGATGGCAGTGTGGGGGTGGAGGAGTGGGTGGTGCTGGATCCCTATTGTTGGAGTTACAAACCCAGACAACTGAGGGTAGATTGTAGATCAGGCTTTGTGTCTAAATTATTACATCGTGTTCCTTCATTCTGCAAACCCAAGAGTCTCAGCACTTGCTACATTACATCTGTTTATTCCAGTATTTCTCACAAGGAGCTGTGAATGCAGAATCACCAGCTTTCTGAGCTTGCTGAAGCTTGGTAAAGTGCAAGAGCCTGTTTGCACTCACATATATGCTATATGGGGGAAAAGAGTCGAATGGGTAGACTCCATTCCCCAATCGTAACTTTAAGAACAACTCATTGCAGTTGATTCGGACCCAAAAGCATGTTTTCAGAGGTGGTAAATTACTCTGGGGAAGATGGCCCCATCTTTCTCCTGCAGAGCCACTGGTGTGCAGCCACCAGTGCTCCCTCCCATGCATAGCTTTAATTAAATCTTGTTGCATTGCATGAAGTTTTCTTAGGTCAGGGCAAAGTAACAGAAAGATCTGACAAAAGCAGTAAATAACTACAGCCACTGGTGGATTCGAACTAACAGAGAGGTATTTCTTTAAGTTTGGCAGAGCAACTGATTATGCCACTAGAATGCCCTCTCTGTCTGTATGTGTCGCTCCCCCGCCTTTCGCCTTTCTCACTTTTTCTCCTACTCTCGGCTTTGTTGATTCACAACAGACTTCTAGCTGAGCCTCCAGTAGTTTTTCAGGAGACGGTAAATCACAAAACATTGCCCATCTTAAATTGCCAGAGGTGCTGTCTTTGGGTTAGCAGCACAACTCCCTATAGATTAGGCCACCAGAGCTCCCTCTATGTGTCTATCACACTTACAAACACGACAGGCACACTACACTCTCTCCTCTAATTTTCATTGCTGTTGAGAACTTACTTACATATGACAATAGAGGGGGGTTTCAGGAGACTGTAAAACCCAAGGAGGAGGTGGACCATCTTTTCTTCAGTGGAGCCACTTGGAACCTGTAGAGGGGTACTGTCTTTGATGAGCAGCACAAACACCCTGCAGGCTGCCACCAGATCTCTCTCTCTCTCTCTGTGTGTGTGTGTGTGTGAGTACGCTGATATTTCTCTTTCATTGTTGTCAATTCAGAACTGACTTACTGCCACCGCTTCAGTGGGCTTTTGGAAGACTGTAAATCACAAAAAAGGAGGTTGCCTGTATCTTCTTATGCAAAGTCGCTTGTGAATTTTACCACCATAAAGGTTTTGGGATTACTAGTACAACACTATAATATTGACTATGCCATGAGAGTGTCCTCTGTGTTTGTGTGTATGTCTGTAGATATTTCTCTTTCCCTCTTTCTCTCTCACCTTCATTTCCATTGAGTCAGAACCTACTTCAAGCTGACCCTCCAATGGGTTTTAGGAAGATGGTAAAACACAGGAGAGGAGGTTGCCCATTTATTTTTTTTTTTTTTTTAAGCCACAGGTGGTAACAACAGCCAGGAAATCAAGAGACGAATTACATTGGGAAAATCGGCTGTCAGGGATCTTTCCAGAGTACTGAAGAGCAACGGTGTCAGTCTGGAGACTAAGGTGCACCTGACCTAGGCCATGATCTTTATAATCACTTTCTATGTATCAGTGAGCTGAACAATGACTAGGGTTGATAGAAGGAGAACTGATGTCTTTGAGGCGTGGTGCTGGAAAAAAGTGTTGAATATACCATGGACTGTCAGGATAACCAACAGGTTCAGCCTAGAGAGGGTGAAGCCAGGCTGCTCTTGGAGGCAAAGATTCTGAGGCTTCATTTGATATACTTTGGGCGTGATGCAAGGAGGGACTGGTCCTTGGAGAGGTACATCATGCTTGGAAGGGCAGAGAATGAGAAAGAGAGGGAGATCATCAATGAGATGGATTGATACAGTGACTGGAATAATGAGGGTAGGTGTGTCAGATACAGTAAGGTTGGCACAAGATAGAGCAGGTTTCAGGGCTGTTGTACATAGAGTCACTATGAGTCACAAGTGACTTGATGGCACATAACAACAACAGCATAATGGGAAGAGCATGTTAAATATTTTGTAAACAAGAATGTAACAGACTGGCTTGAGTTCCTCCATACAATACTGAGGAAATTTTACATAATTTCTTTTTCCTAATTTTTGTGTTTCTGCCAACATTGAAACAATACCTCTGCTAACATTGGAATAATAATGCTAATATTATTTATTAATTGTAAAATAAATGTGAAAACCAAGTTAATAAAATTTACTTAATAGTTCTGGCTAGATTTTTGGCATAACATTACTAGAGTGGTTTTAAGGTGTGCTTTTTTATTGGTTGGTTTTTTTTTCTTTTCTTGGAAAAAAGTCTTTTTTTTACTTTATCTTTTTACTTTTCTGAGGCTTATAGGCGTATGCACTTTTTCAGGTGACACCTATAGCTCTGGAGAGAGTTTGCAAGATTTTAGACACAAATGTTGGGCCATTGTCTGAGCCATTTGGCCGTGGCAACCTGGACCAAGGGACTGTTTTCTGTAAAGAAGTTTCACAACTTTTTTAGACATCTCAATAAGTATGAAAAAGCGTAAACTCACCCAGAAAAGGTATACATGGCTGCAAGAAGGAATTTATAACTGAGGGTGCTGGCTTGAGTTCAGTAAAATTTACTTCTACAAGTTGTCTGGCTCTGGCTTTGAAATAAATATCCATGCATTTGTCAGATCTTATTATCTTTTTTTTAATGTTGACATTTTAATAAAATCACATTATTTTTACAATAAGGACACTCTATACAATACACTCACCATCAAATTTCCCAAGCCAAATATAGTGTCTCCTATGAGTTATAAATGTAACACTTAATGTATATCTAAGTATATTGTTGCTGTTTTTTAATACTGTCAAATGGAGCATGCCTCATAGCAACAATATGAAACAAAGGCCTGAAACCTTTCTGTAACTATTATTGTTTTTCCAGGTTCTTAAAATTTCCAGAGGCATGAGACTTAGGAAGTGGATGCCATTCCTGCTTCCAAACCTGTCTTTTTTTAAAAAAATATTTTAATTTATTTATTTTTCATTTCAGTGAACATCTACAGAGATTTTGGAATTCCATTCATTCATTGTTGCACCCTTC
>NW_006399999.1:2955967-2989124 GCF_000299155.1 Elephantulus edwardii
GGGGGGGGAGATATCTTGTTTTGGGCTTGCGTGGTGAGTGAAGTACCGTGCTTCTTTCGAGACATTGAAGTGGAAGAGTTTTTGAAAACTAAGGTGATTGTTGGGTCTTGGTTTGATGTTACTACTTCTCTATCTAGATGTCCAGTACCTCCCTTTTGCTTAAGTTGGTGGGACCACTGTGGTAGGGCCAAACAGCAATTTGTAGTCAAAAGAAACGAAATCTTCAATATTTGAAACTTTTTCAAGTGAGGTTGGAAAATGCTGTAAATTTGGTCTATGTGTTTTTGTTCTTTTGTGTGGTTTTTTGTTTTGTTTTGTTTTTGTGTTCTTTAAGACGTGGGTCAAAGGTGCAGGGGTGGGTCCCAGTTCAAATCCACTCCCTCTGTCCGCTGTGTCTGCGTGGCACCCAACTTTGCCAGTCCCAAAGTTCAGAGCTGGTGCCGCGGTCATGGACTGGGGTGGGGGAAGTGATGCAGTACCTGGAGACGTGGGTCAAAGGTCAGATCTTATTATCTTTTAACTAAGGCAAGTTTTGATGGTTTTTTGTGTTTTTTTTGTTTGTTTGTTTTACAAAATCTTTTTTAGCTGTTGAATATTCAGCATTATTTGACAGGACAGGGGCCAAAAGGGTTGGATCTCAAGTCTTTGACATCTGGTCTAGAAGAATAAACAGTATCAAAAACTTGTTCACAACTATGTTTTGTTGTATTTTTAGAGTCCAGGAGTAAGATAGATGGGTTTCGAGTTCTGGTAGTAGTGAAAATCAGCCACTTAGCCTGTGATCCAGAGAGGAGGGTTTTAATGGCATGCTGGGTTGTTAAAGTGACGGCTTGCCCTAAAGTGAATTTATTAACAGGGTAGAGGTAGCTGTTGACTGCAGACAGGCTGGCCATCGCTGGGCAACTGGGTTCAGGTGCTTTGATATGTAAGGGTCTGGGTTAGCACTCTTTTTGCTGTTTTAGAATGCTCATGGACAAAGAAGCAAAAAGGTCTTCTTACATCTGGCAGTGCTGATGAAGGAACACTGACTTATTTCAGTTTCAGGGTATCGAAGGCATATTGCTCTTCCTTATTCCAGATCAATGGCTGATTTGGATGTGCTGTAGAGTGGCTTTGACACTTCTGCAGATTTTGGTATCCAGATGCTGCTCTGAGAATCTCTCAGAGTTCCTTTTTAGTATTTTAGTATTTTTTTCTGGGTGTTTGGGGTTTTTTTGTTGTTAGTTGTTGGGTACTGGGTGACTTTAAAGTTCAAGAAGGTAACTGTTTGCTGACATATTTTTCTCCTTTTGAGGGACGCTTGTTAGATTTTTTTTCCCTTATAGCAAGCATAACTGTGTGTGTTTTGCAGGCAGTTGACATCAGTGTCTACAGCAAGGAGCAGGTAATCAGCCTATTGCAGAAGATGTCTAAAAGCTGACTAGTATTTATACATGCAAACTCCTCAAGCTGATGGAGCTTTTTACAGATATCCATGACTGACAGAAACACAAAGGCGAGATTAAGGGACCTAGTGTTCTCAGGAGTTATTGGATTAAAAAAAAGTGAACACTTGAGAAGTTTGGAAAAGTCTCTCCAAAAATGCCGTGGGGATTCTTTTGGACCCTTCATTGCTTCAGTAGTTTTTCTCAAGGTGGTAGCTTTCTAAGCAGTTACTGGGAGACCTGACAGTAAAGCTTAGGGGTAAGCATCTAATGACCAGGAATCTATACGAAATGGTGGGGCTCCCACTCAGGATGGCTAACTGGCATGATTTTTTTAAAATAATTGCTCACACCTTTCCTGAGTTGTTTCTGGGAGACTTTCCAGGGTATAACTTTTTTAGCAACAGAGAGGATACACTTTTATTTAGTGAGGAATCAGCAGTTTCCTGGTTGGGTAGGACAGGCAGGGACTTAGAGAAGTCTCTAGTTAGGGGTGAATGGCCAGAGAAATTAAAAATCAGAGGCTTTTTGGTCTTTTTATTGCACTAAATTAATTCGCCTGAGAGGACAGAAGGTGGGGGTTTGGGGTTTTTATTCATATTTTCCCTTTTTTCTACTTTGTTTTATGTTTTACTTAGAGAGGAAACAAACTCAGATAACATCTTAACTGAGAAAAAGGAGTTCAAGTAACATTGGAAGAGACCAGGGTTTTATTCTGGGTGGGTTTTCCACCTCAGATACACAGAATGAGAGGGTACATATCAATAAGATCCCCCAGTAATTAGACTTTCGGATTCTTCTAGCTAGGATTTTTTTTAAAATGTAGGTTCTGATTCAGTGTATTGAGCAGAAAGGGAAATTTTCAGCAGGAAGATTAAATGAGAATGAGCTGGTTCGAAGCTCTAGAAGGGAAATAAATCCCTCTTGCCTTCAGCAGCTCCAAGACAATTGCCAGGGAATTTCTTGGAGTGCCAGGAACAGATCAGGAATTTTTAGCACAACAGTGCTCACTGATTTTTCCCCCTAGTTCTCTGGGCAGTGCAACATAATCCAAACAGCTCTCCCTGGCCCAGAGGGCAAGAGATGAACATTGATTTATAGCTACAAGAAGACAGTAGTGACAGAAGATGCCTGAGGAGGGCCAGAAGACATTGGGTTCTTGCACAACATCCTCTGTATTTCTAGCTTTTATTCTGGAATAAACAGCTATTTTACTGTGCCTTACTCAGGCTCCAGGGCAGAGGGAACAAAGAGCATGGGGTTGGCTGTGGAGGCCCTATACAGGGACGAGTTGGAGGAGGTACATTGGCAGACCCAAGGTTAAAAGATCTGGACAAGAACAAGCTAGGAATTAGTATAAGGAAACTGATTAGGATTAACAGAGTTTTTCGAAACAACTATACTATACTATACTACTCCAACTGCACACATTAAAAGTGCTTTCTGATCACTAGTTGACATCAAAGGAAGCCATTCCACTTTGCAAAGAGTGCAGAAGTAGGAAGCAGACATTTTAACTCCATAATTTCCAGATACTCTTTTAGAAAAGTTCTGAACTAAACAGCACAGGGACCTCAACTTTAACTGAGAGGAATGCATTATAGAAGAGACCTGGAGTTTAACAGGAAGAAAGAGGGAAAAGACTGCGAAAAGAACAAACAAGTTAGTTTGTCTTGGAAGAAGTGCAATTAGGTTGCTTATTACGGGCAAGGATGGCGAAACTTCATGTAACAGGAAAGTTATGAATATTCACTAGCAAATTAGATGTAAAAAGCAGTCAATGACACCATTATAGGTAGCACAGATTAACCTGGCTCCAAGATGTCACTGAAATAGTTAAAAATGTTGTTGTTGTTGTTATGTGACTTCGAAGAATGTTTGAACAAAAACAATGAAAGACAGGCCTGAGGGCCACAGGTTAAAAGCCACCTTGCTTGGTAGCATCGCTTTCTGTCCACTGGGCCAACTGATCACTTTCTATGTTGATGTTAGTGTTGTTAACTGCCATCGAGTAGTAGAAGACTCATAGAGACCCTATGTAGGAAAGTCCTCAACCCTTGTGTGACTTTCATCCTTTCTCCAGGTTCATGGGGTTTCTGGAGGCAAGCTATTGTGGAAGTGGATGCCACTCCTGCTCCCAAGCTTGTTTTAATCGGGGAGCTCCACCAAACACTGTCCACCATGAGTTACCATTAATGCATTTGACACATCAGTGTCACATGTTCAGCTTCACAGCAATCACAAGTTACCTCTGTATAGCAAATGGACACACCAGGGATATACGACCTAGAAGAATGTTTGAACAAAAACAATGAAAGACAGGCCTAAGGGCCCTTTAGTATTTTACCATTCCGGCTCTCCCAAATGCTGGCAAACTCTGGGCCAGAGACCCCCAGTTCATTTGGCAAGTCCACTCTGCCAGCCCCCACTTGGGGCAAAAAGAATGCCACAAGAGCCCAGAGCCTTCCATACCTGCCTCTCCTCAAGAAGCCAGAGGCCTCGTGTAGCTGACACTAAGTCTCCTAAGACACTAGGCATGTCTGGAGATTTCAGTATTCTACCCTCTTGCATGCCCAAATGCTGACCAACTCTGGACCGGAGACCCCCATTTCATCTGGCAAATCCATTCGGCCAGTCCCCACTTGGGGCAAAGAGAACACCACAAGTGCCTGGAGCCTTCCTTACCTGCCTCTCCTCAAGAAGCCAGAGGCCGTGTAGCTAAAAAATACATTTTAAAATAGTTAAAACAATGGTAATGTCACTAGGAGATGTCAGAGGTTGCTGACCTCACTATGTGACACTGTGGAAGGAGTAATGCCAATATGACTTGTCTGAAAAATTCGTGTTCAATGTTACAAAGAAATTTTTATGAAAAGAAATCTACAGTTAGATAATAAGAAAAACAGTTTTGTTTCATAAGCCCAGCTTAAATGTATCAATATATGTACAAGGCTAAAACTCTGATAGTTTGCATTTTGAACTTTCCAAAGGCTCAGGTCAGAGGTGTCATTTTTTATTGTTGATTTCTTTCATCTAAACCTGCTGCAAGCATGTGCCGTGTTTGTTACTGATTTATAATCAATGATTTTGTAAAATTTTCTAGCGATTCATCTATGTGGTTGTAATGTGTCATAGAATCTATTGCAACTCATAAAGACTCTATGAACAACAAATTTAAACCTTGCTCTAACCTGAAGCATCCTCACAATTTCTACCACACTTAAGCCCATTGAGACAGTCACTGTGTCCATTCATCCTTTCGAGGGTCTCTCTTTCTATGACCCCTCCATCTTTCCTAGCATGATGTATTTTTCCAATGACTGATCCAACATCCCCAAAGTATAAGACAAAGGTTCACCATCTTGCCTCTAAGGAGCATCCTGGTTGCACTTCTTCCAAGATAGATTTGTTGTTCTTTTGGCAGTCAATGAGCTAAGCAATACTATTCACCAATTCCACAATTCAAAAACATAATTTTTTTTCTTTAGTCTTCCTTATTCTTTGTGCAGTTTCCACACTTATGTGAAGCAATTGAAAATAGCATGACTCAGATCAGGTACACCTAAGTCTTTAAAGTGACACCCTTCCTCTTTTCTGTTTAGAGAGGCCCTTGACTACAGATTTGCCCAATGAAACATTTATTTTTATTTTTTTATGATACCAACTGCCACTAGGCCACCAGAGCTCCTCATTATTTGTGAACCTATACCAATTTCTTGGAGAAAGTGCAAGCAGAGCATTCCTTAGAGGCAAACATAGTAGTGAAATTTGTCTCACAGACTTTGGATATGCTGTTGAGAGGGACCAGTCCTTGGAAGAAGACATCAGCTTAGAAAGTTGAAGGGTCACGGTAAGAGATGACCTTCAACAAGATGGATTGACACAGTGACTGTAACAATGGGCTCAAACATATGAAAGATAATGATAGGGAAGAGTTCAGATCCATTGTTCATGGGGTCACTATTAGTCATAGCCGAATCAATGATACCTAACAACAACATCAATACACTTTTTAAGAATGATTTAATAAAATAAAAGAGGAAATTTAAAAAGGCTTTCAATTAGTTCCTAATAATGCAAATAAATATTTTTAAAAACAATTTTGTTCTTGTTGTTAGGTGCCAAGTCTTGGTTCCAACCAGTCCAATAGAGCAAAAATCTTGCCTAATCCTGTATCATCCTTAAAATGCATGCTGTGCCCAGTATTAGAGTCACTGTGTCAGTCCATCTCAGTCAGGGCCTTTTTCTCTTTTGTTGACCCTCTTCTTTTCCAGCAAAATGCTGATTTCCAGGAACTGATTTGTATTGATAACAAGTCTAAAGTATATAGTTCATAGTTTGTAGTCACATAATTTAATTTGAGTGTGCAAAGACCTGGACTTGGAGACTAAAAAGGGAGAACATGCTCAGAATTTTTCAAGCTGAAAGAACTGAAAATCAAATCCAAGTCTTGAGTTGTAATAAAGAAAGATACTACGGACAAAATCTTGAATGGTCCAGAAAGCATCAAAAGAAGATGGAAGGAATTTATCTTCTTTTTGCACCAAATAGAATTTATCGACACAGAACCATTTCAGGAAGTAGCATATGATCAAGAGATAATGATAATGAAGAATGAAGTTCAAGTTGCACTGAAGGCATTGGCACAAATATAAGGCCCCAGAAATTGATTGGTTTTGAATTGACATGTTTCAATGAATAGATGTAAGCCCTGGATGTGCTTGTCAGTCTGTTAGAAAATTTAGAAGACCTGGTCAACTGGAAGAAATTCACATTTGTTTCCATTCACAAGAAATGTAACCCAATAGAATGTGGAAATTGTTGAACAATTTTGGAGAAGAGATTGAGGTTGTTAACAGCTACAGCTTGCTCAGCTCCACAATCAACACTTCTGGCACCAGAATTCAGGAAATCTTAAGGCGAATTGCATTGGGTAAATCTGCTGTCAGGGACCTTTCCAGAGTACTGAGAAGCAATGATGTCAATCTAGACACTAAGGTGTGCCTGATCCAGGCCATGGTCTTCCCAATTACTTGCTATGCATCAGAGACATGGATAATGACTAGGGATGATAGAAGAATTGATGCTTTTGAGTTGTGGTGCTGAAGAAGAGTCCTGAACATACCATGGGATGCCAAGAAAACAAATAGGTCTGTCTTACAGAGGATGAAACGATGTTTCTCCTTGGAGGCTAGGATTTTGAAGCTCCTCCATCTCACATATTTTGGGCATATGTCCAGAAGGCACCAATCCTTGTAGAAGGACATCATGCTTCCTTCGAAGAGTGGAGGGACAGCGCAAGAGAGGAAGACCCCTCATCACAGGGATTGATAGAGTAACTAGGGCAATGGGGATAGGTGTATCAGAGTCTGTGATATTGGCTTAGGACAGGGGAAGCTTCAGAACTATTGTACATAGGATTGCTATGAGTCACAGGCGACTTGATGGCACATAACAACAAATCAATATCACATGAAAGCAACATCATCTAGAGATGATGTAGAGTACATTGAGAGAGGATTGCCTGAAGTTCAAGATGGGTTTAGAAGAGGCTACTGCACCAGGGACATTGCTGAGGTCAGGTGGTTCCTGGCTGAAAGTAGAGAATTCCAGAAGAATGTCTTTTTGTGTTTTATTGACTATGTTAAGGCATTTGATTCTGTGGATTTGTTGTAAGTAATCATATAATTGAAGAAGTGGGGCTATTTCCAGGCTGGGAAGATCAGTGGAAGAGCTGGATTCTGCAACGGTGGGTTTTCTGGTTTGAGGTTATGACTAGGGTGTGTTCACAATAGAGTGTAAGCTGATTGGACTTGGCCTCGTATTTAAAAATTCTTTTGGCTGCCAGTTTGGGGCTATTTCCAGGATGGGAAGATGAGTGGAACGACCAGATTCTGCAAAGGTGTGTTTTATGGTTTGGGGTGTGGCTCTTGTTCACAATAGGGTGTAAGCTAATTGGATTTGGCCTTGGATTTAAAAGGGCTTTTGAGCTCTCAGTCTTGTGGTCCTAAGGCCTGCTTTTTGTGGATCTCTCAAATAAAACAGGCTTGGAAGCAGGAGTGCGATTCACTTCCAAAAGAAAGCTTGCCTCCGTAAACTCTATGAACTTGGAGAAAAGATGAAAGTTTTGTGTTAAAGATTTTTGTTCATAGGGTTTCTATGGGTCATCTATGACTTTTCGGCACTTAGCAGCAACAACAATCTAAAAAGTACTACATTTCTACAGTTTACAACTATATCACATATTAGTCTATGATTATGGCAGAGGATAGAACAGAATTTCCATCTTTTGTTCATAGGATCGCTATGAGTCATAGCTGACTGACTCAGTGACACTTAACAAAATCACAACAATATTGTTCGTAAATATTACAATAAAGAAGGATGTGGTCTCAGGATTGGAGGAAAACTCATTAACAACTTGTGTTATACAGATGGCACAACCTTGTTTGCAGAAAATGAAGAGGACTTGAAGCACTTGTTGCAGAAGATCAAAGACTACAACCTTCATTATGGATTACATCTCAATATAAGAAAACAAAAATTCTCAGTTATTAGAGCAATGGCCAAAGTCATGATAGATTGAATAAAGATTAAAGTTGTCAACAATTCCATTTTACTTTGTTACATCATCAATACCAATGGCAACAGAAGCCGAGAAAGAAAAAAAGATGTTACATTGGGAAAATCTGCTGTCAAGGACCTCGTCAAAGTTCTAATGAGCAAGACGTCACTTTAAAGATTAAGGTAGGCCTGGTACAAGCCATAGTATTTTCAATTACTCCCCATGAATCCCAGAGTTGGACAATGAATAAGGATACCTGAAAAAATCAGTTTCTTTGAATTGTGGTATTGGTGAAGCGTGCTGAATAGCCCATGTTGTTGTTTTTGTTATGTGCTGTCCAGTCGGAACCAACCTATAGCTTATATACCAGCAGGTCTTCAGTGTCCGTAAATCACACAAGAGGTGACTGCTCATTCTTCTCCTGTGGAGCAACTAATGGATTCAAACCATGTGCCTTTGGGATTGCTGTGCAGCTTCTTAATACTAGGTCACCTGACACAAAAACAAACAAGTCTATCTTTGAGGAAATAAATAAGCTACTCCTTAGAGGCAAAGATGGAGAAATTTCTTTTCACAGACCTTGTGTATATTGTTAAGAAGGTCCATCCTTGGAAAAAGACATCATTCTGGGTAAGGTGGAGGGTCAGAGAAAGAGAAAAAAGACTCTCAACAAGGTGGATTGACACATTTACTATACCAATGGGCTAGAGTGTATCAGAGATTATAAAGATGGCTCAGGATCTAGAATATTTCAGATCTGTTTTCTGATTATTGCTATGAGTTGTAGTTGGCTCTACAAACAGCACCTAATACCGAGAAGGATTCTCTGGTTTGTTTGGTTTTTTTTGTTGTTGTTGTTTTTGTTTTTAGAAGAAGAGGTGTAGTCATTAGTTACCACTCTGGTGGCCTGATTCTAGTGAATCACTGGGTTAAAATGGTGTTTTTGTTGTTTTTTTTTTTTTAAGTAATATTTACCACAATAATGTAAAAAAAAAAGGTAGTGTGAAGTGCAGAAAGAATCCTTTAAAAATAATTTTTAAAAAGGTAAAACAGAAAAGTCTTCAGAAGAATTATACATGATTCCACTCCCTTTTGCTAATTTCCACCCCTTCCTCCCCAGTGCTTGGTATTTTGATGCAGATAAATCAGTGAGAATTGATAGCCAAGAACATGGCAGATTAGGGGTGGGATGAGTGGAGTAAGAAGTGTGGTGGCAGGTTGATTTTGTTAGGTGCTGTCAAGTCGAATATGACTCATATAGTATGAATAACAGACCTGAATCCTGTGCTATCCTGCCTGTGCCATCCTTGTCATCTCTATATACTTGAGTCCATTGCTGCAATCATGATGTCAGTCCACCTTCTTGGGGGTGGGGAGGTGTCTTCTTTTCTTTCACAGATTATCCACCTTTACAAACGTGATGTTCCTTTCTAGGGAATAGCATCTCCTAGCAAAATGTCCAAAGTATGAGAGCCAAAGCTTTGGTATCTTTGCTTTCAAGTACTCTGGCTGCATTTTTCCAAGACATACCTTGTTTGTTCTTCTGGCAGTCTCTGGGATATACAGTACTCTTCTCTAACACCACAACTCAAAGGCATCAATTTCTCTGTAATCCTTATTCATTGCCCAGGGCTCAGAAGCATAGCAAGTGGTGGAAAAGACCAGGGCCTAAATCAGAAGTACCTTAATCCTCAAACTGACATCATTCCTCTTCTGTATTTTGGAGAGGTCCCTGACAATATTTTGAAGAGGTCCATGCTATAATATTAGAGGTAGAACTCAAATGGAAAGTCACTAAAATATAAAGAGAAACAGCTATAAACAACCATTAATAATTGTACATGGAATGTATGAAGTATGACCATAGGAAAACTGGAATTGGCGAAAATTGAAATGGAACACATGAAGATCTAATTTCTCGGCATTAGTAAACTGAAATGGATAGGCACGGGCCACTTCGAATGAGATAATCATATGCTCTATACTGTTGTTGTTATGTGCCATTGAGTCGTTTGCGACTCATAGCGACCCTATGTACAACTGCCCTAAACCCTGCTCTATCCTGTGCCAATCTCATTGCCTCCGACACACCCATCCCGATTACCCCAGTCACTGAATCAATCCACCTCATAGAAGGTCTTCCTCTCCTGCGCTGTCCCTCCACTCTGCCCAGCATGATGTCCCTCTCCAAAGACCTGTCTCTCCTTACAACATGTCCAAAATATGTCAGGCGAAGCCCCAGAATCCTTGCCTCCAAGGAGCAGCCTGGTTTAACCCTCTCTAGGATGAATCTATTTGTTTTCTTGGCAGTCCATGGTACATTCAGTACTCTTCTCCAGCACCACAGCTCAAAGTCATCAATTCTCCTTCTATCCTCCCTAGTCATTGTCCAGCTCTCTGATGCATAACAAGTGATTGCAAAAACCATGGCCTGTATCAGGCACACCTTAGTCTCCAGAGAGACACTGTTGCTCTTGAGTACTTTAGAGAGGTTCCTAACTGCAGACTTTCCCATTGCAATACGTTTTTTTATTTCCTGGCTACTGGTGCCAAGAGTGTTGACCGTGGAGCCGAGCAAACTGAAGCTGTGAACAATCTCAATCTCTTCACCATCCATCCTGATGCTGCCAATTGGTCCAGTGGTGAGAATCTTTGTCTTCTTGGCATTGAGCCTCAGTCCATATTGAAGGCTGCAGTCCTTGACCCTCTGCAGTAAGTGCATGAGGTCCTCCTCAGTTTCAGCGAGCAGGGTTGTGTCATCTGCATAACGCAGAGGTTGAAAAGGTATGGAGACAGGACACATCCCTGGCATACACCCTTCCCAATTTTGAACCATGCAGTGTTGCACTGATTTGTTCTGACTACTGCCTCTTGGTCCAAGTATAGGTTTTGCATTATTGTATTGGATTCATAATTAAAGGGAAAATTTCAAAGTCTATCCTAAAGTACAATGTTGTGAATGGTATGGTGTTAATCATATGCATATAAGAAAGACCTGTTAACACGAGTATTATTCAAATATGTGCACCACCACCAAAAGCCAAAATGGGGGGAATTGAAGATTTCTACCAAGTTTTGCAGTATGAAATTGATCAAACTTGCAATCAAGATGCATTAATAATTATTAGTGACTGGACTGCAAACGTTAAGAAACAATGGGGAGCCATGCCCGTCAGAAAGTACGGAGTTGGTGACAGAAATGAAACTGGAGAGCAAATCAATGATTTATTCATGTTGTTGTTGTGTACCTTAGAGTCAGAACCGACCAATAGCTGACCCTCTGCCGGTTTTTCAGAGGCAGTAAATCGCATGGGAGGCGATTGCCCATCATTTTCCAGCAGAGTAGTTGGTGGCTTTGAACAACTGGTGCATTTGGGATTGCAGCGCAGGTTCTTACCACTAGGCCACCAAGCAAATAAAATACCTTCTTATAAGAAACACAAAAGGAAGACTTTACAAATAGACCTCACCTGGCGGACTGCACAGGTTATCAGAATCCTGTGGTGGCAAGCATCCTTTTTAAATTTTGGCATTTTGTTTATGCTGGATATTTTTGCATTATTTTTTACAGACATTGTATTAAGATATTGTTTATCTTGATTATTAAATTACATGACTTCTGAAATTTTGCCCTGGAATCCTGGGACTGTATTCAGAGCAGGAAAACTCATTGCCGTTGGTTGAAAGCTACTCTTACTCTTCCAAGGCTGTTTGATAGGTGTTTCCGAGACTGTCAATAGCAAGGGAGGCGGTTGACCCTTATTTTCCCATGGTGCCACTAGTGTATTCGAATCACCAGAGAAGTCCCATCTCTATCCTTTGGGTTAATGCAACTCAGTATAGACTACGCCACCAGAGGTCAGAGGGATAAAAGGAAATCTCCAAAGTAGAAACAGAAGTGGTCTTAGAGCAAACGCTGTAGAGCAAACGCTGCCCTGCCTTTCCCGGTCAGGTAGAGAACAAGAAAGAGGGAAGAAGGGTTGGCCGCCCCGAGGGTGGTGGTGTTACGGGAACTGCGAGCAGCAGGGAGAACGAGCACCCACTACCCACCTCCAGGCGGAGGGCTAGGCCACTGGGTGGGGGCGGAGCCGCAGGGCGCCGTAGCGTCACGTGACTGGACCGCCCGCCCTGCGCCGCCCCTTCTTGGCAGTGGTTCGCGGCGGTACTCAGAGCTCTCGGGATAGGGGCGGCCCAGGGACCGAGTGACCAGGTGGAGCAGGTACAGAGCCCCGAGGGGTCCTCAGGGCTGGGCTGGGCTGGGCTGAGCAGGGGTCGAGGGGCTTCAGACACGCGGGCTACACACCTCACTTTCCTTGAGCTCAAGCAGCCCTGGGAAGAGCAGCGCAGATCCCGCAGCATCAGGTCCAGGCTTGTGACCCCACGGCCCGCCGAGAACTGATGTGTGTGTGTACGGGATGGGGGCTGTCGGCCCTGCCAGAGGCACAGGCTGGGGGCGACGACCCTTGGGAAACTCTTGCCTCTTCCCTCAGTGCAGGCTTCCCCCAAACCCCGCTCCGCTCCGCCCCCTTCGTGCAGAAAATGGACACTGCAGGCAGGCGGTCTATGGGGTCGTTCTGAAGGGCCGGGTCGGGGGTAGGGGGGTGGGGCGGGACAGATCGCTTGGTCCCCTACCAGCCTCACTTCCTCAATCTCGGCCCTCTGCAGATCTGAGCATCGCTTGGTGCACCTGGAAGCGAGGAGCAGGAGACTAATAGGCCCAGGTTAGTGTGCGCGGAATCCAGAAGGAACGCTGAAGGTGCAGAGCCCAATATGAAACCCCCTGCCTCTTGCTACCCCCCCCCACTGTCCGCCATTTTGATGCCTGTGGAGGCCTCAGTGTTTTAGCAGCAGGAAAAATGGTGGGCTTGGGGAAAGGGGGACTGGGGACCCCCCCAGAGCCATCTAGTTGCTCAGGTGAGAAAAATAAAATTTTCGTAAAAGGTTGGAATTCCTGGACTCTGAATCGTGAAAGATTCCAAGTAGGGCCTTGTTCCTGATATGCCCACAAAGTTCTCTTGCCTTTATCTCTAGGAGTAATGGAGTCCAAAAAGGAACAAACAGGGAAAAATGTCAGTGTGGAAAATGCCCACCAGGAAAAGGAAGGCCGGCAGCCTGGAGGAAATGGCAGGCGAGGACGAATTTGGCGACTTGCTCCTAATTTTCGATTGGGCACACCCAATAGGGAAGAGGGA
This sequence comes from Elephantulus edwardii, assembly GCF_000299155.1. Taxonomy (NCBI): domain Eukaryota; kingdom Metazoa; phylum Chordata; class Mammalia; order Macroscelidea; family Macroscelididae; genus Elephantulus; species Elephantulus edwardii. The sequence goes on from NW_006399999.1 coordinate 2,969,149, forward strand.
AATGATGCAGAAAGATACACGGAGGAGATGAAGGAAGTCAGGAGAAAGATAAAAGAGCAGCAGCTGAAGCATTATATGCGCTCCCAAATTCCTGAACCTGACAACCATGAAGAGTTTTGCCTTATACCTTAAATACTACTGTTTTCCCTGAGATTAACGATATATATCTTCTGTTTTCCAGTTTGTGCTGCTGTGATTTAGTTTGCATTTAAGCTCTTTGGTGTTTGCACTTTCCAGTTTCTTATTGAATATTGTTTTCTGTCAATGTAAAAGTTTCTGTCAGGTTTGTTTCAACCATTCTTAGGTAAACTATAAATTTAATATTGTGAAGTTAATAAAGCAGTTTAAAAGACCATCTGTATCCCATCATTTTCCACTTCCATTCCATTTTCTTTTTAAATGTTAACTTCTCTTCAGCACTTAAAATCTTGGTATCGTTGCCTGGTATTGTTACTTGTTTCCATCCGATCAGCAGATTGTACCCAGAATTCTACATCTGGTAGTCAAGTCATTTTAAGAATGTATGCCCTAGTGTTATTAAAGGGTCGTCTTGTTGTGTGCTCTTGAGTTGGAATTGGGTCATAGTTGACACTCTCAAGTTTTCAGAGTGCCCATAGAGCAACAAATGTATTCCAGCTGAGTGTGGGTTGGCAGCACAACTTCTTACAACTAGGCCACCAGAGTTCTCTAAAGAATGATAGTCCTACCAAAAGAACAAGTCTGTCTTGGAGGAAGTATAATCAGGGTGCTCTTTAGAGGGAAGGATGATGAAACTTAGTGTCACATACTTGAGCCTGTTGTCAGGAGAAGTAAGTCCTTAGAAAAAGACATCATACTGGGAAAGGTGAAGGGTCAGAGAAAGAGAGGAAGACTCTCAAGGAGATGAAAGAGAAAGAGACCTTAAAAATCATCTACGTCAATGTTTGTCAAATGTATAATTTTGAGGATTTTTACCCTCAACCTTAGATACCATAAGCATCTCTTGTATTTAAAAATTTATATTATTAATTTATATAAGTATCAAAATATATTTAATGTTAATTATTTCTTGGAATACTAAAATTCTTATTGATCAGTTACTCAAATTCAAAATTTATTGCTGTTGAGACCAAATTGATCCAAAGCCAACCCTTCTTTGGTTTTCCAAAGCTGTATATCACAAGGGAGGAGATTGCCCGTTTTATCACCAGCAAGAGTTGCTGGTGGTTTCAACAGTAAAAGAGGTGTGGCCATTGTGTTAGTAGTGTAACCCTCTGAGGACAAAGCTACCAGAACTCCCTTGATCAGTTACAGGGTTCTGATATAAGAAAATTACAATTGTGAAGTAGGTATTTCTGACCCTAAAACCTTTGCTTTGCTCACTTCATATTGACTCCTCATTGCATGGCGAGTCTCCAGGATTCAGGGACAGATGGGCAAAAGTGATGAGTATGTATCTTTGTGAACTCATGCCCATATGGTTGGATAATGACATTTATCTTAGACACAGTGACTTCTGCAATGGACTTTAATGTGTCAGGGAGTATGAAGATGGTGCAAGATAGGACAAGTTTCAGATCTGTTGTTCATAAGGTTGCCATGAGTTGTGCTTGACTCAACAGCACCTAGTAACAACAAGTGGACAATTACAGCAATCAGTTGGATATAGAGTCTCAGGAGAAAAGTCTTAAATGAATAAATAGATTTTTGATAGCACTGTATGACATACAGTAAACCTCAAGTAGATATTTGCTGCTGAATGAGTAAATATATGAAATGGGAAGTTCTAGCAAATGCAGTATATCTATGAGTTGCAATAGGCTTGATGACAATGGATTGGGAATGGATTCTTCTACTAATTGTAATTAAGTATTAGTGTTTCATAGTGTTCTTTGAATAGAATGTGTATTGTTTTGTTCTTACAAATTTAAAACCTCTTGTAAGGAGATGCACTTCCAACACAAAGACCAGCTATTTGGAACCACCAGCTGATTCACAGGAGGAAAATGGGGACTTTTCTCATGTGATTCACTGCCTCTGAAAACTCATTGGAAGGTCAGAATGTTTTGAAAGTAGATATAAAGTGCCATCTTGTGACAAAAGAGAGAACTGTTGTTTCTGTTATTGTATACCATGGGTTAAGACCCACCCATAGCTGAGCAGATTTTCAGAGGCCATAAATCTCAAGAGAGGTGATTGCCTAACTTTCTCCCACAGAACAACTAGTGGACTTGAACTGCATGCCTTTGGAATTACAGTACAGCTCCTTGCCACTAGACCACCGGAGCTCCCTAAGACAGAGCTAGGCAAGAAATAAGCAGACAGGTTAAAACTAACTGAAAACTCATTGCTGTCAATTGCTATCAGTACCAACTCATTATAGACCCTCCAGTGAATTTTCTAAGGCTATAAATCTCACAGGAGGAGACTGGTGATCTTTCTTGCATGGAGCTGCTAGTGAACAACCAGAGAGGTGAGAGGAGTCATCTTTGACTTAGCAGTGCAACTCCCTATGGACTAAATCATCAGAGTTCTAAGAGAGGTGTGAGGGTTGGAGTGAAGAGTTCTCAGCCAGGACTTATTCAAGTTTAATACTTAAATCAGAACCTTCTCAAATAAGCAAAGAAGGAAGTGGAATAGCTGAAAGTCCCCATCTCACCATCTAGATCAGTGAAGGAAAAAAAATCACGTTTATTATTTTTCCCCCAATTATAAGTTACATATGACCGTTGACAAAAAACTAGGGGTGCTTTCAGATCCACAGAGCTGCGACAGCCTGCTGGCCCAGGAGGAACTTGAACCACCAAACACCCTAAAAAGCCACCATTGATTCTCAGCTACCCTCTGGCACACTAAGCCCCTCCTAGAGCCAGGAGAGGTGGAGAGGACCATTTTGGACTGCCAGCTTGGAAGGGAACTAATTTGCAGACCACTCCCAATAGGCTGATTGACCACACCATTGATTCCCAACCACCCCTCTGTCACCCCCAGCTCTGCCTACAGACAGCAGAGGTGAAGCCGACTGAATAACACCAGTAAAAGGGGGAAAGTATTACCAACATTCATGATCCACCAAAAACATTGCTTTTGCCCATCATTTGGCTTTGTCAGCCTTGAACATTAACTAGAAGACTTCAGCAATCAGCAGCTACAGGTCCTACAAAGTCCTTTCTCCAGAACTGCAAAGTAGTAAAGAAAGTCAGGTAATGTGGCTGCACCACTCTATAGAACAAGGAGGACAACGGAGAGAGGGCTGCAACCGAGGGGGGTGGGACCCAAAACCACAAAAAAACCAATACATCCATCCTAGAGAACTTAGTGCAGGACCAGAGAGAAAGGAACAAAAGCATCTATCCCTGCCCCACAGTCCCAGATAATTTGTCACAAGACCAGAGAGGAAGAACTACAGGTAGGATGAGTTATCCTCCCCTTCCCTACTAGTGTATTGAGCTCCCCAGCTAAAGCAAGTCTCCCCTTGAGTCCAGGGATCAGAGAGAGATTCATGCAGGGTGAGGTGACCCTCCCTTCTCTGGAGCAGTGAGCTTTTGAGCCAAGATCATCAAATCAAGGCCCCAGGCAAGAAAAACTCTACCACGCAATGACATGAAAGAAGCAGACTACTTCACATCCTACACAAACCAAAGCATGATGTCACCCCCCCCCAAAAAAAAAATTTGATCAAAACAAAGAGTCAAGGGATTTCCTAAAGGCAGAAAGCCTGGAGGAATTTTCTGACACACAATTCAAAAGAACTATGAGTATTTTCAATGGGTGAAAGACAAATTTGAAGAATTACAGAATTGTTCACAGCTTTAGTTTGCTTGGCTCCACAGTCAACACTCTTACCACCAGTAGCCAGGAAATTAAAAGACATATTGCAATGGGAAAGTCTGCTGTTAGGGACACCTCCAAAGTACTGAAGAGCAATGGTGTCTATCTGGAGACTAAGGTGTGTCTGATACAGGCCATGGTCTTTGCTATCACTTGTTATGCATCAGAGAGTTGGACAATGACTAGGGAGGATAGAAGAATTGATGCCTTTGAACTGTGGTGCTGCAGAAGAGTATTGAGGGTACCATGAACTGCTAGGAAAACAAACAGATTGATAGTGGAAAGGGTTAAACCTTATGCTCCCTGGTGGAAAGGATTCTGAGGCTCCATCTAACATACTTTGGACATGTTGTAAGGAGGGACCAGTCCTTGGAGAGGGACATCATGCTTGGTAGGGTGGAGGGACAGTGCAGGAGGGTAAGGCCCTCTTTGAGGTGGATTGATTCAGTGACTGGGGAATTGGAATGGGTGTATCAGAGACAGTGCAATTGGCACAGGACAGAGCAGAGTTTAAGGCTGTTGTACATAGGGTCGCTATGAGTCACAAGCGAATCAACGACACATAACAACAACAACAACAGGAAGCAAAAGCCAAGTGGAACTTATAAAAATAATTGAAGACAATGCAGATAAACAAGGCATTAGAAACTCTGGAAAACCGAAGAAACTACAATTCATAATGTGAGGACCAGTGAATGTCTCAAATGCTGTCAAGATGCTACTCAAGATGAGCAAAGTTGAAGAGGTGGAACACAAAACCAGTGAAATAGAAGATAGAGTTCTCAGCCCTGATATGCTAGAACAAAAAGCAGAATCAAAAAGGAAGGGAAGAGACGAAAACCTAAGAATAATATGGAGCACCATCACGAGAAACAATATGTGCATAATTGGAATCCCAGAACAGGAAGAAGGGGGGGAAAGGCATAGTGAGAGTTGTGGAAGAGTGACTAGAAGAAAAGTTTCCTGGCATAATGAAGAGGCTATATACACAAGAAGCTGAGTGAACTTCAAATAGAATAGATCCCCAAAAGAATAACTTTAAGGCATGTCATAGTCAAGTTTGCCAGAACCAAAGATAAGGAGAAAATCTGAAAACAGCTAGGGAAAAATTATAGGTTCCATATGAGCACAATCAAATCTCTGGAATTCCCATTCTTCTCAATGTCAGCCACAACTTTTATGATCCACACAATTAAATGCATTTGAATAGTCAATAAAGCACAGAGAGACATTCTTCTAGTATTCCTCATTTTTTAGTCAGGATCCATCTGACATGAGTAATGATATCCCTGGTGCCATGGCCTCTTCTAAATCCTGCTTGAACTTCTGGCAGTTTTCTATCTATGCACTGTTCTAGCCATTGGAATAACCATTCTTGGAAATGGGAACAAACATGGATCTCTTCCAATCTGTTGGCCAGAGAGCTGTCCTCCAAATTTCCTGGTGTAGACTGGTGAGCTCATCCAAGGCTGCATCTGTTAATTGAAACAAGTTATTTGGTATCCCATTGATTCCTGGGGCTTTTATTTTTTTTAAATTTATTTTTGCCAATGCCTTCAATGCAGCTTCTATTTCCTCCTTCATTATCATTGGCTCCTGATCATATGGTACTTCCTGAAATTTTTCCAGTGTCAATCAATTCTTTCTGATATAGTGATTCTGTGTATTCCCTCCATCTCTTTGTGATGCCTTCTGGGTCATTCAATATATTGCCCATAGAATCTTTCAATACAGCAACGTGAGACTTAAATTTGTTTTTCAGTTGTCTCAGCTTGAGAAATGCAGAGCGAGTTCTTCCCTTGTTATTCTCCCAATTCCAGCTCTCTGCTCATTCCATTATAATACTTGGCTTTGTCCTCCCAAACTGCCCTTTGAAACTTCTGTTCAGCTCTTACTTTGGCATGTTTTCTTTTTGTTTTGGCTTCCCAATGCTCCAGTGCAATCTTTAGAGTCTCTTCTGACATCCATTTCTATTTTTTCATTCTCCTCTGTTTTTGTAATGATCTTTTGCTATCTTCATTGATGGTATCATTGATACCATCCCACAACTCATCTGGTCTTTGATCATTGCCTCAAACCTATTCCTAAGATGATTTTTAAATTCACAGGGAATTGATTCAAGATTATATCTTGGTTCCTATGGACTTACTCTTTGGTGGCAAGAATTATGAGGTTTCGTTTCATATACTTTGGGAATGTAGCAAGTACGGGCTAATCCTTGGTGAGGGACATGATGCTGGGAAAAGTGAAGGATCAATGAAGGAAAGGAAGACTCAGGAAGTGTGAGGATAGAACAGGGTTCAGATCTGTTGTTCATAGGGTCACTACGAGTTATACTTGACTTGATGTCACCTAACAACAACAAAAGTGTAAGGGAGACCAAACAACATTAAGTGCTGATTTCTCAACAGAAACCATGTGAGCAGGAAGACAATGGAAAGATATATACCAAATACTCAAAGAACACAACTTCCAAATAAGAATACTGTATCAAGCAAAACTGTTCATCAAATATGACTGAGAAAACAAAATATTCTCAGAAAAGCAGAAGTTAAGGGAATTTTTGAAAACAAGACCACCATTGTAAGAAATACTGAGGGAAGTTGTTCTTACTGAGATGCCACAGAAAGCAGGTTGGATCAAAGTAAACAGCAACAACACCAAAAAGAAATCAACAAAATGGTGGTAATAAAACCTTGTGTCTCAATAATTATACTGAATGTGAATGGTTAAATGCACCAGTGAAGAGAAAAAGAGTAGCAGATTGGATAAAATCAACAACAACAACAAAAACCCATCAATATTCTGTCCACAAGAGACACATCTGAGAAGAGAAGATAAAGAAAGACTAAAAATAAAAGGGTGGGGGGGTGGGTGGGTGGGTGGGGAAACATACCAAGTAGATGGGACAAGAAAAAGGAAGGAGTAGCAATAGGAATCTCTGATAAAATATTTTTTAGTGTAAAATTCATTACTAAGAACAAGAAAAGTATATAATGCTTAAAGGGTCAATAGAACAAGTGTACATAACCATAATAAATACCTATGTATCAAATGATGTTGTTGTTTGGTGCTGTCGAGTCGTAGATGACTCATGGCGACCCTATGAACGAACGGCCTGAGCACTGTTCGTACATAGAGTTTCTGGAGGCAAGCCATTTTGGAAGTGGATGCCGCTCCTGCTTCCAGGCTTGTTTTAGTCGGGAAACTCCAGCCAACACTGTCCACCATGGGTACCCATTACCACGATTGGCACATCACTGTCACAGTGTTCAGCATCACAGCAACCACTAGTTACCTCTGTACAGCAACGCACAGACCAGTGCTATACCACCTAGAAGAATGTTTGACAGGAAAACAATTTGAACCTGGCCGAGGGCCACAGATGAAAATCACCCACCTTTGGCTTGGTAGCATGACTTCCTTTCCACTAGGCCAATGTAGCTCTCTCTTTGTCATTGTCGTTGTTATTGTTGTTTGGTGCCGTTTTGATGACTCGACGGCATCAAATGATAGAGCTGCAAAATATAAAAAGCAAACATTAACAGACCTGAAAAAATAAATAGACAACACCATAATAGTACTTGGAGACTTCAATACACTGGACTCAAGAAAAGATAGAACTACCAGAAAGTAACTCAACAAAGATGCTGACGAATTAAACAGCACAATCAACCAACCTGATCTCATAGGTATATAAAGACTAGTGCACCCCAAGAAAAGTTGAGTATACATTCTTCTCTGACATGTATGGAACATTTTCCAGAATAGTTCATAGTTTAGGCAACAAAACAAGCATCAATAAATTAAAAAACATAGAACTAATACAAAACATTTTCTCAGACCAAAATAGTATAAAATTAGACATCAATATCAATAGGATAAAGGAAAAATAAAAACAAAACCCACATACATTTGGAAGCTAAACAACACCTTACCTGAACATGAGTGAGTAGTAGAAGAAATAATAAATGCAGCAAAACTGTCTTGACACAAATGACAATGAAAACATAACATAGCCAAAGCAGTAGTCAGAGGGCAATTTATGGCAATAAGTTATCACATCAAAAGGGAAGAAAAAGAAATAAGACAAGGAAATAAGAGATATCCAAATTGGCAAAGAGGTGGTAAAAATAGCTCTATATGCAGATGATGTTGTTGTTAAGTGCCATCGAGTTGTAGGCAACTCATAGTGACCCTATGAACAAAAGACCCTAACACGTATGTAACTTTCTTAATTTCTCCAAGTTCATAGGGTTTCCAGAGGCAAGCTATTTCAGAAGTGGATGCCACTCCTGCTTCCAAGCTTGTTTTAATTGGGGTGCTCCACCAAACACTGTCCACCATGGGTGGCCAATATTTCATTTGGCACATCAGAGTCACAGTGTATCAGAATTCGTGAGACTGGCTCAGGACAGGATGGGGTTCAGAACTGCTTCACGTAGGGTTGCTATGGGTCACAGGTGACTCGATAGCACATAAAGACAAGAATCAAATCCTTATGCACATAAAAAAACCTTCTTCAGTAGTTTAAAAAGGAAATCCACTGACTGGGAAAAAATATTTGGTAATGACATATCTGATTAGGGACTCATATCTAAAACTTATAGATTATTCCAGCACCTCAACAAGAAAAAAAAGATAAACAACTCAATCACAAAATGGACACAGAATATGAATAGATACATATAAAAAGACAACACCTAGATGGCAAACAAACTTATGAAGAAATATTCAAAATCCCTAGCTAGCAAAGAGATGCATATAAAAAAACAAATATGAGATATCACCTCACCCTAAAAACAATAGGAAAGGGCAACAAACAGTAAATGCTGGTAAGGTTGCAGAGAGATTGGAACCCTTATTCACTACTGGTGTAAGTGTAAAATGGTGGAACTACTATGGAAGGCAGTTTGGTGCTTTCTCCAAAAGTTGGAAATAGAAATACCATTTGATTCAGCAATGCCATTACTGGGGATATACCCTAAAGAAACCAGAACCTCTATCCAAAAGGAATACACACCCATATTTATTGCTGTTTTATTTATATAGCAAAGATATGGAAACAACCAAATGGTCATCAACAAGTGAATGGATAGAAAAACTATGATATATTCATAAAGTGGAGTAGTGCACAGCACTGAAAAACAAAGAACTCAGAAAACATTACACAGCATGAGTGACTCTGGAGGACTTCATGCTGAGAGAAATATCTCAGTTATATAAAGGACAGATATTGCATAATACAACTCTTTTTTTAATAGGAGAGGATTATATTTTGTCTCTCTGTATATCAAGAGTGAACTATAACATTGAAATAAATTTATGCCAAGAAAATTAACTGAATGGCTGCCACTTAGTTTGCTTTCTTTTGTAAGGCTAAATTTCTCATAACTATAAATGCATAGGGTTATACAATTATCCAGAAATCTAATAAAATAAATATACTTTGGCTTCAATTATTTAGACTGATTTCCAAGACTATATGAGATATATATATTTACTTTTACAGCCTATTCTTCCAATTTAATTTTCCCCCCATCCATTGATTGTTGCACATTTTCCTACCTCCCCACCCCTCCCCCTCCCCAGTTCACTTTTCTTTTTGAAAAGAAAAAAAAATTATTTCATTGTTATACACCCCTGCCCCGCCCCAAGTCCACAGTCCGCTTTATTATGCATTTCTTTTTCTGGAATCTTGTCATGAAAATAATACATAATCATATACAACTTTTAAACAGTTCTCTCCCTCATCTCTTTCAATGCAGTATACATTATTTATCCCCTATTTTATTAGGCTCCCCCCAACCGTGGTGTCAGTTTCATTTTACAACAGTGGCACTATGCAGTATTTGTCCTTTTGTGACTGAGATATTTTACCCAGCATAATGTCCTACATGGTCACCCATTTTGTATAATATTTCATGGGTTCTTTGTTTTTCAATGCAGCATAATATACCATTGTGTGAATACACCACAGCTTCTCTATCCATTTGTTTGTTGATGGGCACTTGGGTTGTTTCCAACTCTTTGCTATTGTGAACAAAGCAGCAATAAACATGGGTGTGCATATATCTGCTTGGGTGGCAGTTATGGTTTATTTAGGTTATATTCCCAGTAGTGGAATTGCTGGGTTAAATGGTATTTCTATTTCTAACTTTTGGAGAAAGTGCCATACTGCCTTCCATAGTGGTTGCACCATTTTACAGTGGCATCAACAGCATTTGTTGTTTGCTGCTCTGTTGAATTTTGCTATTCTTACTGAGGTGGCTGATATCTCATAGTTGTTTTGATTTGCATCTCTCTTAGACCTAGGAATTTTCAACACTTCTTCATGTGTTTGTTTGCCACCTGAATAGCTTCTTTGGTGAAGTGTCTATTCATATTCTGTGCTCATTTTGCAATTGGGTTGTTTACCTTTATCAAGTATTTTATAAATTTTAGAAGTAAGTACCTTATCAGACATGTCACTGCCAAATATTTTTTCCCCAGTGTGTTGCTTATCATTTTACCCTGTTGGAGAAGTTTATGGATGTGCATAGGTATTTGATTTTTAGAAGGCCCCATTCTTCTATTTTATACTCTACTGGTTGTAGGTTTTTCAGGATGCTTGGAAGACTCACTGTTCATGTTGTAGATTAGGATGTCTAGAGTTCTTCCAAGCTTTTTTCTAATGAAGTTTATAGTTCTTAGTTTTAGTCATAGGTCCTCGATCCACTTTGAGTTGGTTTTTGTATATGGAGTGAGGTGTGGATCTTGCTTGAGTTTTCTGCATATAGTTTTCCAATTTTTCCAATAACATTGTTAAAAAGGCTGTCATTTCCCAAAACAACTGATTGAATCTCCTTGTAAAAAAATGAGCTGACCAAAGGGGATGGGCTGATTTCTGAGTTCTCAATTCTATTTCATTGATCTATGTGTCTGTCATTGTACCAGTACCATGCTGTCTTGACCACTACAACAGTGTAGTAGGATTTGAAATCAGGGGGTAAGATGCTTCCTACCTTCTTTCTCTTTTTAAGGAGTGATTTGCTTATTCGGGGCCTCTTTCCATTCCAAATAATATTGGATATTGCCATTTCCATCACATCGAAGAATGGAATAGGTATTTGTGTTGGGATTGCATTGAACGTGTAAATTGCCTTTGATAGTATTGTCGTTTTCACAATATTGAGTCTTCCTATCCATGAGCAAGGTATATTCTTCCATTTCTCCAGGTCTATTTGTTTCTTGTAATAATGTTTTGCAATTTTCCTTGAATAGATCCTTTGTGCTTCTTGTTAGATTTATGCCCAAGTACTTAATCTTGTGATTAGGTATTGTGAAAGGTATTCTGAGCTCCAGTTCAGTATTCTCTTTGTTACTGTAGAGAAATCCAATTGATTTTTGTATGTTGATCTTGTATCCTGCCACTTAGCTGAACTGGTCAACTATGTCCAGTAGTTTTCTTGCTGAGTCTTTCTATAGGGTTTTCTAAGTAAAGTATCATATCATCTGCGTAGAGATATAATTTTACCTCCTCTTTGCCAATTTGGATACCTCTTATTTCCTTATCTTGCCTTATTGCTATCACTAAGACTTCCAGTACAATATTGAAAAGGAGAAGTAATAGTGGGCATCCTTGCCTAGTTCCTGTTCTCAAGGGGAATGCCTTTAATCTCTCTCCATTGAGGACAATGTTGAAGAAATTCCCCTCTAATCCTATTTTGTGAGTGTTTTAATCAGGAAAGGGTGTTGGATTTTGTCAAAGGTCTTTTCTGCATCAATTGATAGGATCAAGTGGTTTTGTTGTGAGTTGTTTTTTTTTTTATCATGTTCTTATCCTTTGCTTTGTTAATGTGATGAATTACACTGATTGTTTTTTCTTATGTTGAACCATCCTTGCATAACTATTATGAATCCCACTTGGTCACGGTGAATTATTTTTTTAATGTATCATTGGGTTCTATTAGCCAGGATTTTATTCAGGATTTCTTCATCTCTGTTCATGAGAGATATTGTCCTATAGTTTTCCATTTTTTTTGGTGACTTTACCTGGCTTTGGTGTCAAGAATATATTTGCTTATAGAATGAGTCTGGGAGAATTCTATCTTTTTCTATTTTCTGAAATAGTTTATATATAATTTGTGACAGTTCTCTGAATGTTTGATAAAATTCACTTGTATAACCATCTGGTCCAGGGGCTTTTTGACTGGAAGTTGCTTTACAACCTGTTTAGTTTCTTCTTTTGTAATGGGTCTGTTCAGGTGTTCAATTTTGGTTTGTGTGAATTTAGGTAGGTTGTGAATTTCTAAGTATTTGTCCATTGCCTCTAGGTTTTCATATTTGTTTGAGTATAATTTTTCATAATATTGCAATGTTAGCCTTGTAATTTTAGTTGGTTCTGTTGTGATGTTGTCCATTTCATCTCTTATTCGGATTAGTTGTATCTTTTGCTTGTTTAATTTTGTTAGTTTTGGTAGTGGTTTGTTGATTTTATTGACCTTTTCAAAGAACCAACTCCTGGTTTTGTTGATGGTTTCAATTGGTTTTCTGTTTCATTCATCTGCTCTAATTTTTATAATTTCAGTTTTTTTAGAGCGTGTTAGGGTTTTTTTTTTCTGTTCTTTTTCAATTTGTTGGAGATGTTGGGTTAGAGAGTTAATGGTCATTTTTTCCCTGCCTTTGATGTGTTTGCTTATTGCTATAAATTGACCTCTGATTATTGCTTTGGCTGTTTCCCAGAGGTTTTGGTAAATGGTGTTTTCATTGTCATTTGTTTCAAGAAACTATTTTATTTCATTTTTCATTTCTTCTAGTACCCACTCATGTTCAAGCAAGGTGTTGTTCAGCTTCCAAATGTATGGTTTTTTTCTTCTTTATCCTCTTTTTATTAATTTCTAATTTTGTTGCATCATGGTCTGAGAAAATGTTTTGTCTTATTTCTATGGTTTTGAATTTATTGATGGTTTCCTTGTGACCTAGAATATTATTTTTCTGGAGAATGTTCCATGCACATTGGAGAAGAAGGTATACTGTGCTTTTGGGGGTGCATTAGTCTATGAGGTCAAGTAGGTTTATTGTGTGGTTTAATTCTTGAGCATCTTTGTTGAGTTTTTTTCTGGTAGTTCTATCTTTTCTTGAGAGTGGTGTATTGAAGTCTCCATCTACTAAAGTGGTATTTTCTATTTCCTTTTTCAATTTTGTTAATGTTTGTTTTATATATTTTGCATGTCTTTCATTTGGTATATAGATATTTATTATTGTTATGTCCTCTTGTTCTATTGACACTTTAAGCATTATGTAGTGACCTTTCTTGTCCTTTCTGATGGTTTTTGCTTTGAAATTTATTTTATTGGAGATTATTATAACTACTCCTGCTTTTTTCTGATTGCCATTTGCTTGGTATATTTTTCCCCCATCCTTTTATTTTTAATCTTTATTTATCTTAATTTTTCAAGTGTGTCTCTTGCAGACAAAATATTAATGGATTTTGTTTTTTTATCCAATTTGCTACTCTTCTCTTCAGTGGTGCATTCAAACCATTCACATTCAGTGTAATTATTGAAAATCAGGGTTTTATTGTTATCATTGTGTTGAGTTCTTTTTTGTGTTCCTGCTGGTTACTTTGGTCCATGCTGCTTTCTGTGGTACTTCTGTAAGAAGGATGTCTCTCAGTGTTTTTCTGCAATGCTGGTCTTGTTTTTACAAACTCTCTTAGGTTCTGTTTTTCTGGAAACATCTTGATCTCTCCTTCATATTTGATGGATAATTTTGCTGGGTACAGTGTTCTTGGTTGACAGCTGTATTCTTTGAATGTTTGATATATATCCTTACACTCTCATCTTACTCGCATGGTGTCTGCTGAGAAATCGGCACTTAACCTTATCTGCTCTCCCTTATAGGTCACTCTTTGTTTTTCCCTTGATGCTTTTAGGATCCTCTCCTTATGTTTGGTTCTGGCAAATTTAACTATGATATGCCTTGGTGTTTTTCTTTTTCTGTCTATTCTATATGGTGTTCACTCAGCTTCTTGAATATATATTCTCTCATTCTTCATTATGCCTGGGAAGTTTTCCTCTAGTAATTCTTCCACAACTTTTTTGGTGCCCTTACTTGCTTCTTCCTGTTTTGGGGTTCTAATGATGCACATGTTATTTCTCCTGAAGATTCTCCCCATTATTCTTAGGTTTTCTTCTTTTTCCTTCCTTTTTGATTCTGCTTTTTGCTCTAGCAGATCAGTGGTGACAATTCTATCTTCTATTTCACTGGTTCTGTGTTTTATCTCTTCAGCTCTGCTCATGTGTCCCTCTGTCATGTTGACAGCATCTGAAACATTGGACCTCATATTTTGGATTGTGTTTTCTTGTTTTTCTAGTGCTGCTAATGCCTCATTTGTTTAATCTACATTGTTCTAGATTGGGTGTTCGGTTGTTTTTTTTCCTTTTACTTTCTTTTTAGCTCCTCCTGGTTTTTGCTTGTAGTATCCTGTAATTCTGTAAGTTTGTCTGTCATTAATTCCATCATTGTTCTTTTAATTCTGTGCCAGAAAGTTCCATCAGACTTTCTGGCTTCAGGAAATGCATTGATATTGTGTCACCCTTTAGTGTTGACATCTAGGTTTGTGCTTGTGTAGTTTGTGGATAACTTGCTTTCTTCAAGACATTGATAAGTTCTTGATCTGAAGAAAATGCTCTGGGCAGCTATCACACTTGTGTTTTCTCTGAACTTCTGATTCAAGGAAAAGGTCAGTTCAGAGCCTGTAAGAGCAGCCACTTGTAGGTAAGTCAGATCAAGGTGCTCCGGATTAAAGGCAAGTTGATTGACTGGACATGTAGGCAAAGGTGTGGAGCCAATTTAGGTGGCGTAGGCACGGGGTTGGGGTGACCACAAGGGCGGGTCAACCTCTTGGAATACCTCACTCAGACCTCAGCTATCTGCGTATGCTTACGATTGGGGTCCCTACTCAAAATCCAGGGCTCAGTCTCTCATCTAGTGGTTTTCACTAGCGGTCCCTGCCCAGTGGCACTTACCCAGGTGCCCCTGGGCAGTGGTCTCTGCTTAAGCAGGGTCCTGGGTCCAGTGGGACCCAAGAAGTCTTAATCAAATTCCCACTAACCCACTCATCTCTTCCTGATCTATGACGTCTGCAAAAGTTCAGTCAAACTCCCACTGGCCTGCTTGTTCCTGGGCAGTTGGTGTGGCCCAAGAGAGCTTAGCCAAGTTCCCACCAGTGGGCTTGTCCTTGAGTGCTCTTCTAGGCAATTGGTAGTGCCCAAGAAAACCCAGTCAGGATCCTACCAACCTTCCCAATAGTGTGTGGTCAGTGGGGACACAGAAGCATTCAGTCAAATTCCAACAGACCCACTGGGTCTTAGTGGGGCTTAACAGACTCAGCCAGTATCCACCAACCTTTCTCCTGCTAGATCGGTCCCACAGAAGCTTGGCTGGTGTCTTCTGGCTATGGCCAGGTCCACTGCATGGCTTTGTGTTCCTATAGCTCTGAAAAGAATTGTTCCAACAAAAATTCTGATTCAAAATTCTACTATCCATGTTACACCAAGTTGGTTGGTCTCTGTGCAGTGTGAAGGACTCTCTAGTGTCCCTGGGGTGCTACCAGGGGTGCAGGCAGGGTTGGCGGTCTGTTCACAGATGTTAAGCTGCCAAGTCACCCATCCTCAGCACATCCGAGTGCCCCTCTGCACCCACTTCGCTGCTCTGCGTCCACGTTGCTGCTCTGTATGTTATTGTTTTTATGTGCCATTGAGTGGCCTGTGCTGTATAGTGACTAGCAGCTCTGAAACCTTCCTTCTCTTGAGCCAGTCTCACTAACTGCAACACACCAACCCCCATCACCCCAGTTACTGTATCAACCCATCTCATCTGGGGTCTCCCTCTCTTGTGCTGTCCATCCACTCTTCAGAGCATGATGTCTTTCTCCAAGGACCAATCTCTACTGGCCACGTGCTCAAGTTAAGTGAGGTGGTGCTTCAAAATCCTAGCCTCCAAGTAACGACTTGGTTTCACTCTCTCCAAGACAGACCAGTTTGTTTTCTTGGCAGTCCATGGTAAGTTCAAGATTCTTCTTCAGCACCACAATTTGAAGGCATCTATTCTTCTGTCATCCTTAGTTGTTCTCCAACTCTCTGAAGCATAACATATAATTGAGAATAGTATGGCCTGGATTAGGCGCACCTTTGTATCTACACTTACATCTTTGCTCTTCAGCACTCTGGAGAGGTCCATGACAACAAATTTTCCCAATGCAATTCCTCTTTTGATTTCCTGACTGCTGCTGTTAAAAGTGTTGATTGTGGATCTAAGCAAGCTGTAATTGTTAATAAACTCAGTCTCTTCTCCATGTAATATGGTGCTGCCATTTGGCCCATTGGTGAGAATCTTTAAAATGTAGGATGAAAGTAAATAGTGAGGGTTGCAGATTACAGAAAGTTTGTAACTCTGTCTTTGGCCAGTACTTGATAGTGTGTGCTAAAAGAAGTGAAAAAATTTGCCCTAGAGAAATGCAGCCTTCTTAAAATAGAGTGGAAAAGAGATTCTTGATCAGAGTAAGATGTTTGGCTGCACTGAGGCAGGTAAAACCAATGCCCATCAAGAGGACCTTTAGGACTAGAAGTTAAAATGAATGGATAAATAAGCAGCCTTGTACACTTGCTGACCACCTAGGTCCACTGGATGAGTGAAAATGAGGGAACACAGTACTGGAGAGATGGGCTGAGTTTGAACAGGGTCTATGGCACCCATTGATTGACATAGTACACACAGGTGATATGGAAGAAGGGTTATTAGTCTGATGTACAGTGAGTAGTGAGGATCCCTCCTAAGAGTAAAAGGACTAGCCAGTCTGATGCATAAAGATGTGTGGATTCCTGAGTTTGTGACTGTTACTCATGGCTAGGAACGAAATGAGTTAACTAGAACTCAGCAGATGCATCAAAGTGGCAACTTCTATAGAAACTAATACAGTTGAAAGGGCAAACATGAGTTTTGTCATTGCAAGAGTAGCATGTAACCAAGGAGATCACATCTTGCTTTGCATTTTGAACTCTTCTAATCCAGGGAAGCACTTCTGAGATGGTTATTATTATTCCCTCTAGATAAGTGGCCGTACTGAAGTCGAAAGAGGATAAATGCTTTTTGCAAGGCCACATACTGATAAGGGGAAGAGCTCAGACTGGAACCCAGGTTTATCTGGCCTAAAGGCAAGCTAATCCTTCAACACTTTGCTGAATCCAAGGATTTGGACTTTTCTCTTTATTATCCAATCTGTCCTTGGATCTGTCAGAAAGTAATCATGGTTCCTCACATGACAGAATGAAAGAGCAAATCTCGCAATGACATAGCTTCTTTCACCAACAATGCCTCTTCATGCCAATTTGAAATTTGACTGCCTGGACCCTCACGTCATGGGCTGGGCATGCAGTACATCAGGGTGTTTACAAAGAAGGTGACACTTTTCTCTTGAGTGGTAGGACCACCTGTGCTTGTGCCCATCTCTGTGCCTGGGCTCTCCTGTACTTGTTTGCGGGCCTGGGCTGATGTGCAGATTAGCAACATTGACTTAGTAGACACACAACTTAAATCACCACAGAACCACCAAAACAGGCCTCCCCACAACCAGATCTCTTCAGAAAAATCTAAACAAGATGAATTTGTGAACAATGAAAGTCCTATCCAGTCTCCAACTCTGTGCCAATTTTTCTGGGGGCTACTTGACTGGTATAATCCATAGAGAGGTGCATTGCTAACCCAAAAGTGGCCCCTCTCTGGTCTTTCAAATCCACCAGCAGCTCCAGAGAGAAAAATTAGAAACCTCCTCTCATACAATTTACAACTTTGGAAAACCCACTGGAGGATCAGCTATGAGTTGGTTCCAATTTAACTGAAATGTTAGTTTTAGTTTGAGTTTTTTACTTCACTAGCCTCTGAGAAAAGGATCTGGCCCAGCTATAAGTTATAAAGTCAAATTTACATTTAAAATGGCTCTGACAAGGACCTATGCTTTCAATTGTTATTGCTATAGAGTTTTATTACCATCACTGCAAAATTGACTTTGTATTTTTGAAGTAACTTGGGAAGGGTGTACGCCAGGGATGCATCCTTTCTCCATACCTTTTCAACATGTATGCAGAACAGATTATCCGGGAGGCTGGGCTGTTTGAGGAGAATTGTGGCATCAGGATTGGTGGAAGATCTATTAACAATCTACATTATGCAGACGACACAACCCTGCTTACTGAAACTGAGGAGAACCTTCACTTGCTGCGGAGGTTCAAGGACTGCAGCCTTCAGTATGGACTGAGGCTCAATGTCAAGAAGACAAAGATTCTCACCACTGGACCAATTGACAGCATCAGGATGGATGGCGAAGAGATTGAGATTGTTCACAGCTTCAGTTTGCTCAGCTCCACAGTCAACACTCTTGGCACCAACAGCCAGCAAATCAAAAAGCGTATCGCAATGGGAAAGTCTGCGGTTAGGGACCTCTCTAAAGTACTCAAGAGCAACGGTGTCTCTCTGGTGACTAAGGTGCGCCTGATACAGGCCATGGTCTTTGTAATCGCTTGTTATGCATCAGAGAGTTGGACAATGACTAGGGAGGACAGAAGGAGAGTTGATGCCTTTGAGTTGTGGTGCTGGAGAAGAGTATTGAATGTACCATGGACTGCCAGGAAAACAAACAGATTCATCCTGGAGAGGATTAAACCAAGCAACTCCTTGGAGGCAAGGATTCTGGGGCTTCATCTGACATACTTTGGACATGTTGTCAGGAGGGATGGGTCCTTGGAGAGGGACATCATGCTTGGGAGGGTGGAGGGACGGTGCAGGAGGGGAAGACCCTCTATGAGATGGATTGATTCTGTGACTGGGGTAATCGGGATGGGTGTGTCGGAGGCAGTGCGGTTGGCGCAGGATAGAGCAGGGTTTAGGGCTGTTGTGCATAGGGTCGCTATGAGTCACAAACGACTAGACGGCACATAACAACAACAACATTTTTGAAGTAAAAGAATAGAAAAAATAATACAAATGATGATTAATTGAAAACCATATCATTGTCATTGGATACTACTGATCCTATCACTTGTCCACTTTGAGCCAATATTAAATTGTTTAATCTGTTATTGCACCACTTTCTTACCAAACCCAAGAATTGTATTTGGAATAAAGAGTTCTCTGTCTACTCCAAGCCACAAAACAAAAAGATATTGTGTTGCTCATGGTAACCAAAGGAAAGTTTCAATTGAACATAATTAAGATGCAAAATGAACAAGACAGTTTCTAATTTTATCACCATATGAAAACCGGGAAGAATACTAGTCATATACTTAAATGAGGAGGACTTGAATAAACTGCAAATTGCCAAACTTTCTTAAAGTTATTAGGAACTGAGGTCACAAGGAAAAGAATTATCTCCAAATCCAGAAAGAGGCACTTGCATGCAGAAATAGGACCCAGTTTGTTATCTCAATCAAATACCCACTGCCTTCAAATTAATAAGAAATTATATTGATTCTTCAAAAACCTAGAGGATATAGACAAATTCCTTGCAACCCATGCCTTATCCAGATTGATAAGGACAGATATAGCACACTTGAATAGACCCATCACAAAAGAAGAATTGAACATGTCATAAAAAGACTTCCCCATAAGGAAAGTCCTGGACCAGATGGCTTCACAGCTGAAATCTACCAAAGATTCAGAGAGAATCTATCATCAATGCTAAAATTAAATTCTTTAAAAATATTGAAAAAGAAGGAGAACTTCCAGAGTCATTCAATGAAGCAACTATAACCCTGATACTAAAACCAGGCAAAGATATTACCAAAAAAGAAAACTACTGACCAATATCTCTCATGAATAACGATGCCAAAATTCTTACCAAAATCCTAGCCAATAGAATCCAAAAGCATATTTAAAAAAATTACCATGTACAGGTGGGATTCATAACAGGTATGCAAGGATAGTTCAACATAAGAAAAACAACCAGTGTAATTAATCATATTGTTGTTGTTATGTGCCGTTGAGTCATTTGCGACTCATAGCGACCCTATGTACAACAGCCCTAAACCCTGCTCTATCCTGTGCCAATTGCACTGCCTCTGACACACCCATCCCGATTACCCCAGTCACTGAATCAATCCATCTCATAGAGGGTCTTCCCCTCCTGC
>NW_006399999.1:2989299-3007860 GCF_000299155.1 Elephantulus edwardii
TCCAGCACCACAGCTCAAAAGCATCAATTCTCCTTCTGTCCTCCCTAGTCATTGTCCAACTCTCTGATGCATAACAAGTGATTGCAAACACCATGGCCTGTATCAGGCGCAACTTAGTCTCCAGAGAGACACCGTTGCTCTTGAATACTTTAGAGAGATCGCTAACAGCAGACTTTCCCATTGCAATACGTTTTTTTATTTCCTGACATATTAGCAAAGTAAATAAAAAGAGCCATTTGATCTTAGCAACTGACACAGACAAGGCATTTGACAAAATCCAACACGTCTTCCTGATAAAGAAACTCAGTAAAATTGGAATAGAAGGAATTTCCTCAATATAGTGAAAAGCATATATGAAAAATCAAGAGTCAACATCATTCTCAATGGAGAAAGACTAAAAACATTCTCCTTGCAAACAGGGGCCAGACAAGGATGCCCACTATCACCACTTCTTTTCAATATTGTACTGAAAGTGCTTGCTAGGGCAATATGAAAAGAGAAGGAAATAAAAGGCATCTATATCAGCAAAAAGAAGGTTAAACTGTTGCTATATGCAGATGATGTGACAGTCCACACAGAAAACCAAAAGCACTCAACAACAACAATAAAATTGTTAGAGCACGTAGACCAGTTTAGTAGAGTGACAAGGTATAACCAATATCCGAAAATCAGTGGTATTCCTCTACAGTAACAAAGAGAATTCTGAGAAGAAAACCAAGAAAGTAATACCATTTACAATAGCCAACCACAAATTGAGATACTTGGGAGTGACCCTAACTACAGATACAAAAGATCTGTAGAAATAAAACTACAGAAAATTTCTGCAATACACAGTAAAAGACCCAAATAAATAAAAAAAAAAATGTGCCCTGTTCATGGATAGCAAGACTCAGTTTTGTGAAAATGACAATCCTATGAAAAGCAATCTACATGTTCAATGCAATCCCATTACAGATACCAAATCACTTTTCAAGGAGATTGAAAGGGATATTGTCAAGATATTTAAAGAGGAAAGAGACCCCTAATAAGCAAACCACTTTTAAGAATAAAAAACGAGATTGGAGGCATAGCACTCTCTGACCTCAAAACCTACTACACAGCAGTGGTAACCAAAACAGCATGGTACTGGTACAATGACAGGCACGTTATAGAACAGAATTGAGAATCCAGAAACGGACCCAGCTATCTATGTTCAACTCATATTCAACAGGAAAATAAAACCTATCAAATGGGGAAATGACAACTTCTTCCACAACTAGTGCTGGCAAAACTGGACTCCTGCCTGCAGAAAGCTGAAACAAGATACACATCTCACACAACACACACACACACAATCAACTCAAGGTGGAACAGACACCTTGGAGTAAACCCCAAAACAATAAAGTTCATAAAAGACAAACTGTGATCAAGCTTAGAAGTTCTAGTCTATGGTCTAAAGAGACTGCCAAATGCAGCCAGAAATGCACAATCTGAAGAGGGTAAAATCAATGAATGGGACCTTCTAAAGATTAAATCTCTGTGCGCATCAAAATTTTTTTTCCAATAGGGTGAAAAGGAAACCTACCGACTGGGAACAAACATTTGGCAATATCATCTCAGACAAGAGACTGATAACCCAATTATAAAACAGGTAAAAGACATGAAAAGACTTTTCACAGAGGAAAACGTTTGCATGGCCAACAGACACATGTTGTTAGTTGTTTTTATGTGCTGTCGAATCGCTTGAAACTCATAGCGACCCTATGTACAAGAGCCCTAAATGCCGTTCTATCCTGTGCCAACCTCGATGTCTCAAACACACTCATTCCCACCACTCCACTCACAGAATCAATCCATCTCATCGAGGGTCTTCCTCTGCTGCACCGCCCCTCCACTCTCTCAAACATTATGTCCCTCTCAAAGGACCAGTCCGTCCTTGCAACATGCCCAAAGTATGTCAGACAAAGCTTCACAATCCTTGACTCCAAGGAGCATTCTGGCTTCACCCTCTCCAGGTCAAACTTGTTTGTTCTCCTAGCCGTCCATGGTATTTCTCCAGCACTGCACCTCAAAGGCGTCAATACTCTCTATCATACCTATTCACTGTCCAACTCTCTGGTACATAGTACGTAATTGCAAAGACAATAGCCTGGATCAGGCACACCTTAGTCTCCAGCCTGACGTCGTTGCACTTCAGTACTCTTGAGAGGTCCCTCACAGCTGACTGTCCCAATGCAATTCATCTCTTGATTTCCTGGCTGCTGTTACCAATAGTGTTGACCGTGGAGCCAAGTAACCTAAAACTGTTAACTATCTCAATCTCTTCACCATCCATACTGATGCTGCCAATTGGCCCAGTGGTGAGAATCTTTGTTTTCTCGATGTTGAGTTTCAATCCATATTGAAGACTGCAGTGCTTGACCTTCATGTCCTCCTCAGTTTCAGCAAGCAGGGTTGTGTCATCTGCATAACGCAGGTTGTTGATGATTCTTCCATCAATCCTGATGCCACATTCCCCCTCGTACAGCCCAACATCTTGGATGATCTGTCCTGCATACAGATTGAAAAGGTATGGAGACAGAATACATCCCTGACGGATCCCTTTCTTGATTTTGAACCATCCAGTGTCTCCCTCTGTTCTGACGACTGCCTCTTGGTCCAAGTATAGGTTTCGCATTAGCACAATCAAATGTTCTGGTATTCCCATTCTTCTCAGAGTCAGGAAAAGAAGCTATACATGACAGTTGTACTTAACAGCTTTAAATTGAAGTCACACTGACTGCATCATAAAAAACTGACAGCAGCATGATATGGTAGAATCAAAGAAATCCTGATGGCTTGAGACTTAGGCCATCACATCAGTGGCTGGTTGATGGGAGACAGGCGTTGAATGTTGTAGGCAAAAGTAGGAAGGGTTGGTGGTGGAGTAGGGAAAGGGTGAGTTAAAAAAACAACAACAAAAACCACACAACCAAACATGTAGCAGGGTGGGTAGCAGCATTGAAAAGCAGTCTTTTTCTAACTGGTAAATGTCTTTCATCTGCTCTTTTCTGTAGAACTCTTGTCTGTCAGATACTATTATATATATTTAAAAATTGAGACAGACTAGGAAGAAGGATTGGCCATCCACTTCCGAAATTACAGGCCTTTGAAAACCCTATGTACAGACACATGAAGAATGCTCAAAATCACTGGCAATAAGAGATATGCCATCTCACTCCAGGAGCAGTGACAAAGTTTAACACGACAGCAAGTAATAAATGTTGGAGTGGATATGGCAAGATAGGAAATTTTATACATTGTTGGTGGGATTGTGTAATGGTACAACCACTATGGAAGGCATTTTGGAGTTTTCTCAAAAAGCTGAACATAGAAATTCCATATGATCCAGATATTCCATTGCTTGGAATATACTCCAAGAAAATGAGAACTGAGGCACAGTCAGAGACTTGTACACCAACTGTTCATAGCAGCATTGTTCACCATTGCAAGAACATGGAAACAGCTCAAATGTCCAAACACAAAAGAATGGATTGAGAAATTATGGTACATTCATATGATGGAACACTATGAAGCACACAGGAATAATGATTTTGTAAATTGCTACCTAACTTGGGAGGGACTGGAGAGCATTATGCTTAGTGAAATAACTCGTTCCATAAAGACAAACACTGTATAAAACCTTTATTGTAGAATGAGTATGAGGTCCAAGGGTGGGGGGAGGGTGGAAGCAGAGTGGTGAGGATGGGTGGGCAGGGATTAAGTATAGAGTTGTACAGTTTGATGGGTGTGTGTGTGTGTGAGTGTGTAGGAAATGGGAAAGAGCTGGTGTGAAAGATAATGTATTTAAACTTTGTAAATAAACCAGTAAGAAATTTAAAAAAATTATAGTGATACACCTGACCCTCCAGTGGGTTTTTAGAGGCTGTAAATCATATGAGAGATTGACCATTTTCCTCCTATCAAATATAAATCGCATAAGAGAGTGCCCATCTTTCTCCAGAGCAGTTGGTGGTGGATTTGAACTGCATGCTTTTAGATCGACATTTTTCAATCACCTGCTATTCATCTGAGAACTGAACATTGAATAAGAATGACAGAAAAAGAATTGATATATTTGAGTTGTAGTGTTGGAGAAGAGTGCTGAATATCCTATGGGCTTCCAAAAGAACAAACAGATATGTCTTGGGGAAAGTGCCACCAGAATTCTCCTTGAAGTCAAAGTTGATTAAGCTTCATCTCATATATTTTGAAGAAAAGGCTATATTACTTGGAAAGGGACATCATTCCTTGGAGAAGAAGACTCTTGATGAGTTGAGCCAATGTCTTTGACAATGGACTCAACTTGTGTTGGGGATGATGAGGATGGCGTAGGATAGGACAGAGTTAAAATCTATTGTTCATGAGGTTGCTATGTGTCATACTCAACAACAATGACTCTAAACAGTAACAGCAGAGTACCAGAGCTTCCTAGTGATTACATTATGAAAGGGAGAACTGTCTCATGTGGCTCTAAATCTTTATAGAAACAGTTTACTCCTTCTTTCTCTCATGGAGTGGCTCGTGGGTTCACATATCTGACCCTTTGAATAGTATCCTGCTGTGTCAACCACAACATCAACAGTTTGTTTCAGTGTTGTTGTTAGGCCATCAATTTGACTATGACTCATAGTGACCTTATGGATAGATCTTAACTTTGCCTTAATCTGTACCATCTTCATGATGTCAATCCATATTTTTGAAGGTTGTCCTCTCTTTTTCTGACTCTCCAACTTTCCCAGCATGATGTCTTTTTCAAAGGACTGGCCCCTCTTAATAACATGTTCAAAGTATGTGAGATGAAGTTTTACCATCTTTGCCCCTAAGAAATACTCTGGTTGCTGTTCCTACAAGTCAGATTTGTTTGTTCTTTTGACAGTCTATAGTATATTCAATACTTTTTGCCAACACCACAATTCAAAGAAATCAATTCTTTTTTGATGCCTTTATTTCACTAGGTACCATCAAAACCATGTAGGTGACAAAAAAATTAAACTAAAAATTGTTAGCCTATTGTTAAAAGCTTATTGAGAGCTAGCATGAGAGTGGGAAGGTGCTGAAGGCCATAGACCTAGAGGAAAACATTTCATCTCCCAGGCTTTCCCCCCAGAGACTCTTTTAAGTGATCATAGAGAAGACGGAGAGAATGTGATAAACTTTAGTGCCTGGTATCAGCTAGAGAAAAGAAACAACTGTCACTGCTGGAATTCCAACTAAGCCCTACTCCTCTATCTCACTTACAGAATGAACTTTGCAGGGGAGGACAAAATCCATATCCTGAGGCCACTGATAAGAACCTACAATATCTGGAACAACAACAAAAAATAACTCAAAAAATCTTTCAGGGAAAGGAGTCAGAATATGTGCTAGGCCTAGCATTACATCCAGAGAAAGGCTGGACCACATGTGAAAACATATCCCCAAAATTCAGAGTGACAGTGTCTACCTAAGTGGGAGATCTAATCAGAATATTGGAGAATGCCCCTTCTTTGTCCCAACACCACATGAACAAACACTGAGTAAAAATAACAGTGGAGACAGCAAAAGACAGATTCTCTTTGGGGTAAAAGGAAAAGGGAAAATGCAAAACCAAGTGAGGAGACCCAAAGCTAAAGAAGAAAGCCCCAACATTCATTGGATCAGGGTGTGACCTGAGTAAGGTGTTCCAACCATTGCAATCTCTCTCTCTCTCCCCCTTCCTCTCTTTTTAATTTTTTTATTGGTTTGCTTACAAAGTTCGGTATACATTGTGTTTCACACTATTCTTCATTCACATTGTGTTTCATCCAATCATTTTCATGCAGCATGTTTCATAAAATTAATTATCATTGGACCTTGCCCATCATGACCCTGTCTTTTTTCCCCAAAATTCTTCCCTTTTCCCTGCCAACCTCCCTCCACCCACCAAACTGTACAATCCTGTAGTTTCACCCCTACCTATCCTCACCCCTCTGCTCACACACTTCCACCCCCTCCCACCCTTGAGTTCCTATACATGTTTTCTAGTTATCCTTCTATTTTTACAATAATGGTTTTATGTAATATTTGTCCTTATGAGACTGAGTTAGTTCACTCAGCATAAAGCTCTGAAATCTCTTACATAGTATTTTTAAAAATCATTGCTCCTGTGTGCTTTATAATATTCCATTATATGAATGTACCCCAACCATTCAGTTGTGGTTGAGCATTTGGGCTGTTTCCATGTTCTTGCAATGGTGAATACTGATGCTATGAACATTGGTGTACAAATCTCAATTTGTGTCTCAGTTCTCATTTTCTTGTTGCATATTCCAAGCAATGAAAAGGTGGGTCATACGAAGTTTCTGTATTTAACTTTTTGAGGAAACACCAAACTGTCTTTCAGAGTGGTTGCACTATTTTACAATCCCCCTAACAGTGTATGAGAGTTCCCATCTCTCCACATCCTCTTCCACATTTATTGCTTGCTGCCCTATTAAACTTTGCCACTGCTATTGGGGTGAGATGGTACCTCATTTTGGTTTTTATTTGCATCTCTCTTATTGCCAGTGGTTTTGAGCATTCCTTCATGTGTCTGTGGCCACCTGAATGTATTCCACTGTGAAAAGTCTTTAAAATCTCTAAAGTTTATTGGATTATCACATCAATCACATCATAGGGATGATTAAATTATTAAATGATTGCCCAATCACTTGATTATATAACTTCCAAGTCATGCAGAATCCTGGCCCAACCAAATTAACACTTATTGTCACCTTGTTATAGTTGTATATAACTTACAAACCATGCAGAATCTTGGCCCAGCCAAGTTTACACTTATTTTGTTGGGACACAATTCCATCTATGGCAAGTAGCTTTATTCATATAATTGCCAAAAACTGGAAAACTCAAGCTGTCCTTCTATTGATTAATGGATGGACAAAAATAAGTAATCCAGATGATGGCATATTACTCTACCACTAAAGGAGCAGCTTCATGGAACAATACATATGCATCTCAAGTGTGTTTTGCTAAGTGAATGGAGTTTCAAAAGGAGATACATGATTCCATTATATGAATTTATGGGGGAGTGTGTCAGGGATACATTCTTTCTCTAGACATTGGTTTTGATGTATTTTCCCCACCCCCACATATACCTTTTCAATCTATATGAGGAAACCTATATCAGGATTCTAGAGACTAAAGTGTGCCTGATTCAGGCCATGGTCTTCACATTTACCTATTATGCATCAGAGAGTTGAACAGTGACCAAAGTGGACAGAAGAAGAATAAAGGCCTTTGAACTGTGGCGCTGGAGAAGAGTATTGGACATATTAATGGACTGCCAAGAGAACTAACAAGTCTGTTCTGGAGAGAGTGGAGCCAAACTCTTTTCTGGAAGTTGGGATTTTGAGACTCCATCTCACATGCTTTTGTCATGTCACTAGGAGGGACCAGCCCTTCGAGAAGTAAATCATGCTTGGAAGGGTGCAGGAGAGAAAGGCCCCAGATGAGATGTATTGAAATGGTAACTGAGGTAATGAGAGTAGGTGTGTCAGAGACAGTGAGATTCAGAGCTATTGTACAAAGGTTTGCCAATATTCATGGTCAACTTAGTGGTACACAACAACAGTCGATAAGGGTTATAAAATGAAGATGGAAAAGTGGAGATGGGAAGAAAAATAAATATAAATGATTCACATAAAAGAAAGTGCAGGGTCTTTCTCTTGTGGTTCTGTGGTGGAAGACACACAACTCTAAGAAACTGTCAAAGTCCATAGACCTGCACACATAAAGGATGACCTTTTTCTTCTATGCCAATTAAAAAAAATACAATATTATTTAGGCAAAACTCAAACTGGAAAATAGTGACACATGAATCTACTACAAATATAGTAAGCTCTGGTGAACTTTTCATCTCTGATATAGTAGATCATATGATTGTCTGATTCAAAATGTCCCATGCCAACCCAACTCATTTCACCAACACCTGTTGTTGTTGTTGTTATGTGCCGTCGAGTCGTTTCCGACTCATAGCGACCCTATGCACAACAGCCCTAAACCCTGCTCTATCCTGCACCAACCGCACCACCTCTGACACACCCATCCCGATTACCCCAGTCACAGAATCAATCCATCTCATAGAGGGTCTTCCCCTCCTCCGCTGTCCCTCAACCCTCCCAAGCATGATGTCCCTCTCCAAGGACCCGTCCCTCCTGGCAACATGTCCAAAGTATGTCAGACGAAGCCCCAGAATCCTTGCCTCCAAGGAGTAGCTTGGTTTACCTAGCATGTAAATATTTATGTATTTAATTTCTTTCTTAATAATGTCCAATTTTCTTCTATTCGTTCTTCTCACACTCCACATTCCAATCACTAGTGTCTGCTTACAACTGTTCTTCCTCCTTTGTGTTTCCATATTTGAGGGCTCAGTCCCAGTTGCTTTATCTGCTAGTCTAAATGTGCTCTATTGTACATAGAGTTTTTGAAGGCCTATTATTTCAGAAATGGATGGCCAATCTTTCCTAATCTATCTTAATTTAAATGTTCAGCTTTAGAGCAGTTTATGACAGACAAGCATTTTATAGTAAGGAACAGATGAAAAACATTTCCCCATTATAGAAGTAACCAATAGATTCACTCTCTCCCAAAGATGAGGGAAAATGGGATCACTTTCATAGTTGAAACAGTCATTTCTAGATCTATCTTGAAATACAATGTTGTGAGTGACAGGATAATATCCATATACATACAGGGAGGTCTAGTCACTGTCATTCCAATATACGCACCAACAACCAGAGCCAAAGAGGAGGAAATATATGATTTCTACTAGCTTGTGCAGTAAAAAAATCGATCTAACATGCAATCAAGATGCATTAATATAATAATAATGAGTGACTGGAATACAAAAGTTGGGAACAGGGAAGACGGATCAGTAGTTAGAAAATATGGACTTGGTGACAGAAATGAAACTGGAGCTACATGACAGAATTTTGTATAATCAACAATTTATTCATTGCAAATACCTTTTATAAGAAGCATAAACGTAGACTATACACATGGATTACACTTGATGGTGTGCAAAGGAATCAGATCTATTACATCTGTGAAAATAATCTTTGGAGAAGCTCGATACAGCTGTGAAAACTATGGCAGGTGCTTATTGTGGAACAAACCATCAACTACTCACAAGCAAGTTCAAATGAAAGGTAGTAAAGAACGTTAAATCAAATCCACAGAAACCAAAATTTGACCTTGAGTCTGTCTCACTTGAATTTCAAAACTATCTTAGAAACAGGTTTGATGCCTTGAACACTAATGAAAAAAGACAGGAGAGCTGTGGGAGGATATGGAGAATATCACCCATGAAGTATGCAAAAAGTCACTGCAATCCCAGAGGTGCATGGTTCAAATCCACCAGATGCTTTGCTGGAGAAGGAGAAACAGTCTCCTCCTGTACCAGTCAGATCTGATTTGACGGTACACACACGCACAAAAAATAGTAAAATTTTTAAAAATTTTAAAAAGGATGCAAAAAAGTCATTACAAACACAGAGGAGGAAGAAAAGACCAAGATGGATTCAGAAGACTCTGAATATTGCACTAGAGCACCGAGAAGACAAAATAAAGGGAAAAAATAAAAAAGTTAAGGAGTTGGGGAGTCTATAACGACACTTTTCATTTCTACTACATCTCTCCCTGGCTCAAAACACGACAGGTGTGTCTATTGGACAATAGAGAGTGGGAATTCCAAAAGTATGAACACTAGAAAAAGTGAACTCGCCAATAAAATTTAACTGTTTTGTTATTCATTTAGTGACTTGCCCTCCTGTTTGTTAATTATCGATTAGATAGGACTGTGTCTTCCCTCCTTGTCTTTTGATTTATTATGTTCATGGAGCCATATTATATTGTGTGTCAAATAATTTGAGTTCTAAAATAAAAGAGCTGGACAGAAGATTTCGAAGAGCAGCATGGAAAGACAAAGCAAAGTATTATAATGAAAGGTGCAAAGAGCTGGAGTCAGAAAATCAAAAGGGCTGAATTTGCTTGCTCGGCATTTCTTAAGCTGAAGGAACTGAAAAACAAATTCAAGCTTCAAGTTGCAATACTTAAGGATGCTATGAGCAGAACATCAAATGATCCACAAAGCATTAAAAGAAGATGGAAGAAGTATACAGACTCACTGTACCAAAAAGAATTGGCTGACACAGAAGAATTAAATGAAACAACATAAGATCAAGAGGCAATGGTGATGAAAGAGAAAGTTCAAGCTTCTCTGAAGGAATTGGCAAAAAACAAGGTCCCAGAAATGGACAGCACACCAAATGTCATATTTGAATAAACAGACACTGCCCTGGACATGCTCACCAGGTTCTGCTAAGAAATCTGGAGGACAAGTATATGACCAACTGACTGGAAGAGATCCATATTTATCCCGCTCCCCAAAAATGGTGATATGACAGAGTGTAGAAATTATATAACAATATCACTAATATCACAAGCAAGCAAAATCCTGATAAAGATTTTCCCAAAATGACTAGAACAGAACATTAACAGAGAATTACCAGAACTACAAGCTGGATTTAGAAGAGGCCATGGCACTAGAAACATTATCGCCAATATCAGATGGATCTTGGCTGAAAGCAAAGAGTACCAGAGGAATTATATGCTTCATTGACTATGTACCTATGGAGCAGCTGGTGGCCTCAAACTGCATGCCCTTGGGATTGCAGCACAGCTTCATGCCACTAGGCCACCAGAACTCCACAGTGCTTCATTGACCATGCAAAGGCATTTAACTGTGTAGATCACAGCAAGTTGTGGCTAACCTTGAGAAGAATGGGAATCCCAGAACATTTGATTGTGCTCATGCAAAACCTATACTTGGACCAGAGGCAGTCATCAGAACAGAGCAAGGAAACATCACATGGTTTAAAATTAGGAAAGGGGTGTGTCAGGGATGCATCTTGTCTCCATACTTTTTTCCAATATGTATGCTGAACTGATGATTCAGGAGGCTAGACTTTATGAGGAGGTGTGTTGTATTAAGATTGGAGGAAAACCTCATCAACAATCTACACTATGCAGATGATACAATCTTGTTCGCTGAAACTAAAGAGGATCTGAAGCATTTTCTACAGAAGGTCAAGGACTGCAGTCTTCAATATGGATTGAAGGTTAACACTAAGAATACAAAGATTCTCACCACTGGGCCAATTGGAAGCGCTATTGTGGATGGAGAAGAGATTGAGGTAGTTAATGATTTCAGGTTGCTCAGCTCCATGATCAATACTCTTGGGACCAGTAATCAGGAAATCAAAAGATGAATTGGACTGGGAAACTCTGCTGTCAGGGACCTCACCAAATTGCTAAAAACTCCTGTACCAGTAAATATGACCCTGTTTGGAATAGGTTTCTTTGACTGTTCTAATGAAGCCATGCCAGAGTAGATCAGTTTTAGCTCTAAAACTAACCACTTCTGAGTTCTTAAAAGACAGAATAAACAAAGAGAATAAACAAACCCTGGAATGCTAAAGATTTGTAGTAGTTACCAGAAGCTGAAATAGATAACAGGGATATCCCCATGAGAATTCAGAATTCAGATACATTGAATTTAGATTTCTAGTCTCTTAAAACTGTGAGAAAATAAATTTCAGTCTAAAGCCTCTCACTTGTGATATTTTTGTTCAATCGACACTGCTGCTGCTCCTGTTGTTGTGTGCAATCGAGTTGCCTACAACTCATAATGACCCTGTGTACAACAGCTCTAAAGCCTGTCCTGTTCTCATCCAGTCTCACTGACTCCGACACACCTAATTCCATTGCCCTACTTATTGTATCAATCTACTTCATCCTAGTTCTTCCTCTCCTGCACTGTCCCTCCACCCTTCTGATATGATGACCTTCTTCAAGTATCAGTCCTTTTTGGTCACATGCCCAAAGTATGTGAATCAGAGCTTCAAAATCCTAGCCTCCAAGGAGAAACTTGGTTTCACCCTCTCTAAGACAGATCTATTTGTTTTCTTGGCCTCCCAGGGTATGTTCAAGACTCTTTTCCAGCATCACAACTCAAAGGCATCAATTCATTTTCTGTCATCCTTAGATATTGTCCAGCTTTCTGATGCGTAGCAAGCAATTGTAAAGACCATGGCCTGGATCAGCCACACCTTAGTCTCTAGACTGACATCGTTGCATTTTAGTACTCTGGAGAGTTCCCTGACAGCAGATTTTCCCCAATACAATTAATCTTCTGATTTCCTGACTGCCGATGCTAAGAATTTTGATTGTGTAACCAAGCAAACTGTAACAGTTAACAACCTCAATATCTTCTCCATCTATCATGGTGCTGCCAGTTGGC
Source organism: Elephantulus edwardii (assembly GCF_000299155.1). Lineage (NCBI taxonomy): Eukaryota > Metazoa > Chordata > Mammalia > Macroscelidea > Macroscelididae > Elephantulus > Elephantulus edwardii. The sequence goes on from NW_006399999.1 coordinate 3,001,637, forward strand.
CCAGTGGTGAGAATCTTTGTCTTCTTGATGTTGGAGAGTTGAATTCATATCCTTGACATTCTGCAGCAAGTGCTTCAGGTCCTCCTCAGTTTTAGCAAACAAGGTTGTGTCATCTACATAATGTAGGTTGTTGATGATAAATATATCAAATAAATGAGAGAAATCTTCCTTATGAAATAATTTCAAATTGTAGAAATGAGAGATATTATTTGATATTCTTCTCTCCAGAAGAAGTGTACCAAGTTGGCTTGTAGTCTAAAGAAACAAATCACATCAGGTGGAGGCTGCAGGTATCTAGACTATGCAGCCAAAGTCGTTGGATCTGAAGCAGATTTTACCATGCTGTGAAAGATGATTACAAGGCATGAACAGTGTGATGGAGAACTGTGGTTGGAAACTCAAGTTCTTCTATGAGTTGTGCTCTGGAACATCAATGAGGAAATATGTAGGAGAGTTTGCTGAACATAGAGTCTTTAGAGGTTTCCTAGTCTGTGGACAGTTGTGCTGCTAATCCAAAGGCCACACCTCATTAGCAGTTTGAACCTACCAGTTCCTGAGGAGAAAGATATGCAATCTCCTTTCCTGTGATTTATAATCTAGGGAACTCAATGGAGGGTCAGCTATGAGTTGCTTCTATCCCAGCAACAAAGTCTTAACTAAAATGAAAACATAATGAGCTTTTTAGTTTATAAAGTCTGCACAAGATTATGGAAATGACTTTTAAAAGAAACATAGAACAAGAAGGGGAACTTTTCACCTCTCATGAAACACACCACTGGCCTCATGAAACTTGCTTCCCCACAGCCACCACCATCACTGTGAAACCTGGGAGAGGCAGGGGCTCAAAAAATTAGTGATCAAAAATATCCTAGATAACCCTAAATTACTTATCAGTTATACTCCGGACACATGGCAGAAGCTTCATGAGGCAGTAAAAGCCATGCCTAGTATTACCTCCATTAAATACAACCTCAAAGAACTTTACCAGGCTGTTGAATATCTCTGTTCTTACAGTTTCCTCAATCCTCAAGAGCAGCATCATCAGATTTGTGAATATCATGTGCAAGCATAATCCTTCAGTTTAGAGAAGACTCACTAGATAGTGTTTTCTTCTTCAAAAAGATTAACAAACAACAGAAAGGTAAACAACACAACAGCAAAATGGGCACAGGATATGAATGGACACTTCACCAAAGACAACATTCAGATGGCAAACAAACACATAAAGAAATGTTCAAAATCTCTATCTACCAGACAGATGCAAATAAAAACAACTATGAAATATCATCTCACTACAGTAACAATAGCAAAGTGCAACAGAGCGGCAAACAATAAATTCTGGTGAGGTTGTAGAGAGATTGGAACTCTTATTCACTGCTGGTGGGAGTGTAAAATGGTGCAACCACTATGGAAGGCAGTTTGGAGCTTTCTCAAAAAGTTAGAAATAGAAATACCATTTGACTGAGCAATGCCACTGCTGGCAATATACCCTGAAGAAATCATAACCAGTATTTAAACAGATGTATACACACACATATTTATTTCTGCATTATTTACAATAGCAAAGAGATGGAAGCAACTCAAGTGCCCATCAACAAATGAATGGATAGAAAAAACTATGGTATATTCACATGGAATACTATGCAGTACTGAAAAACAATAAACTCATAAAACATTACACAGTATGGGTGATCTTAGAGGGCATTATGCTGAGTGAAATATCTCAGTTATGAAAGGACAAATATTATATATAGCACCACTGCTATAAAGGTCTGATATGAGGGTTTGAGAGGAGAATAGGATAAGAGTGGATAGATAATTCATACTGCACTGGAATAGATGAAGGAAAGAATTGTTTAAAAGGAATATATGATTTGGCATTATATGTATGACAATAGCCCAGGATAAGAGGTATATTGCAAAGAGGACTGGGGGAAGGGGAAGGAGGAAAGTAATTGTGCAACAATGAACGAATATTTAAAAAAACAAAAAACTTGAAGTAAGAGAGGGGGAGAGGCAGAAGGGAGAGGGAGTAAAAATGTGCAACAATGAATGAATGAAAATCTAACTTTTCTGTAAACTGTCGTTAAAATCACAATTAAGACTCCAAGATGGCGGTGGCAGCGGAAACAACATGGTAAGCTGTGGGAGCAGCGGACCACATGGAGGAGGGCCACCATGGCCTTCTACAGACCTCCGTTTATTGATAATTGAACAGTTAAACACTTGATGACTGGTGTTTGGTGCGGATTGAGGCTCAACATCAGGAGATCAAGGATTCCCAGGGAGGAATGGGTGAGTCCTGCGCCTCCCAGCCCCCTGCTGCCGAGCCTGCGTCACTGCCGCAGCTCCATGAGGCTCCCACCGCTGGACCCCAGGGATCCCCTCACTGGAGATGGATGGTAGGCACTGCCCCCCCCCCCAGGTTGGTACAGCGGAGCCACCACACCGCAGCAGAGTGAACTGGTTCTGGGGAGAATTCTTGGAGCCAAGACGGCAGCGGCAAGAGACAGGGCAGTAGGATGGGGCTTCCCAGGCCAGAGAAGAAGATTACCAGTACAATGGATTGATGAGAGTCTCTGTGAGCTGTCTATGACTCAACGACATTTAACTGTGGCAGCATGTCCAAGATGGTAGATATCCTCAATGCACCGCATCTTTTGCTCTGTTGTCTGCCTTTGCCAAGAACTGTTTAGACCTGGGGGGGGGGATCTGTTCACTACTGTCAGGTCCCCTTCTCCATATTTAAAGGGGGAGGGCAGTGACACCTACTTCAAATTACAGTATGACCACTTATTTGGGGGGGGGGTAATGGTGGCAGTATCGGAATTGGGGACACTGTCTCTGGCCACACGGTCTTCAGTGAGGCATGGGGTCCGGACTTGGGGAGGGGGATTTGGTGGGGGAGTGTGCCAGCCAGCCCTGGGGATGTGTTGCCTGGCCCATGAGGGTTGCCATCCAGCCTCCGCTGGGCTGCAGAGCAAGCTATGCGTTTGCCCCCCAACCCCTGCCCCTGGCAGGCAGGCGGTGGGGCGAGCCGTGTGTTAGGCCCCTGGTGGGGCAAGCCAGCACTCGGGGTGAGCTCCTCAGCCCTCGGATTGTACCATCCGACCCCTGGGTGGAAAAAACCTCCTAGGATGTACAGAGAATTTTATCAAGACTACTTTCCTCCACCCTCTCCCCCAGCATACCCATAAGTAATATCCCCAAAGCCCTTCTATTTGTAACTCACAAGTTTGTTCTCTCTAGATTTCCTCCCTTTTCTATAGGTAACCTTCACACTGAGTTTTACTCCAGACCTGACCCTGAACCCAGTTCCAGAGACGAAAAGGAAATACAATGGCCAGCTAAGGAAGCAAAGGAGGATGGAGCCTCAGGGTTCAGTCAGCCATCCCCACTGGACCCACCTGGGAAAACACTTTGCAGTCCAGAGGGGAGTAAATGTGAAGAAAACATCTTCTAACAGAACAAGAAGGCAAGCAGCTTCAACCCAAGACCACCAGTAAGGTGATAAAGTGTCCTCCCTTTCCCCCTTCACATCAGTGCCCCTGTTCAGCATGAAGAAGCCAGAGAGTCTGTGCTCAATTCCCAAATGAGAAACCTGAAAGTGAATAAGACAGTTTGTTTAATCACCATTGGACTATGCTTACCATTGCCCTGAATCATCTGCTCCCCACTGGATCCTTTTCATTTCCTTTCCCTGCTCCCCTCACCAACCAAATTGTGCAGTCTTGCAACTTCATCCCTGCAATTTTCATCCCTGCCCATCCTCACTGTTCTGCTCCCAACCCTCACCTCCTTGTATCCCCAACATGTTTTTCCCAATAAAATATTTTTTAAAAATCACAATTAGAAGGAAAAAATTATTAAAAAATTAACACATGCTGGCAAGATCACTGCAGACAAATGATCATAAGTAGAAGGGTTTTCTTGATTTTTTAATTGCACTTACGTATTTCAAAATCCCATGCTTCTTTCTATCTGGGATATGGATTAAAATTATTTAGAAACTATATTATTTGTGATAAGATGGTTCAGAGTAAAACTATTGATGGTATTCTTCTACCAACTAAATGGGGGGGGGAATGGTGAAGCTGTGGTCAGAAGTTTGTTGTGAAGTCTACTAAGTATACCCTCTGACTTTCATGTATATAAAGATTTATTTGAACTGAAATATTTGGGAGAAACTGATTGTTTTTATACTGCTGAAGGCCAAAGATTAATGAAACAAAGAGAGGTTCCAGAATATCTTCATCATATAAGTAAACATTTAGAAGAAGAAGAATTTATGACCACATATTTAAACCAATATGTACAGAAACCACTAATTGCATGTGCAGAGCAACAGCTATTAGGAGAATATTTAACAGCAATTTTGTAGAAAAGACTTGATTACTTACTTGATGAGAATAGAGTGCCTGATCTCACTCAGATGTACCAGTTGTTCAGTCGAGTAAAGAGCGGTCAGCAGATACTATTGCAGTACAGCGCTGACTATTATAAAATGATAGTCATCAATCCTGATAAAGATAAAGATGTTCAAGATCTATTAAATTTTAAGGATAAAGTGGGCCACATAATAGAAGTGTGCTTTCAGAAAAATAAAAAACTTATTAACTTGATGAAGAAATACTTTGAAACATATATCAACAAGAGACCAAATAAGCCTGCAGAACTGATAGCAAAGCATGTTTATTCAAAGTTCAAAGAAGCTAATAAAGAAGCAACAAATGAAGAACTAGAGAGAATTCTTGACAAATTATAATATGCAGGTTTATTCATGATATGGCTGGAATCCATTTTGAAAGCCATCTACAGGAGCTGGGTTCTATGGGACCTTGGTGGCAAAGATTGGTGAGCATTAGTGTGGAAAGTTGATTCTTTAAGGGGAGGGGATACAGCCTCCTAGTTAAAAATCATTCATAGGGTCGCTATGAGTCGTCTATGACTTGACGGCACATAACAACAAAAACAGCGACAACAGAGCTATATTGTCCTAGTGGACAGAAAGTTATGCTATCAAGCCCAAGGTGGGTGTAGCCTTTAGGACTGGTTTAAATTGTTTTTTGTCAAACATTCTTCTAAATGGTATAGCACTGGTCTATGCTATAGAGAGGTAATTCATGGTTGCGGTGATGCTAAACACTGTGACACTGATGTGCCAAATGTGATAAAGGTTACCCATGGTGGACAGAGTTTGGTGGAGCTCCCAGATTAAAATAAACCTGGAAGCAGGAGTGGCATCCGCTTCTGAAATGGCTTGCCTCCGGAAACTCTATAAATAGTGCTCAGGTCTTTTGTTCATACGGTCACTATGAGTTGTCTATGACTCGATGGCACCTAACAACAACAACAACAAGTGAAACTAGCTCTGTTATATCTGGAGGAACACTCTTCCACTTTGTACATAATTCTTTGTCAATGCGCAGTATGAAGTCACCTGGGTTGCTGTGATGCTGAAATTTGTACCATTAGGGTAACAAATACCAGAATGGCTTCCCAATGTGTACAGTGTTTGGTGGAGCTCCAAGTTCTAAAACAGGTTTGGAAGCACGAGTGGCATCTATTTCCTAAACCACATGTCTCTGGAAACTCTATGAACTTTGGAGAAATGACGACAGTCTCTATGAGTCCAACTTGACTCGACGGCAATCAACAACAACATTCGTGGTAAAGATGTCTTTGAAGCATTTTTTAAATTTTAATGAAAGTTTACAGAAACTTTGGATTTCCATTTATTCATTGTTGCACACTTTCTTCTTTGCTCAACCCTCCCCCCACCCCGTTCACCATTCTCTTTGAAAAAGAAAAAAAAAAATCTTTCATTGTTAAACAATCTCCCACCCCCAGTCCACTCCACTGTGCAGCTTTCATTCTGGATTCTTATCATGACAATAATACTTAATCGTATATTCCTCCTAAACAGTTCTCTGCCTCATCTGTTTCAAAGCAGTATACATTATGTATCCCATCTTAGTTTCCCCCCAGCTCCGAAGTCAGTCTCGCTTTACAACAGTGGCACAATGCAGTATTTGTCCTTTTGTAACTAAGAAATTTCACTCAGCATAATGCCCTCCAGAGTCACTCATTTTGTATAGTATTTCATTAGTTCCTTGTTTTTCTTTTTTTATGATTAAATTTTATTAGTTTTAATGAACATTTACAGGGATTTTGGGTTTTCATTCCTTCATTGCTGCACCATTCTCTCTACCCTCCTCCCCAGT
>NW_006399999.1:3022527-3036842 GCF_000299155.1 Elephantulus edwardii
GAGCCGGGTCGGGGGGAGCAATGCGATACCTGAAAATGGGGGTCGTGGTTCAGAGCTGCATGGGTGTCTGAATTCAATTTTTAAGAAATAAAAATGATAACTCTTATAAAGGATAGGAAATTATAAAAAACATTACAGTCTCTTGCTTGTGGTAAAGCATGTGTACTGATTAAAAGTCCAAAAGGAAAGGATATAGAAAATGGACAGAAATTAATTTTTAATGGAGATTTCAAGCACAAGTTGTTTAGAATAAAGAGTAATCAAATTTAGGTGAAAGAAACTGTTGAGGAGCAAGTTAGCGCCACTGAAAGAGTGTTTCAAGATAGACAACACCAGATTGATGCTGCGATAGTATGCATAATGAAGATGAGAAATATCCTTGGAAAGAGGTAAAGATATTTCAAATCAGTACCACTATGTGGCATAATTCTTTTAGTAAAAACACTAGAATTTATCTTTGGAGCAACAAAATACATCTGTGCTATTTCCAGGCCTTTCTGTGATTGAGACACCTACATTTATCTGTGGATTAGTAGGAAAGGAAATGATTCTTGGATCATCTTTCAAGAGGCTTAAGAATTTTTAAATGGGATATGTATCCATTTCTCCTTCCAATTCTTCCTGTTCTTTTATGCTTTTAAATTGTTTCTGCTCCTCTGTGCAAAATAATTTTGGGATTGAACATGAAGATACTGGTTAAGTTCTTATGTATGGTGTTATTCTTGTGGTAAAGCCAAAGGTTTGGTTTGTTTTTGTGTGTGTGATCATCTCAAGTGGAGGTTTTGGGTTTTGGAGCTATCTCTAGCCCCCTCCTGGTACACAAAAAGAGGACATAGATTAGCTTAGAGGCACAGGGTACTTACTGTCCAGAAATCATGTCCTCATTCTTAAATAATATGTGCCTATTTTGATTAGACTAATAAGACATAAAACAGCTTTTATTTTAGAATAATGATATTATCTTTTAAAATTCACTAATATTTAAAATCTGTTGTGATGAATTTTATTTCAAAGGTAGTTGAGTATTCTACAATACTGATGGAATGAAACCAACCAGGATAAAGAGGAAGATAAAGGCCCATCTCACCTAGCCTTCTCATATAACTTGTCCAGCATACAGATTCCCTTCTCAATTCCAAACCACGCAGTGTTCCCCTGCTCTGTTCACACAACAGCCTTCTGGTCCAGATTTAAGTTCTGTATGAGCACAAATAAGGGACTCCCATTCTTCTCAATGTCAACCACAACTTGTTATGACTCAGACAAATTCCTTTGCATAGTCAATAAAGCATAAATACACATTCTTCTAGTATTCTTTACTTTCAGCCAGGATCCATATGACATCAGCAATGATATTCCTGGTGTCATGGCATCTTCTAAATCCTGCTTGAACTTCTGGCAGTTCCCTAGCTATGTACTCTTCTAGTCATTTTTTAATAATCTTCTGCAGTATTTTGTTTACATGTGATATTAATTATATTGTTCAATAGTTTCCACACTCTGTGGTTCACCTTTTTTGAGAATGGGAACAAATCTTCCAATTTGTTGGCCAGACAGCTGTCCTCCAAGTTTCCTGGCATAGACTGGTGAGCACATCCAAGGCGGCATCTGTTAACTGAAATAAGTCAATCGGGATCCCATCTATTCCTGGGGTCTTATTTTTCCTCTTTGAAGAGGAGTGTGACATCAGGATTGGAGGAAGACTCATTAATAACTTGCCTTATGCAGATGACACAACCTTGCTTGCTGAAAGTGAAGACTTGAAGCACTTGTGGCAGAAGATCAAGAAATGCAGCCTTCAGTATGGATTGCATCTCAATATCAAGAAAAGAAAGATTCTTACCACTGGATGGTAAGAGGATGGAGGGAAGATTGAAACTGTCAATAGCTTCATCTTGCTTCGATCCACAATTAACACCCTTGGTACCAGCAGTCAGAAAATAAGGAAACTCATTGCACTGGGAAGATCTACAGTTAGGGACCTCTCCAAAGTACTGAGGAGTAATGATGTCAGTTTGAGGCATAAGGTGCTTCTGCTTCAGGCCTTGGCCTTTCCGATAACTTTCTATGCATCTGAGAGCTGGACAATGAATAAAGATAACAGGAAAAGAATTGACACCTTTGAGCTGTGAGCATCCCATGGACAGCCAAGAGAATGAACAGATATGTCTTGGAGAGGGTGCAGCCGGAGTGCTCTTTCAATGCAAGAATGAGGAGGCTTTGCTTCACATACTTTTGGCATGTTGCTAGGAGGGACATGATGCTGGGAAAGGTGGAAGGTCGGTGAAGGAGAAGAAGACCCTTAACAAGGTGGATTGACATAGTTACTGCTGCAACGGGCTCTAGTGTGTCAGGAAGTCTGAGGATGGCACAGGATAGAAAAGGGTTCAGATTTTTGTTCATAGGGTCGCTATGAGTTGTACTGGACTCGATGGCACCTAACAACAACAATATCTAGTCTTCTGCCAGGTGTGTACTGGTAAACTAATGGATTTATTTCTCATGTATATTCAGGAAAATGTAATTTGGTTATGAAGATAAGAACAGTCTATAAAATGGAGTAGCCATAACACTACTTTTTGGAGATATTGCCAGTTCCAGGAGCTCAGGTGAAGTACTCACCTGCTACTCAAAAGGTCACCCAAAAGTCATTGTCCAGAAGATAGAGGAAACAATCTGCTCCCAGAACCTTATGGGTCAGCTCTGTTCTGTCCTATGCATAGCCATGATAAACTTTCCCAAACTATATGACATAATTAATTGGTCTTCCATTCAAAGTGGTAATATTAATTATGAAGAATAGCTCTTAAAAATATACTGATGATTTAAAACATAGAACAAAACAAAAAAGTATTGAAGAAGGCTAAAAAAAATGTACCTCACTCACTCTTAGTTTCTTTTACAGATCCTTCCAACAGGACCTCTAACTCATTTAAACGCTGATTGGGTCTGGGGGAAACATTAAGGTAAGGTCTTGAGGAGGGAGAGGGGAGAGACCTGTAAGAGAGCGGGGCGGGGTGGGGGGAAGAGGAAAGGGAGCGGGAAGGGAAAGGGACTAGGAGAGAAAGAAATAATTCCGCACAGAAGGCGAAATGGAAGTTTAACTCCCAAGAGGCTGCTTCTCCCAGGGTAGGCACACAGAAACTCCCGAGAGAAGACAGCAGTTTTACTGTCTCTGAATGGTCAACGAGCGGAAGACTGAAGGTATCAAGTGGTGGGAATGCAGGGGGCGGGCAGCAGGGCTAATGGGAGGGGCCGTTAAAGACTGGAGCTCACTGATGACGGAACCCCACGTGACCTGGAGTCTACGTGTTCAGGAGGCCTTATAGTCTGTGGCCTGTTTCCCCAAAGCAGATTCCTTAGGCTGGGGAAGGAGGAAAGTATTCGGAGTCCTTTCGGGCTGTTGGAAGGTGAGTGCTACCTGGGGCGGGACCCTAGGCTCAGAAGCCAAGAGTAGAAACAGATATAGAGTCGTTACTACTTTCTCTCTACTACTTCCGCCAAACTCACAATTTGTGTACGAATTATTTTTACTGTTTTGGTGCGGGGTTTAAGGCAGCGGGGACGAGGGGCGGAGGTGGGAGGGTAGTGAAGAAAGGATTCCTCCAAAAACGAAGAAACAATTTGGAAAAAACTTTGCTTCCCTACTCTCCGCTTGACGGTGCACAGGAGGCAGTGGGGAGGCCCTTACGAGGTTAGTGGGGTACCCCGGACGTAGCAAAGTTTAGAGGAAAGAGGCCTGGAGTTTGAAAAGGGGCCTAGAATTTAGGTGGTCTTTTTACACCCCCACAGCCCCCCCCCCCAAGCACTCCTGTCCCTCCACAGGAATCTTGGTCGTTTGGGCGCGGCACAAACCGAGGTGAGGGAAGAGGTAGAAAAATCCCCTGGATCCCTGCAGGTCAGTGTAAGAATGGAATTGCCACACATTCCCTGGAGTAAGGATGGGAGAGTGAATGACACCAAAACACCTCTTGGGGTCGCCACTACTGCTTCTTGGCCTGATTAAGTGCTTGGAGGCCCCTTGCCCAACCTGTATCGGAACTCTGGCGGGAAAAGGTCAGGGGCGGAGTGGGGGGCGCGTAGAGAGACGTGAAGGGGGGTGGGGGGACCCAGGCCGGTGACTGGACCAGCCATCTCAGAGACTGAAGCTTGGGATGGATAGTCTGAGAAAGTCCGAAAGGGCGGAAGTGAAGAAGACCAGAGGCGAAGGAGGAGTTAACTGCTTCCGCACTGCTCCCATTTCAACAGTAGGAGAAGCCTGTAGCAGAGCCTGCTGGGAAAATGGTGGGCTTGAGGCGGAGGAGAGAAGATGGAGCTGGAAGCTAGAGAGGGGGAGGGAAAGAAAGGTGGGGAGGGAAAGAAAGGTGTGGAGGTAGAGGAGATCTTGAGCCTGGGGCTCTAGCCTGCTAGTTAGAAAACTTTGACAATGAGTACCTGAGTCTTCTAGCTAAAATGCTTTAACAGTTAGGGGCCTGAATAAAAAGTGGTCAGTGGCTATAGGAACTCACATCCTGGTTGCTGGGCATTTTGAGAGATAATGTATTTTCTTATTTTCTAGGATTTATTAAAAAGGAAATAATAAACACATACTCATCATGCAAAATTCTTGTGAAGAAAATGAAAGAATGCCACAAAACGTGCCTAAGGCTGAAGAAGACCAGCCTTCAAATGATGTACCTCAGGAGGCAGAAGGAAGTTCTCAGCCTTCCGCAGAAGGTATAAGCCAGGAGGCACCAGGAGACCTTAGAGGAGAGCTGGTTCAGCCTGATCAGACCTCTAAAGAGGACACTCCTGTTAGGCATTTGGACCCTGAAGAAATAATAAGGGGAGTAGATGAGTTGGAAAGGCTTAGGGAAGAGATAAGAAGAGTAAGAAACAAGTTTGTGATGATGCATTGGAAGCAAAGACATTCCCGCAGCCGTCCTTACCCTGTATGCTTTAGGCCTTGAATTCTTCAGTATTAAGATCTGACCCCTGCTTTCTTGTTAGCATTTCTGGTGTATCTTTGACTTTCAGTTTGCTTTCAATAATATTTTGTTTTAGGTAAAGTCCTTGTTACCAGTACCTCTTTGGATTTTGTATTTTTAACACATGTTCTGAGTCTGTTTTACATTTGGGAAGTTTCACACACATGCATGGAAAGATGTTCATTCCATATTGTAAGGTAAAACAACAGGTTACAAAAAGGCATATTTAGTTCACACATGTAGGAGAAAATCCCTAATTGTGTGTATGTGTGTGTCCATACATATATCAACTACTTAACCATGCTTTTTTTTGTAAGGTGTCTTCATGTGTTTTTGCTTTTTTGCTTATATGTTATTTTAATGAACACATTACTCACGCCATGCTAAAGTAAAAGGATTTTTTTTATAAGTAAGATTCAATACTTTGCAACTAGCTTTTTAAGGGCAATGGGGGCACTTGATCTCTTAATGAACCAACTATTAAAGAAATATAAATGTCACATTACCTCTGGATCTCTTAGAGGAATAAAACTAGCAGTTATTACAGATAATCTTGTTCAAGACTCAAATCTTATCATGAATAAAGCACCTCACAGGGCTGCTGTGGAGTAGAAAATAACCCTGAGCTATGCTTCGAGGGCTCTTGTTCTCATCTGTGTATACAAGATCCCCACCCACTATAGAAGTATCAGTAGCTTGAGGGTGGCAGTTGCCATACAATTCCTCTGCCTCCCCCCTGGGTTCTGCCATATTTACTGGGAATGGCTGCCTCTTCTAGATTCTTTGCTATTTTTTGGCCTCCACCACTGTTGATCCCAAAACTCCACTGAGTTCTTTACTCCCTAGTGGAACAAACACCCACTCAGCTTTCTAAAGCTTCTCTTACCCCTTACCACAGGTGACTACTACTCCAGGCCTTCTTGGGTTGGAAATCTTAAAAGGTCTTAGCAAAATAGTTCCCTCTATTTTCAGTCTCAAGATCTTCCCTCTGTAGGATGCAGATGTAATAAGTATTTGAGTGTGGGACTTGGATTCACATTTGACAGCATTCTCTGACCACCATTGCTACTAGAGGTCTGATTCTGGCTTTTTCTGAGATGATCCTCCCTCTAAAGGCTCTCAGAGTTTGTGGAAATTGTAAAAGGTTATGCCGGAAAGAGGACAGCCCTGTTCACCTCATTCCATCACCACCTGAAGCGTGAAAGGGGAAAACCTACCAAGACACAAAGTACATCCTTAATTTACTTGTGAATGTCAGGGATTACGTTTGCCCAATAAAATGAACAAAATCTGCCTGTTTCTTTCTGATAATACAAGTATCTAACAAGTGTTTAAATATTCTTTTTTTATTACAGAGCCAGAGGTCATGTCCAAATTTTGTTACTGACTGAATAAGCATCTCCAGGTCTTTGTTCAAGTTGACAGGCATTTGAATGAATTGTGCCTAAATGCCTTTTCAGTGTTTACGTAGTTACCTATATCAGAATCACTTGGGGAACATTTTTAAAATGCCATTTCTAGGCCCTACCTTAGATCCACTGGAAAGTGGGCTTAATAAATAGTGTTATTAATAAGCTCCTCAAGGTGCCACACACCTGTCAAGACCCCTGGTACATATGCTATACTTTCCAGCATTATAAATTCACACCATAAAATAAGAAAATGGAAGTGAATGTTGATTGAAGTTCAGAAAGTAGTAGACCTATGCAAGCATTTGTTTGAATATGAACTTTTCATGGACAAGATTGACAGATTTGTACGTAAAATTTTAAAGATTTAATAGCAAGACATAAGGCTGAAGGTGAAGTGAATGTAATATAAAATGCATTTTTCTTGTTAAACACCATGTAGAGCTGTAAAGTTCTTCCCGTTCAATAAGAGTAAAATATGTCCAAGAGAAATACTCTCTTTTTAAGGCCAACTGACAAAAAGAAACCAACCAAGGAGTCAGTCCTGTGCCCTTGACTTAAGTTTTCAGTTTGTGATATGCTGTTACATTTTTATCTACAGACCATTCACTCTTCAAGGTTGTGGCAGCCTCTTGGAGCACTGTTGTAAGATAAAACTCTAGGGATGCACTGTTCCCTCAAGATTGGGCCCTGGGACTTTGCTGTGTCCTTTCACAAAACAAGATAAACCCATACTCCTCCAACCCTGGAGTGAGGTTCAGATAGGATATGTATGGGCTCCCCCAAGCCACATACCTCTTAAGCATGGATCTGACATTAGTGTCTGCTACAGCATGAAAGAGGCCCACTTGGGCCAACATTGAGACTGTGTTAGACAGACATACATGGAATGAAGACTCCCTTCTGCAGGTAGGAGCACTCTACCATCCTCTCCTTTTCTTGGGGAACTTTTTGTAAGGAAAGAGATGGTCCAAAGCTTCCTAACTGGAAACATTGGCTGTGATAGTCTTTACCAAGCAGCTGTCTGATCTGGGTCTGACAAGTTGGTGTTGAACATAAGGTGCTGACCCCTCTCAGAGTCCTAGCAAGTCCTCCTTCATCTCCCTGCTCATAGAGTCCAGTATCCTTATCACATGTCCAAACACTGATTTGTCTGGCCAGTTCCAGAGCAGAAAGCATTGAAATCCTTGAGCCATGTGGCCAGAGCCCTCTGTAAACCAGCATCAGTAGGCTTTTAAGACTAAGCCTTAAGGGAAGGCACTCTGGAGAGGCTACAAGGAAAGGGTCACGCTTGGGGCCTTAAAAAATGTACAAGCACTTACCGTTCCCCATTCCACTTCTTAAACAACATGCCTCTGGAAATCTTAGGAACTTTGATAAATGTCGATAGTTTTAAAAAGGCTTCAGGCCTTTTGTTCATAGGGTTGCTATGAGTCGTGCTCAACTTGAAGGCAATCAACAACAATGCATTATAAAATTTTATAAATGGAATAAGATTATATAGCTAACAAGAGGCAGACCCCATATTCATACTCCAAACTATTCTAGCAAACCTTTGTTATACTCTGTGTGTGTGTGTGTGTGTGTGTGTGTGTGTGTGTGTGTGTGTGTGTGAGACTCAGCTAATCCTCTAGCAGATTTTCAGAGGCTGCAATTTGCACAAGAGGAGATTTTTTCATATTTTTCCTAGAAAACAGCTGCCTTTGGGTTGACAGTGAAGCCCCTTAGTAACCCATCATTCCAATAGAAGCCCCAAGGAAAAGTGTGGAGATAAGATTGGAACAATGCCTCCATTTTCTTTCACTCACCTTGTTCAGACTTCCCCAAAGATCTTGATTGTGGGCAGGACTGTTTGGTGGTTCTGTGGCAACATCAGTTCTGTGTCTACTGAGTCAATGCAGCTGATCTGCACATCAGCCCAGGCCCACAAAAAAGTACAGGAGAGCCCAGGCACAGAGATGGGCACAAGCACAGACATGGTGGTGGTCCTACCACTCAAGAGAAAAGTGTCACTTTCTGTGTGAACACCCAGATGTACTGCGTGCCCAGCCCATGACTTGGGGACCAAGGCAGTCAAGTTGCAAATTGGCATGAAAATAGATTTATTATTATTATTATTTATTTTAATGAAAATTTACAGAGACTTTGGATTTCCATTCATTCATTGTTGCACTTTTCTCCCTGCCCACCTCTCCCCACCCCATTACACTCTTCTCTTTGAAAAGTAAAAGAAAAATTCTTGCATTGTTTTACAATCCCTCCCCCCAGGTCCATTCCACTCTGCAGCCTTCACTCTGGGCTCCTGTCACGACAATAATACCTAACCACATATCCCTTTTAAACAGTTTTCTCCCTCATCTTTTTTAATGCAGTATATATCATTTATCCCATCCTCCTCAGTCTCCCTCCAACCCCATGTCAGTCCCGTTCTACAACAGTGGCTCTATGCAGTATTTGTCCTTTTGTGACTGAGATACTTCACCCACCATAATGTCCTCCAGGTTCACCCATTTTGAATAATATTGCATGAGTTCCTTGTTTTTCAATGCAGCATAGTATTCCATTGTGTGAATATACCACAGCTTCTCTATCCATTCCTTTGTTGATGGGCACTTACGTTGTTTCCAACTCTTGGCTATTGTGAACAAAGCCGCGATAAACATGGGTGTGCATTTATCTGCTTTAGTGGCAGTTTCGGTGTGTTTGGGGTATATTCCCAGTAGTGGAATTGCTGGGTCAAATGGTATTTCTATTTGCAACGTTTTGAGAAAGTGTCATAGCACCTTCCACAGTGGTTGTACCTTTTTCCACTCCCACCAAAAGTGAATAAGGGTTCCAGTTTCTCCACAACCTCACCAGCATTTGTTGCTTGATGTTCTGTTAAATTTTGCAATTCTGACTGGAGTGAGATGGTATCTCATAGTTGTTTTGATTTGCATCTATCTTAGATCCAGGGATTTTGAACATTTCTTCATGTGCTTGTTGGCCATCTGAATCTCTTCTTTGGTAAAGAGTCTGCTCATATCCTGTGCCCTTTTTCAATTGGATTGTTTATCTTGCTGTGGTGCTCAAGTATTTTATAAATTCTGGATATAAGTCCCTTATCTGACATGTCATTACCAAAAACTTTTTCCCAGTCTGTGGCTTCCCTTTTTACCCTGTTGGAGAAGTTTTTGGATGTGCATAGGGATTTGATTCTTAGAAGGTCCCATTCATTTATTTTATCTTCTCCTTGTTGTAAATTTTTCAGGATACTTGGAAGACTGTTTATGTTGTGGATTAGGACTACTTAAGTTCTTCCAAGCTTTTCTTTAATGAAGATTATAGTCCTTGGTTTTAGTCCTAGTCCATGATCCACCTTGAGTTGGTTTTTGTATATGGAGTGAGGTGTGGATCTTGCTTAAAACTTTCTGCAGATAGTTTTCCAATTTTGCCAACACAATTTGTTAAAAACTCTGTCCTTTCCCCACTTAACTGATTCCATCTCCTTGTCAAAAATCAGTTGACCATAGGCAGATGGGCTGATGTCCAGGTTCTCAATTCTATTCCATTGATCTGTGTGTCTATCATTGTCCCAGTACCATGCTGTCTTAGCCACCATGGCAGTGTAGTAGAGTTTGAAATCAGAAAGTGAGATGTCCCCTACCTTTTTTCTATCTTTAAGGAGTGCTTTGCTTATTCGGGGCTTCTTTCCATTCCAAATGAAACTGGAGACTGCCTTTTCCATCTCGTTGAAGAATGGGATTGGTATTTGTATTGGGATTACATTGAACGTGTAAATTGCCTTTGATAGTGTTGCCATTTTCACAATATTGAGTCTTCCTATCTATGAGCAAGGGATATTCTTTCACTTCTCCAGGTCTCTCTTTGTTTCTTTCAGTAATGTTTTGTAATTTTCTTTGAATAGATCCGTTGTACTTCTGGTTACATTTACTCCCAAGTATTTAATCTTGTGATTAGCTATTGTGAAGAGTATTGTTATTCTTAGTTCAGACTCTGTATTCTCTTTGTCACTGTAGAGAAATCCAACTGATTTTTGTATGTTGATCTTGTATACTGCTACTTTGCTGAATTGGTCAACTATGTCCAGTAGTTTTATTCCTGAGTCTTTAGGGTTTTTAAGTATACTATCATATCATCTGCATAGAGAGATAATTTTACCTCCTCTTTTCCAATTTGGATACCTCTTATTCCCTTTTCTTGTCTTAGTGCTATCACTAAGACTTTCAATACAATGTTGAATAAGAGACATGATAGTGGGCATCCTTGCCTAGTTCCTGTTCTTAAAGGGAATGCCTTTAACCTCTCTCCATTGAGAACAATGCTGGCTCTCGGGTTTGCTTATATACTTTTTACTATGTTGAAGAAATTCTCCTCTAATCCTATTTTGTTGAGTGTTTTAATCATGAAAGGGTGTTGGATTTTGTCAAAGGCCTTTTCTGCATCAATTGATAGGATCATGTGGTTTCTGTTCTTTGTTTGTTAATGTGATGAATTGCATTGTTTTTCCTTATGTGGAACCATCCTTGCATACCTGTTATGAATCCCACTTGATCATGATGAATTATTACTTTGAATGATTTTTTGGATGTATCATTGGATTCTATTGGCCAGGGCAATGGCTGGATCTGCGGCGTGGCTTTGTGTTCCTGTAGCTCTGAAACAAATTATTCCAACAAAAGTTCTGATTCAAAGTCCTAGTCACGGCTCCCGGTGTTGGCTGGTCTCTGAGATGCGTGAAGGACTCTAGTGGCCCTGGGGTGCCACCGAGGGTCCAGGGCTGTGGCTCTGCTGCGGGGTGTGTGTGTGGGTGCGGGATTGTGGCGAGGGTGGGGTCGTGGGGGCGCGGGTGCCACCACTGTGGGCAGTGGGGCGGGCTTGGGCACCGCTGGGAGTTCAGGGCTGCTGGTACGTTCACAGATGTTAAGCTCCAAGTCACTGGTCCTCAGCACATCAGACTTCCTGAATTGTTCTCTGCCTGCATTGTGCTGCTCTCTGCCCCATCTCGCTGCTCTCCCTCTGCATTGCACTGCTCTCTTCCTGTGTCCTCTGTCCATTTTGCTGACGCGTCTCACTGTTTTGCTGCTGCCGGTCCGCCGTCAGGGCTGCGGGTTCGCCGTCAGAGCTGCCAGTCCGCCGTCAGGGAAGATAGATTTTTGAGACATAGTTGGTGAAGGAAGCTATGTCACTGTGAGCTTTGCTCTTTTGGTCTGAAGAGTCATTTCTACTTTTCTGACAGACCCAGGGACAGGCTGGGCAATAAAGTAAGGAGAAAATTCAAATCCTTGGATTCAGCAAAGTGTTTAAGGATTAGCTCACATTTAAAGCCAGATAAACCTGGGATCTTCCACTTTTCACTAAGTATGTGGCCTTACATAAATCACTGACCTCTTTGAGCTTCAGTTCAGTCACTTGTCTAGAGTGGACAATGATGCCTATCTCAGAAATGGAGGTCAGAATTAAAGATATTCAACATATGAAGCAAATGATTTATGTCACCTCTAAGCCAAAGTATAGAAAAGTGGATGTGAGGATTCTACTTTTTCTACACTGCAGCAACTAGCAATATTTCAGCTTGTGGCATCATGGTTAGTCTGGGCCTCTGAGAGCCTGTCCATTATTGATTCCAACCATGTTTGAGCAATAAATTTTTGCTTTGTTGAGCCACAGAGGCTTTGAGTTGTTTAGTATAAACATAGCCTAACTTGAAAAACACAGTCCACAGACTAAAACAACAGAATAACCTGAGGTATTTACTAAAATAAATACACATTGCATGTGCTGAAGCTATATTGTGGGGAAAAAAGAAGATTTAGGGATTATTGAATCAGGGTGAAAACACAGATCAAAGAGTTAAATAGATATTTCTCTGAAGAATATAAATAGTTAATAAGTACATTTAAAATGTCCAGCATCATTAACCAAAGATAAAACATAGTGAAATAGTATTTTGTATCCACAGGATGGCACAGGATAGGGCAGAATCCAGGTCCGCTGCACCTAACAACAAGACAATGGTATAATCAAAATATCTAGCAACGACCATCTTGGAAAGCAGATGAAGAAATCAGAAAAAAATAACAGAATACACGTCTAATAAAACATCTGGAAGTTCCTATTAGAAAATTAAACCTCAACTCAACTTACTGCTGTTGTGTCAGGGCCGAATTGTAGCTAAGCCTCAAGTGGGATTTTAGAGACTTTAAATATCATAGGCAAAGATTGCCCATCATTCTTCCACAGAGTAGTTGGCAGATTCCAACGGCCTGTCACCAGAGCTCTCTAAAAGTTAAATCCAGACTTCCCATATAATTCTGTCCACTTCTAGGGAGCTCAGGTGGATTAGTAGGAAGGAAGAACTTGTGTGTGGCCAACCCAAAGGTGTGAGGTTTGAATCCACCAGCTCTTCTATGGGAGAAAGATGGGCAGTCAGCTCCCTTGCTGCTGAAAACCTGCTACAGAATCAGCTATTAGTTCCTACTTGATGGTACACAACGACAACACTACTAGGTATATACCCAACAGAATTGATAGTAGGCATACAAATAGACAAATATTCAACACTAATACAGATTGCAAGACCCTGACTAGTTTATGATTCCATTCATAAGCATTATCTAGAATAGGCAAAAGAGTAAGTAGATTGGTGCTTATCAGGCATTGTGGATGAAGGGTAGTCGAAGGATGACTAATAATGAGTCTGAAAATTCTTTTAAGAGTCAAATTTTTTGGAACTAAAGTACCAAAGAACTCACAATCCTATAAAATTATATAAACCCCTCACTGCTGTCAAGTCAGAAACAACTCATGACTAACTCTCTAATCTTTTATGCTGAACAGATTCTTTGAGAAGCTGGACTCTATGAAGAATAATGTAGAATCAGGATTGGAGGATGATGACTAAGCTGCCTGCGTTATGCAGATGACACAAATATACTTGTTGAAAGTGAGGAGGACTTGAAGCACTTGCTGCAGAAAGGTCAAACACTACAGCTTTCAACATGGATTACATCTCGAGATTATTCTCACCACTGGGCCAATAGGCAGCATCATAATAGAGAAAAGATTGAAATTGTCACTGATTTAATTTTACATAGATTCACAAACACCACCAGCAGTCAGGAAATAAAGACTAAGGTACACCTGATCCAAGCCATAGTCTTTTTGATTACTTGCTATGCATCTGAAAGTTGAACAATGAATAAAAAAGAAGAATCAGTGACTTTGAATTGTAGTGTTGGAGAAGAATACTGAATATCCATCCACAAGAACAAGTATGTCTTGGAGAAAGTGCTTCCAGGATTCTTCCTTGGAGGCAAGGATGGTGAAGCTTTGTCTCTCATACTGTAGGCATGTTTTTGGAGGGGCCAGTACTTAGAGAGGTATATCATGTTTGGAAAGGTACAGGATCAGCATAGGAGAGGAAGGCCCTCAACAAGATGGATTGACGATGACTGTAACAATGGGCTCAAGTATATCGGAGATGGTGAAGATGGCACAGAATACAGCCAGGTTCAGATCTGGGTTGGGTTGTTGTGGTTGGTTAGGTGTTTAATTTTTTTGGTAGGTAACTATTTGACTAACAGACATGGCAATTGAAATTGAGATATTAGAAATGGAAACACAGAGAAAGAGGAACACCTGTAAGGAGACACTAGTGATTGGAACATGGAATGTGAGAAGCATGAATGTAGGAAAATTGGACATTGTTAAGAAAGAAATGGTCTACAACCAGGAGAAGATAAAATAGATTAATGGGACCTTCTAAGAATCAAGTCCCTATGCACAACCAAAAACTTCTCCAACAGCGTAAAAAGGGAAGCCACAGACTGGGAAAAAGTGTTTGGTAATGACATGTCAGATAAGGGACTTATATCTAGAATTTATAAAATACTTGAGCACCACAACAAGATAAAGGTAAATAATCCAATTGAAAAAT
>NW_006399999.1:3037302-3043700 GCF_000299155.1 Elephantulus edwardii
AATATTATTCAAAATGGGTGAGCCTGGAAGACATTATGCTGACTGAAATATCTCAGTCGCAAAAGGACAAATATTGCATGGTGCCACTGCTGTAAAATGGGACTGATACCTGGGTGGGGGTAAGACTGAGAAAAACTGGATAAATTGTGCATACTGCACTGAATCAAATGAGGGAGTGAATAATTTAAAAGCGATGTATGATAGGGTATTATGGTTATCACAAGAGTCAACAATTAAGGTTGCATAGTGGAATGTACTTGGGGTGGTGGGAGGGGTGCAGAGGGATTGTGTACCAGGGAGGGAGTCTTTCTTTTACTTTTTAAAGAGAGGAGCGAACTGGGGGGCAGGTGGAGAGGGCTGGGCGGGTAGAGAAGTGCAGCAATGAATGAATGGAAATCCAAATTTTCTGTAAATGTTCATTAAAATTATTTTTTAAAAAGTTAAAAAAAAAGAAAGAAATGGAACGCATAAACATTGACATACTAGGTACTGGCAAAATGAGATGGCTTGGCATGGGACAATTTGAATCAGATGATCATATGATTTACTATGCCGGGAATGAAAAGGTGAGAAAAAATGGGATTCATTTCATAATTAAAAAAGTAATTTCTAAATCTATCCTGAAATACAATGTGGTGAGCGACAGGATAATATCCATACACATACAAGGAAGTCCAGTGAATACCACTATCATTCAAATATATGCACCAACAACTAGAGCTAAAGAGGAAGAAATAGAAGATTTCTACTAACTTTTGTAGTCAGAAATTGATCAAACATGCAATCAAGATGCATTAATAATAATGGGTGACTGGAACGCAAAAGTTGATAACAGGGAAGAAGGATCAGTAGCTGGAAAACACGAGCACGGTGAGAGAAATGAGGTTGGAGATAGAATGATAGAGTCTACATTCAATGATTTATTCATTGCAAGTACCTTTTAGAAGAAACATAAACGCAGGCTATACACATGAATCTCACCTGATGGTATGCATAGGGATTAAATCAACTACATTTGTGGAAAGACTTGCTGGAGAAGCTCAATATCAGCAGTGAAAACCAGGCCGGGTGCTGATTGTGGGACAGACCACCAACTACTCATATGCAAGTTCAAGCTGAAGTTGAGGAAAATTAAATCAAGTCCACGGGAACCAAGATTTGACCTTAAGTCTGTCCCACTCAAATTTCAAAACCATCTCAGGAACAGGTTTGAGGCCTTGAGCACCAATGAGCATAGACCAAAGGAGCTTTGGGAGGATATCAAGAAAATCATCCATGAAGAATGCAAAATATCATTACAAAGGCTGAAGAAGAAGAAAAGACCAAGATGGATGTCAGATGAGCACCGAGAAGCCAAAGCTAAAGGAAGAAATCAAGAAATCAAAGAGCTGAACAGAAAATTTAAAAATGCAGCTTGGGACGACAAAGCAAGATACTATGATGAAATGTGCAGAGAGCTGGAGTCAGAAAATAGAAAGGGCCGGACACGCTCAGCGTTTCTTAAGCTGAAGGAGTTGTAAAACAAAATCAAGCCATAGGTGTCAATACTTAAGGATAGTTTAGGTAGAATGTTAAATGATCCAGGAAGTGTCAAAAGAAGATGGAAGAAGTACACAGTCACTGTATCAGAAGGAATTGGCTGACACAGAGGAATTTCATGAAATAGCATATGAGCAAGACCCTACGGTGATGAAGGAAGAAGTTCAAGTTGCTATGAAGGAATTGGCAAAAAACAAGCCTCCAGGAGTTGACAGCATACCAACTGATTTATTTCAACAAACAGACACTGCCCTGGATGTGCTCACTAAGTTGTGCCAAGAAATCTGGAGGACAGCCAGCTGTCCAATTGACTGGAAGAGATCGATATTTGTTCCCATTCCAAAGAAAGGTGACCCAACAGAGTGTGAAAATTATCGAACAATATCACTGATATCACATGCAAGCAAGATTCTGCTGAATATTATCCAAAAAATGTTTGGAACGATATGTCAACAAAGAACTGCCAGATGTGCAGGCTGTATTTAGAAGAGGTCGTGGTACTAGGGATATTATAGCTAATGTTAGATGGATCTTGGCAGAAAGCACAGAATACCATTGTGCTTCATTGACTATGCAAAGGCTTTTGACTGTGTGGATCACAAGCAGCTGTGGCTGACTCTGAGAAGAATGTGAATCCCAGAACATTTGATTGTGCTAATATGAAACCTATACTTGGACCAAGTGGCAGTCATCAGAACAGAGCAAGAAGACACTGGATGGTTCAAAATCAAGAAAGGGGTCCGTCAGGGATGTATTCTGTCTCCATACCTTTTCAATCTGTACGCAGAACAGATCATCCGAGACACTGGGCTGTAAGAGGAGGAATGTGGCATCAGGATTGGTGGAACAATCATCAACAACCTGCGTTATGCAGATGACACAACCCTGCTTGCTGAAACTGAGGAGGACCTTCTGCGCCTGCTGCAGAAGGTCAAGGACTGCAGTCTTCAATATGGATTGAAGCTCAACATCAAGCAGACAAAGATTCCCACCACTGGGCCCATTGGCAGCATCAGTATGGATGGTGAAGAGATTGAGATAGTTAACAGTTTCCGTTTACTTGGTTCCACAGTCAACACTCTTGGTAACAGCAGCCAGGAAATCAAGAGATGAATTGCATTGGGAAAGTCAGCTATGAGGAACCTCTCAAGAGTACTGAAGAGCAAAGATATCAGGCTGGAGACTAAGGTGCGCCTTATCCAGGCTATAGTCTTTGCAATTACGTACGATGCATCGGAGAGTTGGACAGTGAATAGGGATGACAGAAAGAGAATTCATGACTTTGAGGTGTGGTGCTGGAGAACAGTGTTGAATATACCATGGACTGCTAGGAGAACAAACAGGTTTGACCTGGAGAGGGTGAAGTCAGAATGCTCCTTGGAGTCAAGGATTCTGAAGCTTCGTCTGACATACTTTGGGCATGTTGCAAGGAGGAACTGGTCCTTGGAGAGGGACATCATGTTTGGGAGAGTGGAGGGGCAGCACAAGATAGGAAGACCCTCGATGAGATGGATCGATTCTGTGAGTGGAGTGGTGGGAATGAGTGTGTTTGAGACAGCAAGATTGGCACAGGATAGAACGGCATTTAGGGCTCTTGTACATAGGGTCGCTATGAGTCGCAAGCAACTTGATGGCACATAACAACAACAACAACACAACTCCCTAAGGACTAGAGCTCCAGAGTTTCCTAGCAGTTTTATAGGAGTTAATAAACATCAACAAACTCTATTATTTACAACATTAAAATAATTTATCAATGAATTGTGGTAAAATCCTCTCCTACTGTGGTGGAGAGGGAAGTTCTCACATGTATCCAGGAACAAGTCTACATAGCTGTGTCTCTATTAGAGTAGTAATTGCAGTGACTAAAGAATGGATTTATGTACTCCAGGCTATGGTTTCAATCAAGGGCAGAACAGAGAACTCTGACAAGATCATAATTAATGTAATGAGTTTTCAAATTTTTCCTATGTGCTCTGGGTACTAAATGTAGATAAATTCTTTGCTTTGAAAAAGGCAAATCTAGTAGGGTGACTAGAATAGCCAACAAATATATTTTAAAAACAATTTAATTTTTTAAAAAAACAAACAAAACTCACTATGGAAAGCAGTTTGAAGTTTCCTTAGAATGTTAGGAATAGAAATAACATTAGATCCAGCAATCCTATTCATTGACATTCACTGTCATTGTACCAGTAGCATGATGTTTTGGTTACTAGTGCTGTGCAGTAGGTTTTGAGGTGAGAGAGTGCTATGCCTCCCACTTCATTTTTATTTTTGAGAAGTGCTTTCAGGATCTCTTTCCACTCCAAATAAATTTGACAACTTCCCTTTTGATCTCCTTGAAAAAGAAATTTGTTGTCTGTATTGGGATTACGTTGAACATGTAGATTGCTTTTGGTGTGATCGTCATTTTCATAATATTGAGTCTTCCCATCCATGAACAGGGCACATTTTCCCATTTATTATTTATTATTCTTTATTGTGTCTCTCATAAATGTTCATTAGTTTTCTTTGTATAGGTCTTTTGTGTCTCTAGTTAAGTTCACTCCCAAGTATCTCAATTTGTGGTTGGCTATTGTAAATGGTATTGATTGCTTTCTTCCTTTCTTTCCTTCTCTGTGTTTTCTATGTTATGGTAGAGGAATCCCACTGATTTTTGGATATTGACCTTGTGTCTTGCCACTTTGTTTAATTGGCCTATTAGTTCTAACAGTTTTTTTGTTGAGTCCGTGAGGTTTTCTGTGTACACTATCATATCATTTGCATATAGTGACAATTTAATCACCTCTTTGCTGATCTGGGTGTCTTATTTCTTTTTCTTGTTATATTGTCCTATCAAGTACTTGTAGTGCTTTTAGTCTTTTTCCATTGAGAATGATATTGGCTCTTGGTTTTGCATATATACTTTTCACTATGTTGAGGAAATTCCCTTCTACTCCAACTCTGTTTAGTATCATAATCAGGAATTTGTGTTGGGTTTTGTCAAATGCTTCTTTTGTTTTTATGGGTTTGCCTATTGCTATGAACTGCCCCCTGAAAACAGCCTTAGCTACATCCCAGAGGTTTTGGTATGTTGCATTTTCATGATCATGTGTTTTGAGGAAGTTTTTAATTTCATTCTTTATTTCTTTTACAACTCAATTGTGTTCTAGCAGGGTGTTCTTTAGCTTCCATGTTGGTGGCTTTATAAGCTTTATCTTCTTGTGGTTAATTTATAGTTTTACGTTATTGTTTGGAAGCAGGAGTGGCATCCACTTCCTAAACAACTTGCTATTGCTATGTTATTGTGGTCTAAGAAGATACTTTGCATTATTTCAGTGTTTTCTTAATTTTCTTTGATTTTTAGTCTTTTCAGTTATTAGATGTAGACAACATATTGATGGGCTTTGGGGGATTGTTTTCTTTTTCCCCATTCTGCTACTCTTTTTCTCTTGATTGGTGCTGCATTTAGTCCATTCACATTAAGTGTGATTATTGATAGGCCAGGTTTTGTCTTTGACATTTTTTATTTCTTTTTGTTGTTGTTTCTTGATACTACATTCCATCCACTTTCCTTTGGTGTCTCTATGTGAAGGACTTCTCTTAAAACTTCTTGTAGATTTGATCTTGTTTTCACAAATTCCTTAAGTTCTTTCTTTTTTGGGAAAGAATGTGATTTATCCTTCATATTTGATGGAGAGCTTTTCTGGGTACAGGGTCCTCAGTTGGCAATTGTTTTCTTTCTATTTTCTGTATATGCTGTCCCTTTGTCATCCTCACCTCATGGTTTCTGCTGAAAAATCAGAAAACCATCTTTTTGGTTTTCCTTTGTAGACGACTCTGTTTTTCACATGTTGCTTTTAGTATTCTTATCTTTTATTTTGGAGGATTTGACTATGATATGTCTTGATGTTGTTCATTTTGGGAATAGTCTATTTGGTGTTCACCGAGCTTCTTGAGTGTGGATTTCCTTTTTCTTCATTATACCTGGGAGGTTTACTTCTAGTACCTCTTCCACAATTTTTTTCAGTGATTTCCCTGTCCTTTTTTTTCGTATGAGATGAAAAAGCCTTTATTTGTAATTAAGCTATGTTTTTTTTCCCTTTTTAAAAAATTAATTTTAATGAAAGTTTACAGAGACTTTGGATTTCCATTCATTCATTGTTGCACACCTTCTTCCCTGCCCACGACTCCCCCCAATTAACTTTTCTCTTTGAAAAGAAAAAAAATATTTCATTGTTATACAATCCCCCCATCCAGTCCACTCCACCATGCAGCTTTTATTCTGGACTCTTGTCATGACAATAATACCTAATAATATATCCCTTTTAAACACTTCTCTCCCTCATCTGTTTCAAAGCAGTATACATTATTTATACTCTCTTTTTTTAGTTTCCCAGCAACTCCAATGTCAGTCCTGCTTTACAACAGTGGCATTATGCAGCATTTGTCCTTTGGTGACTGAGATATTTCACTCAGCATAATGTTCTCCAGGATCACCCATTTTGTATAATAATTCATGAGTTCCTTGTTTTTCAACATAGCATAGTATTCCATTGTGTGAATATACCACAGTTCTATCCATTCGATTGTTAATGGGCACTTGGGTTGTTTCCAATTCTTTGCTATGTGAACAAAGCCACAAAACCATGGGTGCGCATATACCTGCTTGGGTGGCAGTTATGGTTTCTTTAAGCTATATTCCCAGCACAGAATGACAAAGCAAAATATTACAATGAAATGTGCGAGGAGCTAGAGTTGGAAAATCAAAAGGGCCAAACTCGTTCAGCATTTCTTAAGCTCAAGGAACTGAAGAACAAATTCAAACCTCGAGTTGCTACAATCAAGGATGCTTTAGGCAGAATGTTAAATGATCC
>NW_006399999.1:3044850-3063075 GCF_000299155.1 Elephantulus edwardii
AAAGTCTGCGGTTAGGGACCTCTCTAAAGTACTCAAGAGCAGCGGTGTCTCTCTGGAGACTAAGGTGCACCTGATACAGGCCATGGTTTTTGCAACCACTTGTTGTGCATCAGAGAGTTGGACAGTGACTAGGGAGGATGGAAGAAGAATTGACGCCGTTGAGCTGTGGTGCTGAGAAGAGTATTGAATGTACCATGCACTGCCAAGAAAACAAACATTCATCCTAGAGAGGGTTAAACCAGGCTGCTCCTTGGAGGCAAGGATTCTGGGGCTTCGTCTGACATACGTTGGACATGTTGTAAGGAGAGACAGGTCTTTAGAGAGGGACATCATGCTGGATAGAGTGGAGGGACGGCGCAGGAGGGGAAGACCCTCTATGAGGTGGGTTGATTCAGTGACTGGGGTAATCGGGATGGGTGTGTTGGAGGCAATGAGATTGGCACAGGATAGAGCACGGTTTAAGGCTGTTGTACATAGGGTCGCTATGAGTCGCAAACGACTCGACGGCACATAACAGCAACAACAACAACAACAACAATATTCCCAGTAGTGGAATTGCTGGATCAAATGGTATCTCTATTTGCAACTTTCTGAGAAAGTGCCATACAGCCTTCCCTAGTGGTTGCACCATTTTACACTCCCACCAACAGTAAGTAAGGGTTCCAGTTTCTCCACAACCTCGCCAGCATTTGTTGCTTGCTGTTCTGCTAAATTTTGCTATTCTGACTGGGGTGAGATGTTATATTTGTTTTGATTTGCATCTCTCTTAGAGCTTGATTTTGAACATTTCTTCATGTGTTTGTTTGCTTTCTGAATGCCTTTTTTGGTGAAGTGTCTGTTCATATCCTGTGCCCATTTTTCAATTGAGTTATCTTGTTGTTCACCACAGTGAATATTTCCTGCCCTTTTTGTAGTCTAGAGTTCCAATCATACATTTGTTGTCCCTTTTCGTGTCATCCCACGGGATTCTAATGTTTTCTTCATTTTCTTTATGTCTCATATCTAATTTTTCTTCTAGTATGTTTCCATTGAGTTTCTTATCTTCCAACTCCTTAATTCTCTGCACTCTCTCTTTTGTTCTACTTTTTTCACCTTCTATCTTGTTGGACACATCTGCTATTTTGGTCTTAATATTCTTGTTTGCATTTTCCTGTATTTCTTTTCTTTCCAGTACCATGTTGACCATGTTGGCATACGTTCTCTATGTTGTGATGATTTTTTAAACTTCTTGTTTCTCTTTATCTATAGTTTCAATTCTTTCTTCCATCTTTTGAATTTTGTTCCATAGTTGCGTAAGTTCCTCCTCATCAATATATTTCTTCTGGCTCCATGTCTCTGGAGTGTTTGCTTTGTTGGTTGTTTTCATTGTTTCTTTGATCATTTGCACCTTCTTCTATAGCTGCTCAAATAACTCTTCATCAATATACTTCTTCTGGTTCTCTATCTCTCTGGTATTCTCTTTATTTGTGGCTTTCCTTGTTTCGTCCACCATTTGACCCTTCTTTTTACGTTGTTTGAATGTCTCTATATCAGCATATATCATCTGCCTTCTTGACTCTGGGGTATTTATTGTGTCTGCAATATTCTTTGCTCTTTTTTGGAGAAGACTTAATTTGTTTTCTCACAGTGTAGCTGACTGCTGCTTTCTCGATATTATGGGAAGTTCTTCTTGAGAAGCATTAGGCCATTTCTATCGTGTTTACATTACTTGTTAGTAATTTTTATCTTTATGGTGGTATTGATTAGTTACCAGTTATCATGGGAGTACGGAATGAGGGTTGCAAAGTGGATTATATTTGGGGTGGGGTGGGGGTGGGGCGTGTGTGTGTGTGGGGGATTGTGTTCCAATGAGGGAGTTTTGCTTTTCAAGGAGAGGAGCAAGCGGGGGGGGGGGGGGGGGGGGGGGTTTGTGCGGGGAGAAGAGTGCGACAATGAATGAATGGAATTCCAAAATCTCTGTAGATGTTCATTGAAATGAAAAATAAATAAATTAATTAAAAAATAAATAAATTTTATTTTAATACTTTAAACAATATCCAATCTATATGGATAGGCACTGACTCTATTCGAAGTCCTTTCTGGGAAATTTGCCTTTCCTAAGGACCTTCTGATTCTCTCTCTTCTGCACAGCAGCCCTCCATGAATTTTGCCTTCATGTGGTCCCCTGTCCCAAACTCTGCTGCTCTCCTTTGTCTGTAGAGTGGATGAGTGGTATAAGACCAGGTCCTCCACTTGAGTAGTTTGTGTCTAGGAAGGTTTCAAGTCAGCTCTCTTTTTTGCAGCTCAATGGGCCAGTTGAGCAAGATGAAGAAAAAAAAATCCTTATCTTGTTTGTGGCTCTGTGTCCCAAATTCTGTTGTCCTGTTTGGTCCGTAGGATGGCCCTGGCCTGCCATGGAGGCAAGGATCCCAAATGGAGGGACTTATTCCTGAGGAAGTTTTAGTCCCATCTCCCCACAAGCACTGTCACAAAACTGAGTGACAGTTTCTTACCTCCTGTGTTTTCTCTCCTGAAGCTTAATGTCTTTCTTTGTCTCTGGGTGGCAAGACATCAGTGCCACCAACTTACACAGTTTGTATGCAGGGGAGTCTCAAGTAACATGAAATGAGGACAGATGATGTGTGGCGTGGATGGAAGACCACTCCAGCTTCTTTTGATGTTCCCTGGATCATTCAAGATTTTGCCCATAGCATCCCTCAGTATTACAACTTGAGGCTTGCATTTGTTTTTCAATTACTTCAGCTTGAGAAATGCTGAGTGAGTTCTAAAGGAGGGGAAAATCCTCAACCAGTTGGGCTGATACAGTGACTGCAGCAATAGGCTTGAGTGTGTCAAAGTTTGTGAGGATAGCACAGGATAGTAGAAAGTTCATAAAATTTGGTTTGTTGAAAATGTTCATAAAGTAGCTGTGAGTCGTGCTTGACTCAACAGCAACTAACAACAACTGAAAGAAAAGCTGCAACACAAGCTGACATACTCATATTCATGTTTATTGCAGCTTGTTTTTTTTTCCAAAGAATTTGACACAATCCAAGTGCCCATTAACAGAGAGATGACTAATGAAACTGTGGCATATTGTGCATCAGTAAAAATGATCAAGAATTTTTGAAATACCACTCAAAATGGATGAAACTAAAATAAATTATGCAGAATGGCATAAATCATTAACAAAAGGAGAATTATGGTATAAGATCACTAATATAAAAAGCTAAAGCAAGGTTAACACAGAGATAAAAAATCTATCTTGAAGGGTTAACAATGATGATAACGGTGGACAGGTAGGTCTAATAGCATCATTCTCATTCACTCACTCATTGCTCCAACTCATAGCTGACCCTCCACTGAGTTTCCAAGGCTGTAAATCACATGGGAAGACAGGCCATCTTTCTCTTGTCAAGCCACTGGTAGATTCAAATTGCAAGAAAGTAGGGCTTTGGAGTTAGCCCACCAATTCCTGGCAAATATATTGGATTACATTTTACTCGTTCACATTTCATGCAAACAATGACATAAAACATTGTTGTTGTGTTTTTGTTGCTCGGTGCCGTCATGTCAACAGCAACTCATAGTGAACCTATGAACAACAGATTTGAACTTTGCCCTATCTTGCATCATCATCATCATGATTCTTATATGTTCTGGCCCATTGCTGTTATCCCAGGGCCAATCCATCTTGTTAAGGGCATTCCTCCCTTTTCTTTCCTTGAACCTCTTCTTTTCCCACTATTATTCTTTCCTCATGGACTGGTTTATCCTGAAAATATGCTCAAAGTAAGTGAGACAAAAGTTCACCCTCTAGTTTGCCTCAAAGGAGCACTTTGGTCACATTTCCTTCAAGACAGAATTGGACTGCCAATATAAAATGAGGAGTCCATATTTCCATAAGGAATAGAAATGCCAAGGAATCCAATGAGTCTGTTTCATCTTTAAAACTCCAGCACATCAGCTGTAGAGAGACCCTCCGAAAGATTTAAAATCTTAGAGAAGGGCGGCAGAACATAGTAGACATGGCAATGCCCAGTGTTGGATAATACCCACCTCTCAGCTGCCTAGATTTGTTCCTAGATACAGATGAGAGCTCCCTCAGCCCTCCCCTGACTCAAGAAGGTGTTCTTCTAATGCCAAGGAGCAGGTATAAGACAGCCTAGCATACCTCACTCATTCATCTGGCCGACTTGATGTCATGTGCGGTAGAATCGCCACCTTTCACAGATAGCAAGACTGACTCTCACAGCAATGGGTCTGTAATAACTACTGGGCTTATTCTTACAGTTATGAGACTAATCACAATGTTAATTTCACCTATCATTTTATGTGCCAAGGGGAAAATTATGTTAAATGGTTATTCTGATGACAGAAGAATCAATGTCTTTGAATTGTGTTGTTGGTGAAGAGTATTGAATATCCCAAAGAATGGCAACAGAACAAACAAGTTTGTCTTGGGCAAGATGTAAACAATGTGCTCCTTAAAGGCAAGGATGGTGAAAAGGACATCATGCTACGAAAGGTGGAGGGTCAGCAAAGGAGGTGAAGACCTTCAAGTTTGATTGACACAGTAACTGTAATGGTGGACTCAACTCTTATCAGAGATGGTGAGGAGGATGGCACAGGACAGGCCAAAGTTCAGATCTGTTGTTCACTGGGTTACCATGAGTTGTACTTGACTAAATGGCACCTAACTACCACTCCTCACCACTGAACCAACTGGTAACATCAGGATGGATCATGAAGAGATTGAGATTGTTCACAGCTTCAGTTTGCTCGGCTCCACGGTCAACACTCTTGGCACCAGCAGTCAGGAAATCAAAAAACGTATTGCAATGGGAAAGTCTGCTGTTAGGGACCTCTCTAAAGTACTCAAGAGCAATGGTGTCTCTCTGGAAACTAAGGTGTGCCTGATACAGGCCATGGTCTTTGCAATCACTTGTTATGCATCAGAGAGTTGGACAATGACTAGGGAGGACAGAAGGAGAATTGGTGCCTTTGAGCTGTGGTGTTGGAGAATAGTATTGAATGTACCATGAACTGCCAAGAAAACAAACAGATTCCTCCTGGAGAGGGTTAAACCAGGCTGCTCTTTGGAGGCAAGGATTCTGGAGCTTTGTCTGACATACGGTGGGCATGTTGTAAGGAGGGACAGGTCCTTGGAGAGGGACATCATGCGTGGGAGGGTGGAGGGACGATGCAAGAGGGGAAGACCCTCTATGAGATGGATTGATTCAGTGACTGGGGTAATCGGGATGGGTGTGTCAGAGGCAGTGCGATTGGCACAGGATAGAGCAGGGTTTAGGGCTGTTGTACATAGGGTCGCTATGAGTCGCAAACGACTCGACGGCACATAACAACAACAACTACCACTACCACAAACAATGTTATCCTAAGTTCACAGACCAGTTCTTGTGATTGTGCTGTTAGAAAACATTTTCTTTCTCTTTTATACTTTTTTTTATGATGAGAGAAATGTGCTCTTATGTTTAAGGGGAAAAGTAGAGATGAGAAAGATTAAAATGTATTCCAATTTAAAAAAATCAATTTTTTCCTTTGGAGTGCACACACTTTTTGTAGTTTTCCCTGTGTTGAGATGTGTTATGGAAACATACCCTTTTACAAAAAATGGGCTGATACTGTACATATGGTTCTGCAAATTTTTTTATTAATATTTTACAAGGTACTATGAACATTTTTTCCATGCACATGGGTAGAAAAAAAATCCCTACTGAGACACAAAGGGCTGCAGTTGGGTCAAAGGCTGCTGGTAACAAGAGTGACACCTACAGCAAAGTATCAGCATAGGTTAAAGCACAGAGCCTGGCAGGTACCTGCCAGGGAAAGCAGGACTGGCACAATTCTCAGATGAGAATCAGAATTGAAAACCAAAGGCATTAAAGGTATGGAACATCTTCTAAGTTCTTCTGCCCTCTCCCTCCACCCCTCACTCCTCTAACTCCTCGCTGTCCCCTTGGGGGGAATGGATCCTGGACATCTCTTTGCATCCAATGAAAACCACCCATTTTCTGTTTTTTCCTTAGCTCCTCCTGACCCTTTGACATATCACCACACTCCCTCAGCATCTCCTCACTGCTCAAATGTCTTTCGCGTGAGTCCTCTGGATAGTCCCTGGGGGAATCCTCTGTCCCCCTGTCCGTTTTTCTTTTTGCTTTCCGGGGCACATAATCTTCAGCAGGGCGCTTTTTGGCAGCCCTCTCTGGCTCACCCTCTGGCTTTCCCTCAGGCTTCAGCTGGCCTTCACCTTGGGGTTCCCCCATGGTGGCCCCTGTCTCCCCCTGCTCCTCTTTCTTTCCCTTAGATTGTCCCTCATCACCTGGTTCTCCTCCATCATCTACCTTCCCTTCGGCTTCACGCTTTTCTTCCTCTTCTGATTTTCCTTTTTCTTCTGTGTTTACTTCATCTTTTGGCTTGCTCTCATTTTTCTGGTTTCCTTCGTCTCCTAGATTTCCTTCCTTTTCTTTGTAGAGGTTTTCCATGTTGAGATTACCCCTTCTTTGCCTGTCCTAGGAGACAAGGAAAATGAATAAGGCTTTAGGGGGTGAAATGAAGTTCTGAATAGTAACTTGCCTTTTCTTAGGGCTTTCTTGACCTTATCTCAACTTCTCGGTCCACTTTCTTTCACACTCCACATTACAGACAATCACTAGAGCCAATCTTGTGGAAATGTTTTCAAGTCCTTCTACCTGCCTTTAAGTGGAGTGCTCCCAGAACTGTGTAGGAGAAGTTTGGTCCCTAACCAGTGCTTCAGCCTTGGCTGTGCCCTTGCATTTTAGACTAGACATTCCCAACTTACACCAAACTGCAAGAATCCTGGGCAATTTCCTTCTTTTCTCCTTTGTCTAAAGATGAAAGCAGATAGAGTACAGATAGACTTCAACAATGGCCTAATCTGTTTTCAGGTCCCCTTTTGTATATCCATCAACAGTACTAAGGGAGAAAAATGTAAAATAACCTCTCTTGCCTCAGAAACTCACCGGAGGGTCAGGAATGAGTTGGTTCTGACTCCAAGACAGTGAGTTTTAGCTTTTTGAGTAGATTTTTCCTGGCTCTGCAGGAGAAAGATGGGCAATATCCTCCCGTGTGATTACAGCCTCAGAAACCTAATGGCCCGCTATGAATAGATTTTCATTCAAGGACAATGAAGTTTTAGAGTTTTGTATACTCAGGGAGCATCCACAATGTCATCGTTTTCTCTCCTTTCTTCTGCCTCCTCCCCTTTATCCTTACCACTTCCTCTTAGGGATCTGACAATGCAACAGAGACATTTGGAAGAGAAGCCCCAGGCAGGGCCTCTTCAACTGCTGTTCTGGCTTAAGCCACTCCTACTCCAGGGCTGGCAGTCCTCTTCTACTGACCTGTGGTGATATTTCAGGTCCTTCTTTTTCTTGCCTGGTGTGTTGCCCACAACCACAGACCTGAGGACCTGCAAACAGACAGGTGGTGAATGAGGAATTGAGAAATGGATGGCGGGCCCCTGGGACACTGGTTACTTCCAGATTTTTGTCCAAACTTTTCCACCTCATGCCACCCACTGCCCTCTCTCTTTTGCCTTCTTAGATTTCCTCCTCTCTAGCCCTTCCCTCATGCTCCCATTTTTCTAGGTAAAGCAGGAGGGCTGGAAAGCTTATTCTAAAGCATTTCTGTGTCTTTGAACTCGCCCTGGAAAAAAAAAAATGTCTACTCCATTATGATTTTAGGGCAGTGATGTTTGGAAGGCAGATCAGGTCATACTCAGGTCTCTACCTTCCAGCTCCTCATAAAATGTAGGATGGTAGAGCTCGCCAGAGACATGGCTGGAATGTCCACAGCAATACTGCCATCCTTGTTCCCTTCCCCCACTCACAGAATGTCTATATTTTCCAGTGATGCAATAGATTAATTATTCCCAAATCCAGGGAGAAAAAATTGATCCATGCTATCCTCTTTAAACCCTTCCTAGGTCAGAATTCAGTCCTGGTGCAAGTCCTTAGTCTCATGCCCTAACTGCCTTTTCTTGCAGCCTGTCCAACCCTCTCCCCCCGCAGCCCACGATTTCCGTGTCCAAAATGGACGTAGGGTGGGGAGGTGATGCTAGAAAGGCAGACCTGGACCGGGCGCAAGTTCGCTGTCCCCTGGCTCGGCCCTCCCCCGCCGCCCGCCAGCCCCTATCCAGCTGCTCCTCAGGCCCAACCCTGGGGACAGCCCCAACTCCTTCCTGCCGCTCGCACACACCTTATTACTTGCATCTAGGGGTGGGCGGTGGGGAAAGGGGTCGTCAAGAAGCCAGTTCTGAACCCACTATGCTCTTTTCCCTCTACTATCCGCACACAAGGGGTCCGCAGGCAGCGAAGGGTTTGAAGGCAACCCAGGGTCATGCCACCGCTGCCGCTTCCTCCTTCTCCTCTATTTTTATTTTCTACCGGAAGCTCACACTTTTCCAAGAGTATAAAAAATGGTATTCAGGCTACTTTCCCCCATCACTCACACAATTTTATGTGCCAAAATCAATGACGGGGAGTGGGATGGGTGAGGTAGGAGAGTGGTATCTGACAAGCCGACCTTGTAGTCTCGCCCCCGCCGCCCACTCCCACCCCTGGACTTCCTAGCTTGTACCTACCTGCAGGGCGATAGGGCAGTTGCCCCTTCTGCCCAACCCAGCTCGAAATCAGCTTTCCTTCACGAAACACGGAGCTGATACCTGGAGGAAAGGGACTTCTGCTCACGTCGGCTCCTGATCACGTGAGGGAAAACGTCAGCAGTGGGCTCGGGTCCCTAATTCCCCTCTTACCCGCAGAAACTGCGTCATGATCCAGCCGACCTTCTCCCTCACTATCCGCCCACCCTCCGGTCACTACCGCAGGAGGCCCTGTCACTCATTTTGTCTTTGCCAAAGCCAAAGCTCAAAAGTGGCCCCTTCTACCTGTAATATGTATCTGTCTTCTTGCGGTTAGAAGGGAGGAGTTACCTCTCCTCCAAGGTTTCCTAATCCTTGCTACATCCCTGAAGAATATTTTCTTTCTCTCTTTGCTCTGAAACCATCTACCCTCTCAATGTGCTTCTCCACTTGGCCGCTAGGTTAATTTTAGGAAGTCAGAATGTTGACACAAGCATTTAATTTTCTTCCTTTTTAAACATTTAATTCATTACCCTCAGAAGAGTTATTCTTATGAGCAAAACACTTTAATAGAGCTCTTTTCATTTGAAGAACGTGTTCATGGTAGGAAGGGGAGAATTAGAAAAAGAAATTTAAAAATTCCTACCTCAATATAACACATCAAAGTCCGTGATACTAATTTCTACATATAAAAAAGGATTAGATTGGCTAACTACAAAATATATTATAAAAAATTTCATAAATAGCTGTTTCTTGTCCTGTTTTATTAAAAACCCCAGTAAAATATCATAATACATTATGAAATTTTTCATAAATAGCTGTTTCTTCTCTTGTTCTATGGAAAATAAACAACAACCAAAACTCACATTTCTTTAATGTTTCCAAACCATGTTGGATGCTCTCTGGTGGCATAGTTTGTAGGGCGTTGTGCTGCAGCTGAATTGGTCCAGCAGAGTTCAAATCTACCAGCAGCTCTTAGGGAGAAAAGTCATTCTTTTCTTGTTGGGATTTACAGCCTCAGAAACACAGTGGAGTCAGAACTGTGAGTCAGAACTGACTCAACAGTAGCGAGTTTGAGTTTAAAATGTAGACCTTTTAGAATATCATGACTGCCAAATGTCAGTTTTGAAATTTTTTCTCATAGCTATGTTTCATATAAAAGTATAACTCTGGGCAAAAGGAAAAGCTGTGAGCCTGAGGCAGTTGAGAGCCTGGGGGCTGAGAAATGATCTGACTCCTTGTCCTATCAATAGATGGGGTAGATACTGATCCTCTCAATCCTCCCATATTCCAGAGCCTTCTCCCCTCCATTCAGGCACCTTGAATCTTTTGCTCACTCCAAAATTATGTATGGATAGGTGATCTAAGTCACCTTTTGTGCCTTCCTTCCCCAAATTCTCCAAGAGAGAATTCAGTTTCTGTATAGATGCTAGTGCTGTTGTCACCACTTAACCAAGGATAGGATTCCTCTCTGAACCCTCTAGTTTTGATTTGCCTTAAAGTCTGAAAAAGTAATTGCTGTGTGTGGCTATATGGGAAGACACACACACACACACACACACACACACACACACACACACACGACTGCCTTTATCTCCCCTTATATATAGTGCCCAGCTGGAAGCTTCTCTGGAACTGGTGAGCTACCTTGCACCTGGTTTAGGGGGTGCAGCCTGCTAAGTCTCTGACTTGGTTTTTCCACCTACAGGGCCCCTAGTAGGAGTTAGTTATGTTGCAGTATTGCTGCCTTCCTTTCCATGCCTATACTGTTGCCTTCTCACTCAGACTGAGAAACTCATGTGCAAGCAATACTGCTTGACCTAGAGAGATCATGCTTGGTTGAGTGTAGTTAGGGTGTAGTGGAATATGTATACTTTTTGGTGAAGAGAGTCTGTTATCTAGGAACCTGAGAAACCCTGACACACGAGTATGTTGACATGAGCAAGCAGAGGTTACAGGGTGGATATTTGAGAATGAGAAGGGGAGAGGAAAGAGACAAAAAGCAGCTGAAGAATGTAAAATGGAGAGCTCCTACACCTTGAGTAGATCCAGACATACTTAACTGAAGAAGTCTATTCAAATTAATGTACAAGTGTATGGGGGCGAGTTAGAATATGTATATTTTAGGAAATGAAATGTGTACATTTGGTGAGGGTAGGGTCTATTGCTCTCATTAGATGCTTAAAGGGGGTCTGTAATGTACTGAGGCATTTGCTGTAGAAGGCCAAGGGCTACAGTCTTCAATATGGATTGAAGATCGATATCAAGAAAACATAGATTCTTACCACTGGGCTGATTGGCAGTATCACGATAGACGGTGAAGAGATTGAGGTTGTTAACAACTTCAGTTTGCTTGGCTCCACAATCAGCACTCTTGGCACCAGCAGCCAGGAAATTAAAAGACAAATTTCATTGGGAAACTTGGCTAACAGGGACCACTCCAGAGTAGTGACTAGCAATGATGTCACTCTGGAGACTAAGGTGTGCCTGATACAGGCCATGGTTTTCATAATTACGTGCTGTGCATCAGAAAGTTGGACAATGACTAGGGATGATAGAAGGAAAGATGGTGCTTTTGAGCTGTGGTCCTGGAGAAGAGTACTGAATATACCATGGACTGCTAGGAGAACAAACAGGTTCATTCTGTAGAGAGTGAAAGCAGACTGCTCCTTGGAGGCAAGGATTGTGACATAATTATGTGACAATTATCTGACTTAATTGGAACATGTTGCAAGGTGGGATCAGTCCTTGGAGAAGGACATCTTGCTTGGGAAGGTGGAGAGACAGTGCAAGAGAGAAAGACCCTGGATGAGATGGATTGACTAGTGACTGGGGTAATGAGGGTAAGTGTGTCAAAGACAATAAGTTTGACTCAGGATATAGCAGGTTAGCAGGTTTCAGAGCTGCTATACATAGAGTCGCTATGAGTCGCAAGTGACTTGACGGCACATAACAACAACAATGTAAATCAGGTGAAAGCCTATTGGTCTAGAAAATATATTATTATGTGTTTTTATTAAGTGCCATCAAGTTGACTATGACTCATAGGGACCCTATGAATAACAGGTCTGAAACTTACCCTATCCTATGTCAAACTTACTGTAAGGTAAAAAGGTGCAGAGAAGTAAAAGAAGTTTATTAGCAGCTCTCAGGCAGGTTGACTGTCTGAGGCCAGAGAAAGGCAGGGTCAGGCAGCAAAGTAGCAAATGAGGAAATTACAGGCCAATATTTATAGGTGGGGGGGTAGGGTGGTCAGCTTGGTGGTCAGCTTTCCGTGGAGGTCGCTGATTCGGTTAGTTCCCAAATATGGTGTTACTCAGTCCCGTAAGGTAAATTATGTCATTGCTTACGGTTAAGCAAAATGTGATTGGTGGTCATGCTCTCTTCTGATTGGTCATAGCCATCTTACACCAGGTGCATTGGAATGTCTCCCAGAAGGCACAGTCAGCGTGGAATGTTGCCCAGCTCCCAGGTGGCCTTTCACTTACTATCTCTCATTTTCTTGAGCCCTTTGCTACAGATACTGTGCCATTTTATCTCATCAGAAGTCTTTCTTTCTTTGTCTGACCTTCCACCTTTCCCAGCATGATGTCCTTTTCCAAGTACTGACCCCTTTTGATAACATGCCCAAAGTATGAGAGATGAAGTATTACCATTTTTGCCTCTAAGGAGTACCCTGGTTGCATCTCCTCCAAGACAGATGTGTTTGGTTTTTTGACAGTTCATAGGATATTTCATACTCTTTTCCAACACCACAATTCAAAGACCTTGGTTCTTCTTTTATCATCCTCATTCATTTTCCAACTCTCAGATGCATAAGAAACAATTGAAAAATATTTATATATGCTTTTATATGAGTAGAGTTTATTTCCTCCAAATAGAATGGCTGTTGTTAGGTGCAGTTGAGTAGAGTACCACTCATAACAACTCTATGAACAACTGATTTGAACCATATTTATTTTTTTATAAAGTTCATATAACATAATATTTGGTGTTATTGTTACATGTCTTCAAGTCGCCTGCAACCCATAGCAACCCTATGTACAGCAGCTCTGAACCCCACCCTGATCTGAACCAGTCTCACTAATACTGACATACCAATCTTCATTGCCCCAGTTACTATATCAATCCATCTCATCTGGGGTCTTCCTCTCCTGAGCTGTCTCTCCACCTTCTGGCCACATGCCCAAAGTATATGAGATGAAGCTTCAAAATCCTAGCCTCAAGGAGAAACTTTATTTCACTCTCTCCAAGACAGACCTATTTGTTTCCTTGGCAGTCCATGGTATGTTCAAGACTCTTCTCCAGCACTACAATTAGAAGGCATCTATTCTTCTTCTGTTATCCTTAGTCATAGTCTATGCTCTCTGATGCGTAACAAGTAATTGTGCAGATCATACCTGGACCAGGCACACCTTAATCTTCAAACAGACATTGTTGCTTTTCAGCACTCTGGAGAGGTCCCTGACAGCATATTTCCCAGTACAATTAATCTTTTAATTTCCTGACTGCTGGTGTTAAGAGTGCTGATTGTGCAGCTGAGCAAGTTGTCATTGTTAATAACCTCAATCTCTTCTCCATCTATCATGGTGCTGCCAATTGGCCCAGTGGTGAGAAGCTTCGTCATCTTCATGCTGAGCTCCAATCCATATTATTGATTACAGTCCTTGACCTTCTACAGAATGCACATTAGGTCCTCCTTAGTTTCAGCAAGCAAGGTTGTGTCATCTGTATAATGTAAGCTGTTGATGAGTCTTCCTCCAGTCGTGATGTCTGTCACATTCCTCCTCATAAATCCCTGCTTCCTGATCTGTTCAGCAGGTAGATTGAAAAGTTATGGAGACAGGATAAAACTCTCCTTTCCTGATTTTGAACTATTCAGTCTTTCCCTGCTCTGTTCTGAGGACTGTTTCCTGGTCCAAGTATAAGTTTCACATACGCACTATCAAGTGTTCTAGGATTCCCATTTTTCTCAAGGTTAGCCACAATTTGTTGCGATCCACACAGTCAAATGCCTTTGCATAGTCAATGAAACACAGATATTACTCTGCTACTCCTTGCTTTCTGCCAATATCCATCTGACATTGGCAATAATGTCTCTAGTGCCAAAACCTCTTCTAAATACAGCTTGTATTTCTGGTAGTTCTCTGTCAATGTTCTCTTCCAATCATTTCTGGATAATCTTCAGCAGGATTTTGCTAATATGTGATATTGTTCAATAGTTCCCACACTCTGTCAGGTAAACTTTTTTTGGAATGGGAATAAATACGGATCTCTTCCAGTCATTTGGCCAGGTAATTGTCCTCCAGATTTTTTGGCACAACCTGATGAGCACATCCAGGTCAGTATTTGTTTGTTGAAATATGTCATTTGACATTCCATCAATTCTTGGGGCTTTATTTTTTTGCCTAGTCTTTTAGAGCAGCCTGAACTTCCTCCTTCATCACCATTGCCTCTTGATTATATGTTGTTTCTTGAAACCTTGAAGTGACCTATCTGGACTTTGAAGCAGCACTGAGAACTCCATCCCCTTTCTCTGCCACTGGAAGCCTGTACACATACCCCGAAAACTGGAGGGCCTTCAAAGCCCTCATCGCTGCTTAGTACAGCAGGGCTCAAGTCTGCATGTTCTCCGCATCACCCTGCTTCCACTTCAGACAAA
Organism: Elephantulus edwardii; assembly: GCF_000299155.1. NCBI lineage: Eukaryota > Metazoa > Chordata > Mammalia > Macroscelidea > Macroscelididae > Elephantulus > Elephantulus edwardii. Next base: position 3,059,115 of record NW_006399999.1, read on the forward strand.
CCAATTACACCCCTGAATTTCTCCTCAAGTTTCCAGCAGGCAAGTTTCCAGAATTTGAGGGTGACAATGGATTCTGTGTGTTTGAGAGCAACGCCATTGCCTATTGTGGGAACAATGATGAGCTGTGGGGAAGTACCCCAGAGGCAGCAGCCCAGGTGGTGCAGTGGATGAACTTTGCTGACAGTGTCGTTCCCCCAGTCAGCACTTGGATGTTTCCCATCTTGGGTATCATGAATCACAACAAGAAGGCTACAGAAAATACCAAGGAAAAGATGAGGCAAATTCTGGGCCTCCTGGATGTTCACTTGAAAGGACTTTCCTGGTGGGTGAATGTGTGACTTTAGCTGACATCACAGTTTTCTGTACCCTGTTGTGACTCTACAAACAGGTGCTAGAGCCTTCTTTGCACCATGCCTTATCCAATATCAACTGCTGTTCCTAACCTGCATTAATCAGCCCCAGTACCTGGCAGTCTTAGAGGAGGTGAAGCTCTGTGAGAAGATTGAACAGAAAGCCAGCTTAAAAAAAGACATCCCAGGGAAAGAGAAAGGATGATGGAAGAGAAGCAGAAGGCCCAGGCTGAGAGGAAGGTACATACAAAGGTAGCAGCTGCTCCTGCTCCTGAGGAGGAAATGGACAAATGTGAACAGGTGCTGGTTGCTGAACCAAAGGCCAAAGACCCCTTTGCTCACCTGCTCCAAAGAACCTTCATATTGCAAGTACTCCAATGAAGGTGCGCTGTCTGTGGCGCTGCCCCATTTTTGGTTTGTGGTATGCCAAGTACGGCTTCTCTGAGGAGCTCACCCAGACCATCATGAACTGCAACCTCATCACTGGAATGTTCCAGGGATTAAATAAGCTGTGGAAGAAAACCTTTGCCAGTGTCATCCTCTTTGAAACCAACAATAGCAGCTCCGTTTTTGGAGCCTGAGTCTTCAAAGAGCTTGCCTTCCTGCTGAGTCCAGATTGGCAGGTGAACTACGAGTCCTATACAGAAACTGGATCCCGGCAGTGGGGAAACCCAGACACTGGTTCGAGAGTACTTCTGCTGGGAGAGGGCTTTCCAGCACATGGGCAAGGCCTTCAACCAGGGCAATTTCTTCAAGTGAGACAAGGACTTGTCATGTAGCTGCCTGCACCTGCCCTTTGGGGAGAATTGGGGTCATTAAAGAAGACAGAACATTGAGAGAGAGAGAGAGAGAGAGAGAGAGAGAGAGAGAGAGAGAGAGACTTGAGACTTATCTGGACTTTGAAACTTTGGAAATTATCACATTGTGACAGCAATATAAACAGAGACACTAAGTCACAAAACTTAACAGATCCTCAGTGGCAAATACCTTTCCTCAGTACTGTCTCAGGGAAATGTCTTTCCTTCAAGCTGGATCATGGGATTTGGAATTACATCCTCTTAAATGTGAGACAGGCAACAGTGTGAGAGACCAGCAGCAGTGTGTGGTGCAAGATGTGACAAAAGTGACTTGTGGACTAAACTATCATATCAAGAGGTGGCTGGGTAAAGGAGGGCTGGACTGGGTAGGTATGAGTGCAAGGAATGTTGATATAGCAGGGAAAGAGAAGAGACAAGATATACATGCTTGAGGAGGGCAGTGAATGTATTGCTTATTTCTGTAAGGGAACTGTCTTTCATCTGCTAGGTAAAATACTTGTCTGTCAGAGATTTTTCTAAAACTAAGGATCCTAATTAAGACAGACTAGGAAGAAGGATTGGCCATCCACTTCCAAAATATAACAGGCCTTCAAAAACCTCTATGCACAGTAGAGCACTCTTAGAGTAGACTAACAGATAATGGCAACTGAGGCTGAACCTTCAAATTTGGAAACACAAAGGAGAAGGAACAGTTGTAAGCAGAAACTAATAATTGGAATGTGGAATGTGAGAAGTATGAATTCAGGAAAAGTAGACATTGTTAAGAAAGAAATGGAACACATAAATAACGACAAATTAGATATTAGCGAAATGAGATGGATTGACATCATATGATCTACTATGCTGAAGAGGAAAAGGTGAGAAAAAACAGGGTCGCTTTCATTGTTAAAAATGCCATTTCTAGATCCATCTTGACATAGAATATAGTGAGTGTAAGGATAATATCTATATGCATACAAGGAAGACCTGTTAATACCAATGTCATTCAAATTTATGCACAAACAACCAGAGCTAAAGAGGAGGAAATAGAGGATTTCTACCAACTGTTGCAGTCAGAAATCGATTGAACATGTAAACAAGATGCATTATTAATAATAATGGGTGACTGGAGGGTGATGGGAAGAAGGATCAGTAGTCAGAAAACATGGACTTGGTGACAGAAATGAGGCTGGGGATAGAATGATAGAATTCTGCACAATGATTTACTTACAGCAAATACCTTTTATAAGAAACATAAACTCAGGCTATATACATGGATTTTACCTGATGGTATGCACAGGAATAATATCTATTACATCTGTGGAAGAAATTGTTGGAAAAGTTCATTATCAGCAGTGAAAACTAGGTCAGGTGTTGATTGTAGAATAGACCATCAACTGCTCATATGCAAGTTCAAATTAAAGCTAAAGAAGGTTAAATCATATTCACAGAAATAAAAATTTGATCTTGAGTCTATCCCTAGTGAATTTAAAAACCAACTCAGGAACAAATTGAACACTAATGAATGAAGATCAGATGAGCTGTGGCAAGGTATCAAGAATATCATTCATGAAGAATGCAGGGGGTCATTACAAGGAAGAAGAAGAAAAGACCAAAATGGATGTCAGAAAAGACTCTGAATATTGAACTAGAGTGCTGAGAAGCCAAAGCAAAGGGAAGAAATCAAGAAGTTAAGGAGCTGAATAGAAGATTTCAAAGGGCCACTTGGGAAGACAAGGCAAACTATTAAAATGAAATGTGCAAGGAGCTGGCGTCAGAAAATCAAAAGGGCCAAACTCGCTCAGCGTTTCTTAAGCTGAAGGAACTAAAGAACAAATTCAAGCCACGAGTTGCAATGCTTAAGGATGCTATGGGCAGAATATTGAATCATTCAGGAAACATTAAAAAAGATGGAAGGAGTACACAGTCATTGTACCAAAAAGAATTGGCTGACACAAAAGAATTTCAAGAAACAATGTAACACTAACCATTTTAATATGTACTGTTCAGTGACATTCACACTGGTAAGCAACCATAACCTTTATCTAGTTCCAAAACATCTTTATAGCCTTCAAAGAAGATCTCATATTCATTAAGCAGTCACTGACCATTATCCACTCCCAGCAACCTCTAGCAACCATTTATATACTTCCTGTTTCTATAGACTTGTTTATTCTGGATATTTCATAAAAATGGAGTTGTACAGCATGTGACCTGTCCCTTTCTGCTGGTTGCTTTCATTTAGCGTAATGTTTTCATCCATGTTGTAGCATGTATCAGTATTTAATCCCCCCCCCCACCTACTAGTGTTCCACTGAATTATTGGAAATCAACAGGGTGTACTGGCAGATTGACTATGACAGTGGGCTTAAACATTGCAACAAAATTTGAGGCTGTCACAGAACTTGGCGGTGTTTCTTTCAGAGTCCAACTGAGAACACCTAAGAACAATAACATTATTGGTTATACCACATTTATTTGGACACTTGTCTGTGGATGCTCACTTGGCTTATTTCTACATTTATGCTTTTGGGAATACTGTTGTTAAAAACATTTTTGTGCATTATTCACCATTCCAAGAACAGCCACAGGGAAACAGTCCAGAAGTCCAACCACAAGTGAATGGATTGAGAAGTTATGGTACAATATGAATACAATAGAGTACTAGGCAACATGCAGGAGCAATAATTTTGTAAATTACAACCTAACTTGGGAGACAGCATTATGCTGAGTGAACTTACTCAGTCCCACAAGGACAAATGCTATATAAAACCATTATTGTAGAATGAGTATGAAGATCCAAGGTGGGGGGAG
>NW_006399999.1:3063225-3072057 GCF_000299155.1 Elephantulus edwardii
TATAAAAAATATTTGAATATAATTTGTATGACAACAGTCCAGAAAAGCAGATGCATAGTAAAGTGAACTGAAGGTTGGGGAGAGGGAGGAAAGTGTGCAACAGTGAAAGAGTCTTTTTAAAGAAAAAGCAAACTTGGGGAGGAATTGGGAGGAAAATGTGCAACAATTAATGAATGGAAATCTAAGTTTTCTATAAACTTTCATTAAAGTATTAATAAAAAATATAAGCTTTTAAAAAAATAACAAACAACAATTTTTTACAACTTTTTGTTTTCAATTCTTTTAAGTAAATACCTAAGAATGGAATTGCTGTATTTAATAACTCTATGCTTAACGTTTTGAAGGGCAACACACTTTTCAACACCCTTTTTCAATCCTATCAGTGCAAGGGTCACAGTTTTTCTACATGCATGCCAACATTTTTATTTTCCATTTCTTTAAATTTAAATTATTCTCATACATTTAAAGTGGTTTTGATTTGTTTTCCTAGTGAATAATGATTAGATGTTCTAGGATTCCCATGCTTCTCATTTTTAACCATTGTTTGTTATGGTCTACACAGTCAAATGCTTTTTTGTAGTAAATAAAGCATAAATAAACATTCTTCTGGTATTCTCCACTTCCAGTCAAGATCTATCTGGCATCAGCAATAATATCCCTGAAGATATTGGTAGAGGCCATGTACTTTTCAAAAACAGGTTGAACTTCTGATAGCTCTCTGTCAATGTACTGTTCTAGCAGTTTTTGGATGATCTTCAGCAATATTTTGCTTGCATGTGATAGTAATGATATTATTTGATAAATTCTACATTCTCTTTGGGTCACCTCTTTTGGGAATGGAAACAAATATGGATTTCTTCCAGTCACTTGGTCAGAGAGCTGTCTTCCATATTTCCTGGCACAGACTGGTGAACACGTCCAGGGCTGTATCTGTTAGTTAAAACATGTGAATTGGCAGCCCATCACTTCCTGTGGCCTTATTTTCTTGGCAATACCTTCAATCCAGCTTGAACATCTTCCTTCATCACAATTAGCTCTAAATACTGAAGTATTTCAGTATTAACCAATTCTTTTTGTCACAGTGACCCTGTGTATTCCCTCCATCTTATTTTTTATTATTCTTGTTTATTTACAAAATTAGAATACATTGTTTCCCAGAACAGATTCTTCAAATTTCCCTCACCCTCCCACCCATTTTCTTTTAAGGTTTCCTGGGTCCTTCAAGATTTTGCCCATAGTGTCTCTCAGTATTCCAATTTGAGGCTTGAATACTTCAGTATTTATTCCCTTTGTTTTTCTTCTCGACATTCTATTGCAATTTTGAGAGTCTCTACGGATATTAATTTTGGTTTATTCTTTCTTTTCTGTCTATATAATGACCATTTGTTTTTTCATGGATGATACCCTTGATGTCAACCCACAACTCATCTGAGCTTGACTCATTAATAATGTTCACTGTGTCAAATTTATTATTGAGTTAATTTTAAAATTCCGGTAGGATAGACTCAAGATTGTACAAAACCTATCTATACCTAAAACAAGAAGCTATTGTCCAAACAGAGCAAGAGAATACTGCATGGTTTAAAATTAAGAAAGGTGTGTGTCAGGGATATATCCTTTCTCCATACATATTCAATCTATATGCTGAGTAAATAGTTTGAGAAGATGGAATCTGAAGAAGATTGTGGTATAAGCATCAGAGGAAGATTCAACAACAACCTGTGTTATGCAGATGACAGATACAACCTTGCTTGATGAAAGTGATGAAAACTTGAAGTGCTTACTGCAGAAGATCAAAGACTACAGCCTTCCACTTGGATTATGTCTCAACATCAAGATGACAACAATCTTCATAACTGGATTGGCAAGGCAACATCATGATGAAGAAGAGATTGAAATTGTCAGTTATTTCATCTTACTTGGATCCACAGTTAATATCCTTGATATCAGTAGTCAGGAGATCAGAAAACATATTGCACTGGGAAAGCCTGCTGCCAAGAATTTGTCCAAATTACTGACAAGCAATGATATCAGTTTGGAGACTAATGCATCAGAGAACTGTACAATGAATAAGGATTACATGTTTTTTAAATTGTGGTATTGGAGAAGAGTAGTAACCATCCCATGGACTGCCAAAAGATTAGCTATGTCTGGTAGAAGGTATTGCCAGAGTACTCATTGAAGACAAAGATGCTGAATTATGTTCACATAATTTGGACATGTTCCTTGGAGAGGAACATCATGCCTGGAAAGAGTAGAAGAATTACAACCAGATGTTAGAGATGTTAAGGATACTGTAGGCCACAAGAAAGTTCAGATTCATAGGGTCTTTATGAGTCATACTCAAATCAATGACACCTAACAACAACTACACATTTTCCTTGTTAGGGAGTAAAGTAGCTGCATTGCACTGCCAACCTACAGGCATGTGGTTCAAATCCATCAGCTGCTCCTCAGGAGAAAGATGGGTAATCTCATTGACTGTGATTTATTGCCTCTGAAAGCTTGCTAGAGGGTCAGCTATGAGTGGGTTCCAAAGCCAGATTACATAACAAAGCATTCTTTTTAGAGAAATAATTTGAAAATATTTTCTATCATACAGTAGGTTGTCTTTTTCATGATAGTGCCTTTAGATCTTAAGTAAATAATATTTTTCCATTTTTTAATTTGTTGGTTATGCTTTTGCTGTCATTTCTACAAAGCTATTGCCACATCCAAGATAACAAAGATTTATATTTTCCTTTAAATTTTTTATATTTGTAGGTATTATATTTATTCTTCTTGCATTCCTGGGCATATCCCAATTGATCAAGGTGTATAATTGTTTCAAGATGCTACTGATGGGTTTAATTTGTAAGTAATTTTTGAGAATTTTTGTACCTTGATTATAGATGCAAAATCACAGGATTCTGTAGTTTTCCTTAATTGTGGTGTTTTTATCTGGCTTTGGTATCAGAATAATAAATTATGCCTCATAGAAAGAATTTAGAAGTATTTGTTCACCTTGTATTTTTTTTTTTTTTGATGAGTGGCTCTGTTGAGCCAAAGGCAGTTTTTTTTTTAAATTTTTTATTGGGAAAAACATATTGGGGATACAAGGAGGTGAGGGTTGGGGGCAGAAGGGTGAGGATGGGCCAGGATGCAGTTGCAGAGCTGCACAGTTTGGTCGGTGGGGGGAGCAGCTCACCACACTGTCTCTGCCTCCGCCGCCATCTTGGCTCTCTCCCTCACCTTGTATTTTTAAATTAAGAGAATTTAACTATGCAGTATTTGTCCCTGAACTACTTTTTTTGAAAAAATGAATTTTTTTGTTTTACACTGAAATACTTACGAAGTTCGTATACATTGTTTTTCACACCGGATCTTCCCCCTGTATTTTTCCTATACCTTTCCCTCCACCCATCTGTGACCCTATGATTAAGCTCCCCACCCATCTGCTCTTCTCTGTTCCCCTTTCTTGCCTTGGATCCTCTTGCACATTCTACAATAATAACCTTCTGCACTATTTGTCGTTATGGGACTGAGTTACTTCACTTAAAAGAATGTACTCCAGTCACTCCCAAGTTAGGTAGTAATTTACAAAATTATTGCTTCTGTGATCTGTGTAGTATTCCATTGTGTAAATATACCATAATTTCTCAATCCATTCTAGTGTGGTTGGACATTGGGGCTGCTTCCACGTTCTTGCTATGGTGAATAATGCTGCTATGAACACTGATGTACAAGTTTTATTTGTGCCTCAGTTCTCATTTTCTCAGGGTATATTCCAAGGAGTGGAATACCTGGGTTATATGGAATTTCTATGCCCAGCTTTTTGAGGAAATGCCAAACTACCTTCTGAAGTGGTTATACCATTTTCCAATCCCACCAACAATGAATAAGAGTTCCTATCTCACCACATTCTCTCCAACAATTATTACTTGCTAAACATTGCCACTGCTACTGGGGTAAGATGGCATCTCATTGTGGTTTTGATTTGCATCTCTCTTATTGCCAGTGATTTTGAGCATTTCTTCATGTATCTGTTGGCCATCCACATGTCTTCCTCTGTGAAAAGTCTTTCCATGTCACTAGCCCATCTTGTAATTGGATTATCATTCTTTTTCTTCTGGATGCCCGGGAATATTCTGTAAACCTTTGTAATGAGACCCTTGTCTGAGATGGTATTGCCACATGTTTGTTCCCAGTCTGTAGACTTTCTTTTCACCCTGTTGGAAAAAGTTTTGATGAGCACAGAGATTTAATCTTTAAAGGTCCCATTCATCAATTTTTTCCTCTTCAGATTGCACATTTCTGGCTGTATTTGGCAGTCTCTTTATACCGTAGCTTAGGCTTTCTAAGCTCGATCCCAGCTTGTCTCTTATGAACTTTATGGTTTTGGGCTTTATTCCTGATCTCTCATCCACCTTGAGTTGATTTTTGTATATGGTGTAAGATGTGGATCCTGTTTCAGCTTTCTGCAAGTAGCAGTCCAGTTTTGCCAGCACCATTTGTTGAAGAGGTTGTCATATCCTTATTTGATAGGTTTTATTTGTGGAGTATCAGTTGACAATGGATGTCCATTTTGGGGTTCTCAATTGTTTTCCATTGGTCTTTGTGTCTGTAATTGTATCAGTGTCATGCTATTTTGGTTACTACAGCTTTGTAGTAGGGTTTGAGGCCAAGTAGTGCTATGCCTCACACTTCGTTTTTGTTTTTCAGAAGTGCTTTGCTTATTCAGGGTCTCTTTCCTCTCCAAATAAACTTGAAGATTTCCCTTTTGATCTTAAAAAATAAATCTGTACCTGTATTGGGATTGCCTTGGATATTAGATTGCTTTGGTAGGACTGACTTTTTCACAATATTGAGTCTTCCTATCCATGAACAGGACACATTTCCCCACTTATTTAGGTCATTTATTGTGTCTCACAAAAATGTTCTGTAGTTTTATTAGTATAGGTCTTTTGTGTCTCTAGTTAGGTTCACTCCCAAATATCTCAATTTGTGGTTGGATATTGTAAATGGCATTGCTTTCTTGGCTTCCTTCTCTGAGTTCTCTTTGTTGCTGTAGAGGCATCCCACTGATTTTTGGATATGAATCTTGTATCCTTCTACTCTGCTTAATTGGTTTACTGGCTCTAACAGGCTTTTGTTGTTGTTGTTGTTGTTGTTGTCCTTGGGGTTTTCTGTGGACACTATCATATCATCTGCATAGAGCTACAGTTTAACCATCTCTTTGTTAATCTAAATGCCTTTTTTGCCTTTTCTTATCATATTGCCTAGTACGTACTTTCAATACAATATTGAATAGAAGTGGTAATAGTGGGCATCCTTGTGTGGCCCTTGCTCTCAAAGAAAATGCTTTTAGTCTTTCTCCATTGAGAATAATATTGGCTGTTGGTTTTGCATATATACTATTCTATATGTTGAGGAAATTCCCTTCTATTCCAATTGTGCTGAGTATCTTAATCAGGAAGGGTGTTGGATTTTGTCAAATGCCTTTTGTGCATCAATTGCTAAGATTATATGGTTCTTGTTATTTGCTTTGTTAATGTGGTGAATTACATTGATTGTTTTTCTTATATTAAGGGTTGGGGGCAGAAGGGTGAGGATGGGCCAGGATGCAGTTATTAATCCCACTTGGTCATGATAAATTTTTTTAAGTGAAATTTTGAATTCTATTTGTTATTATTTTGTTAAGGATTTTTGCATCTATATTCATGAGAGATAATGGTCTATAGTTTTCTTTTTTGGTAATATCTTTGCTTAGTTTTGGTATTAGGGTTATGCTTGCTTCATAGAATGTCTCTGGGACTTTCTTCTTTTTCTATTTTTTGAAATAACTTAAGAAGACTTGGTGATAAATCTTCTCTGAATGTTTGATAGAATTCAGCCATGAAGCCATCTGATCTAGGGCTTTTTTTGTTGATGTTGTTGGGGAGTCTTTTTTATGACATGCTCAATTTCTTCTTTTGTGATGGTTCTGTTCAAGTGTTCTACATTTGACTGTGCCAATCTGGATAAGCCATGAGTTTCAAGGAATTTGTCCATTTCTTCTAGGTTTTCAAATTTATCAGAGTATAGCTTTTCATCATATTCCAATATTATAGATTTATTTTCCTCTGGTTCTGTTGTGTCATTTATTCATTGAATTATTTGTGTCTTCTAATTTTTAATCTTTTCTTAAGGTTGCTAATGGTTTGTCAATTTTATTGACCCTTTTGAAAAATCATCTCCTGGTCTTATTAATGGTTTTAATTGTTTTTCTGTTTTCTTTCTCATTCATTTCCACCTTCAGTTCTTAGAATTTTCTTTCTTCTAGAGACTGTGGGGTTTTATTGTTCTTTTTCTATTTCATGAAGATGTAGAATTAGATCATTAATTTTGCTTATTTCTTCTTTTTTTATGTGTTTGCCTATTGCTATGAACTGCCTACTGAGGACTGCTTTATTTGCATCCCAGAGATTTTGGTACATTGTATTATCATTATCATTTGTTTTGAGAAACTTTTTAATTTCATTCTTTATTTCTTCTCTAACCCAATTGTGTTCTAGCAGCATGTTATTTAGCTTCCACGTTGGATTTATAAGCTTTATCTTCTTGTGGTTAATTTCTAGTTTTATGGTATTGTAGTCTGAAAAGATACTTCATATTATTTCAATGTTTGACTTTTTTATTATTTGTTGAGGCTTGCTTGTGCCTTAATATATAATCAGTTCTGGAGGATGTACTTTATTTGCACTTGTGGAGAAAGTGAATTGAGTCTTGGCTAGGTAAAGTGCTCAGAATAGATCCAGGAGTTCGAGTTGGCTGGTTGTGTAGTTTAGGTCTTTTACATCTTTATTACATTTCTTTTGAGTTGACCTATCCTTTGGTGAGAGTGGTGTGTTAAAATTTCCTACCACTATTGTGGTACTGTCTATTTCTTCAGTTCTGTTAGCATTTGTTTTATGTATGTAGCAGGTCTATCATTTTGTGCATAGATGTTGATCAATGGTATGTCATCTTGATCTACTGAACCTTTAATTATTATATAGTGCCATTCTTTATCTGTTATGATGATTTTCATTCTGAAGTCTATTTTATCAGAGGTTAGTATTGCCACTCCTGCTTTTTTGTGGATGCCATCTGCTTGGTATATTCTTTTCTAGTCTTTGATTTGTAGTCTATCTTTCTCTTAGTTTATTATATGTGTGTCTTCTAGACAACATTTTGATGGGCTTTTTCTTTTATCCATTCTGCTACTCTTCTTATCTTGATTATTACATTTATTCTAGTCATATTAAGTGCGATTATTGACAAGCCAGATTTTATCCTGGCCATTTTTCTGTGTTTACTTGTTACTATGATCAATCCACTTTCTTTTGATGTCTCTGGGTGAAGGACTTCCCTTAAAAGTTCTTGTAGATTTAATCTTGTTTTCATCAATTCCTTAGGTTGTTTCTTTTCAGCAAAGGATGTGATTTTTCCTTCACATTTGGTGGAGAGCTTTGCTGGGTACAGGATCTTCAGTTGGCAATTGCTTTCTTTCAACTTTCTGTATATACCATCCTTTTGCCTTCTTGTTTGCATGGTTTCTGCTGAAAAATCAGAACTTAATGTAATTGTTTCCCCTTTCTAGGTGACTTTATTTTTCTCATGCAGCTTTCAGTATTCTATCCTTATCTTTTATTTTGGAGAATTTTACTATGATATGTGTTGGTATTTTCCTTTTTGGTTCTACTCTATTTGGTGTTTGCTGAGCTTCCGGAATGTGGATTTCCTTATTCTTCATAATTCCTGGGTAGTTTTCTTCTAGTATCTCTTCCATTATTTTCTCAGTGATTTCCCTATCCCTCTCAAATTCTGGAGTTCCAGTCATACATATTTATTCCTTTTGAAGTCAGCCTACATGATTATACTGTTTTCTTAATTTACCTTTTGTCTTATTTCTGATTTTTCTTCTAGTATATTTTCATTGAGGTTCTTATCTTCTAGCTCACTGACTCTCTGCTCCACCTCTTCTGCTCTATACTTTTGTCCTTCAAGTATATTGGACATTTCTGCCATGTCAGTCTTAATATTCTGGATTGCATTTTCATACCTTTCTGTTATTTCTAGGGCTGTGTTGTCAGTAGCCTCTCTATCTTGTGATTTTTTTAAAGTTCTTGTATATCTTTATCTATAGATTCAGTTCTTCCATTTTTTTTTTTGCATTTTCTTCTTTATTTGTGCACATTCCCCCTCATTAATATATTTTGTCTTGCTTTGTGTCTCTGGAGCATTTGCTTTCTTAGTGGTTTCAATTTTTTCTTCCATAATTTGCACCTTATTCTGTAGCTGTTCAAACAACTCTTCATCAATTTTTTTTTCCTGGTTCTCTACCTCTAGATTATTTCTTTTATTTGTGGCTTCCATTATTTCTTCCATAATGTGTACTTTCATTCATAACTGTTCAAATGTCTCCTTATCAATATATATCATCGGCCATCTTGACTCTGGGGTATTCATGAGGTCTCTAATATTTTCTGCATTTTCTGAAGAAGGCCTAATTAGTTTTCTCACTATATTTGAAGCTGCCTGCTGCTTTCTTGATGTTATGTGAGTTTTTTCTTGATAAGTGTTAGGTTGTTTCTACTGTGCCTGTGAATGTTTTTGGTGATTCTTGTCTTTATAATGTTACCAATTAGTTGTCAAGTTAAAATGTTCAGTGTATGAGGTGAGCTACTCACTCTGTTGTTGTTATGTGCCGTAGAGTCGCCCGCGACTCATAGAGACCCTATGTACAACAGCCCTAAACTCCGCTCTGTCCTGTGCCAATCGCACTGTCTCTGACACTCCCATCCCAATTATCCCAGTCACTGAATCAATCCA
>NW_006399999.1:3073507-3075239 GCF_000299155.1 Elephantulus edwardii
GATCAATCTCTTTACCATCCATACTGATGCTGCCAATTGGCCCAGCGGTGAGAATCTTTGTTTTCTTGACATTGAGCTTCAATCAATATTGAAGACTGCAGTCCTTGACCTTCTGCAGCAAGTGCTTCAGGTCCTCCTCAATTTCAGCAAGCAGGGTTGTGTCATCTGCATAATGCATATGTCTTTCATCTACTCTTTTCTGTAGAATATTTGTCTGTCAGATACTATTATATATATTTAAAAATTGAGACAGACCAGGAAGAGGGATTAGCCATCTACTTCTGAAATTACAGGCCTTGGAAAACCCTGTGTATAATAGAGCACACTTAGATTATCATTTGGACTAACTGACATGTTGATTGATACTGAGTGCACAATTTGGTAAAAATTCTTAATTTCCCGGGTGGTCTAGTGGGTAGGATTTGTTGCTTTCACAGTTTTTTTTTAATTACTGGTTGAATTTTTAAATAATTTTAGGCCTGCTCATGTTTCTATTCCTTCTTGAATCACTGTTAACAATTTGTTGCTAAAAATATATTCATTTAACCTATTCTACTGACCTCTAATAATTTATAGAATTCTCTTATAATCCTTTTTATTTCTGTCAGATTGGAAAAACATCCTCAAATTAATTTCTGATTTTAGTAATTTTAGTCTTCCTTTTCCCCTTAGCCAATCTCAGTAAAAGTTTTTCAATTTTACTTATCTTATCGAAGAGCCATTTTTGTTTCATTTATTTTTTTCTATGATCAAATATTTTGGTAACTTTGAGTTTAGTTTGCTTTTATTTCTAGTGCCTTTTATTATAAAGTTAGGTTGTTAATTTAAGATCATAATGCTTTGAGGATTTTTCCCCCTGTACATTTTGTCAAATATTTTTTCTGCATGCATACATAGAGATAGTCACGTGATTAATTTCTATTTTTCCAGTATTTGGTGTATTATGTAGTTTAATTTTCTAGAAATATCTGTTGCTATATTATGTGGTTTGATTTTCTAATGTTGAGCCATCTCTACACTCCTGGACCAAGTCCCATTTGATCATGATGTATGATTATTTTACTATACTGTTGGATTCTGTTGTCTAGTATTTTGTTCCGGGTTTTTGCATTTAAATCCATAAGATTTATTAGCCTGTAGTTTTCCTTTTCTGCAGTGATTTTCTGATTTGGATATCAGGATTTGATTTACTTCATAGACTGAATTAAGAAGTATTCCTTCACTCTCTTCCTTTGGAGGAGTTTAAACCATACTCATATCAGTTATTTTTTTAAAATTAATTTCAATGAACATTTACAAAGATTTTGGATTTCCATTCATTCATTCACTGTTGCACTTTTCTCCCCGCCCACCACACTCCCACCTCCAGTTCGCTCTTCTCCTTGAAAAGCAAAAGCAAAACTCCTTCATTGGTATACAATCCCCTCGCACACCCCCACCCCCATCCCGACTATACTCCACTCTGCAACCTTCTTTCCGAACTCTTATGATAATCATAATGCCCTAAAATATATTACTTTTAAACTGTTATCTTCCCTATTGGCTTCAATGCAGTATCCATAATTTATCCAGTTTTTCTCTGTCTTATCCCCACCCTGATGTCAGCCTCATTGTACAACAGTGGCACCATATAGTATTTGTCCTTTTGTGACTGAGATATTTCACTCAGCATAATGTCCTCCAGAGTCACCCATTTTGAATAATATTGCATGAGTTCCTTGTTTTTCAATGC
>NW_006399999.1:3077168-3084220 GCF_000299155.1 Elephantulus edwardii
GTTCTTGTTCTTTGCTTTGTTAATATGATGAATTATATTAACTATTTTTCTCACATTGAACCATCCTTGCATACCTGTTATGAATCCCACTTGGTCATGATTGATTATTTCTTTGATGTATCATTGGATTCTATTGGCCAATATTTTATTCAGGATTTTTGCATCTATGTTCATAAGAGATATTGGTCTATCATTTCCTATTTTCGTGGTGTCCTTTCCTGGCTTTGGTATCAAGGATATGTTTGCTTCATAGAATAAGTCTGGGAGAATTCCATCTTTTTCTATTTTCTGAAATAGTTTATGTAGAATTGGTGACAGTTCTTCTCTGAATGTTTGATAAAGTTCACTTGCAAAACCATCTGGTCCAGTGCTTTTTTTTTTAGTTGGAAGTTGTTGTATTACCTTTTCAATTTCTTCTTTTGTAGTGGGTATGTTCAGATGTTCAATTTTGGTTTGTGACAGTTTAGGTAGGTTTGCGTTTCTAAGTATTTGTCCATTTCCTCAAGTTTTTCATGTTTGTTTGAGTTTAGTTTTTCATAATATTCTAATGTTAGCTTTTCTATTTTAGTTGTTTCTGTTGTGATGTTGCCTGAATCACCTCTTATTCGGATTATTTGTGTCTTCTCTTTATTTTCTTTTATGTGTTTTCCTAATGGTGTGTCGATTTTATTGACCTTTTCAAAGAACCAACTCCTAATTTTGTTGATAGTTTCAATTGTTTTTCAGTTTTCTATTTCATTTATTTCTGCTCTCATTTTTATAATTTCAGTTTCTTTAGAGAGTGTCGGGTTTTCTTGCTGTTCTTTTTCAATTTGTTGGAGATGTTGAGAGTCAATGGTCAATTTTTCATGCCTTTTGATGTGTTTGCTTATTGTTATAAATTAACCTCTGATTACTACTTTGACTGTTTACCAGAGGTTTTCGTAAGTAGTGTTTTCACTGCCATTTGTTTCAGGAAACTTTTTTATTTCATTTTTTATTTCTTCTTGTACCCAATCGTGGTCAAGTAAGGTGTTGTTCAGCTTCCAAATGTATGATTTTTTCTTCTTTATTCTCATGTTATTAATTTCTAATTTTGTGGCGTTGTCATCTGAGAAGATACTTTGTATAATTCCTATGTTTTTTAATTTGTTGACCCTTGCCTTGTGACCTAGAATGTGATCTATCCTGGAGAACGTTCCATGCATGTTGGAAAAGAAGGTATATTGTGCTTTTTGGGGGTGCATTAGCCTATAAATATCTATGAGATTGAGTTGTTTAATTGTGTGGTTTAATTCTTGAGTATCTTTGTTGAGATTCTTTTTGGTAGTTCTATCTTTTCTTGAAAGGGGTGTATTAAAGTCTCCAAGTACTATAGTAGTGTTGTCTATTTCCTTTTTTAATTTTGTTAATGTGTGTTTTATATATTTTGCAGGTCTTTCATTTGGTGCATAGATATTCAATATTGTTATATCTTCTTGTTCTATTGACCCTTTGAGCATTATGTAGTGACCTTCTTTGTCCTTTTTGATGGTTTTTGTATTGAAATTTATTTTACCAGAGATTAGTATCACTACTCCTGCTTTTTTTTGGTTGCCATTTGCTTGGTATATTTTCCCCCATCCTTTTATTTTTAGTCTTTCTTTATCTTCATTTTTCAGATGTGTCTTTTGTAGGCAACATATTGATGGATTTTGGGTTTTTATCCAATCTGCTACTCTTTTTTTCCTTCAGTGATCCATTTAAACCATTCATGTTCAGTGTAATTATTGAGAGGTAGGGTTTTATTGCTATCATTTTGTTCAATTCTTTTTGGTGTGGTTGGTAGTTACTTTGGTCCGTCCTGTTTTCTATAGCATCTCTGTATGGCGGATGTCTCTCAGTGTTTCCTGTAAGGCTTGTGTTTATGAACTCCCTTAGGTTCTGTATTTCTGGGAATATTTTGATCTCTCCTTCGTATTTGATGGAGAGTTTTGCTGGGTACAGTATTTTTGGTTGAAAGTTGTGTTCTTTGAGTGTTCGATATATGCCATTCCATTGTCTTCTTGCTCACATGGTTTCTGCTGGGAGATCAGCACTTAATCTTATCTGTTCTCCCTTATAGGTTACTATTTGTTTCTCTCTCGTTGCTTTCAGTATTCTCTCCTTCTCTTTGGTTCTAGCAAATTTGACTATTGATATGCCTTGGTGTTTTTCTTTTAGGGTCTATTCTTTATGGTGTTCACTCAGCTTCTTGAATATATATTCTGTCTTCTTCATTATGCCTGAAAAGTTTTCCTCTAGTAATTCTTCCACAGCTTTTTCAGTGTCTTTACTTGCTTCTTCCAGTTCTGGGATTCCAATGATGCGAATGTTATTTCTTTTAATGGTATCTCACATTATTCTTAAGTTTTCTTCTGTTTCTTTCTTTTTTTGATTCTGCTTTTTTTTTTCCAGTCAGATCTGTGGTGACCATTCTTTCTTCTATTTCACTGATTCTGTTTTCCATCTCTTCACCTCTATTCATATGTCCTTCCATCATGTTGACAGCATCAGAAACCTTAGATTTCTTATTTTGGATCATGGTTTCTTGTTTTTCCAGTGCCTCTAATGCCTCGATTGTTTTCTCTGCAGTGTTTTGGGTTGGGCTTTTTTTGTTGTTGTTGTTTTTAGTAGTGTCCTGTAATTCTTCAAGTTAGTTTTTCATAAATTTAAAATATTCAATCATTTTTATTTATTTATTTATTTTTTTTAATTTTGTGTTACAAAGTTCCATCAGACTTTCTGGCTTCATGAAATCCATTGCTACTGTGTCTTTTTTGTGTGTGTGTGTGTGTGAGATATCTTGTTTTGGGCTTGCATGGTGAGTGAGGTACCCTGCTTCTTTTGAGACACTGACGTGGAAGAGTTTTTGAAAATTGAGGTGATAGCTGGTTCTTGGTTTGACGTCACTGCTCCTCTACGGAGATGCCCAGGACCTCCCTGTTGCTTGAGTTAGAGGGGACCAACGTGTTCAGGCCAAACAGCAGTTTGTAGTCCAAAGAAACTAAATCTTCAATGTTAGACAACTTTTTCAGGGGAGGTTGCTAAATGCTATAATTCGGTCTATTTTTTTTTCTTAAATTCCTTCGGCCCTCGGGCCCCAAAATTCAAAGCTGTCGGGGGGGGGAGCAAACTTACAGGGTGGGGGAGCCTTGGTATCTGCGGGACACAGTCAAAGGTCTAGAGGTGTGTCCCAGTCCAAAAACCACTCTGTCTCTCCACTGCATCTGCAAGGTCCTCTCGTCAACTCCAAAATCCAAAGCTGTTGGGTGGGGTGAAGGGGGCACACTTCTGGGTCTGGGAAAGCCTTGGTACCTGCGGGGCATGGGTCAGAGGTCCAGAGGTGTCTGATATTTTTTTTTACTGAGTACTTTATAGAATTCTCTAATGAAGCTATCTTATTTTGCCCCATCCCCACCTTGGGAGGTTTTTCAATCTCTGATTCAATCCTTTCATTTGTCATGGGTATTTTGAGACTTTCTATTTGTTTTTGAGTCAGTATGGGTAGGTTGTGTGCCTCTAAGTTTGTCCATTTTAAGAGATATCCTATGAACAAGAACCAATGGAATTAGAGGAATACATGTATTGAAAGTATTGGATAAAAACAAGCCCCAAGAACTGCTCAATTACATTGAGATGTCTCAACAACTTCTCTCTGTGAAAATATTTGGAACACAGCTACTTTGCTGACTGCCTGGTGGGGGGGGAATCCATATTTGTGCTCATTTTAAAGAATGGTGGTCCAATAGAAGGTAAAAATTGCAGAAAAAAATAATTAATCTTTTTCATATGCAGGTAAATGGGAAAAAAAACCAGTTGCAGCAGTACATCAACAAGGAATTGCCAGATATTCAAGCCAGTTTCAGAATAGGACATAGAAAGAGGAATATAATTTCTGATATTGGAAGGATTTTGGTTGAATACAGAAAATATCATAAAGTTATCTATTTGCTTTTTTCTTGACTATTCAAATGCATTTAACTATGTGAATAATAATAACAAAGTATGCATAAAAATGCCAAAAAAATTGGCATTCCAAAACACTTTATGCTCATGCAGAAACTATACATAGACCAGAGAACAAAACAATGGAAATTTGTGTGATTTAAAATCAGGAAAGGTGTGAGTCAGGGTTTCACTATATTTATTCATTCTGTATACTGAGGAAACAATCCAAGAAACTAGATAGACTATATAAAGAAGAACACAGCAATAGTCTTGGAGAAAGACTCATTAACAACACACTATTTGCAGATGAACACAGTTGTTGACTGAAAACCAAGACTATTTGGATAAATTACTGATGAAGATCCAAGATAACAGCTTTCATTGTGGGTTACACTTCACCATAGAGAAAACAAAAGTCTTCACAGCTGGTCAGTAATCAACCTCATGGTAATCAATAATCAACATCATGTTGATATCAATAATATCAATGATATCAACATCATGTTGATAATCAATAATCAACAATGAAAGACAGGCCTGAGGTCTGCAGCTTAAAAATTACCCACCTTTGGCTTGGTAGCATCGCTTTCTGTCCACTGGGCCAAGGGATCTCTCTATCTTGATGTTATTGTTGTTATGTGCTCTCGAGTCGCAGGTGACTCATAGCGACCCTCTGAAGGAGAGTCCTCAACGTTTGTGTGTCTTTCATCCTCTCTCCAGGTTCATAGGGTTTCCGAAGGCAAGCTATTATGGAAGTGGATGCCACTCTTGCTTCCAAGAGGAGTGATGATGTCAGTTTAAAGACTAAGATACACCTGATTCAGGCTCTGGTCTTTTCAGTCACTTGCTATGCATCTGAATGCTGGACAATGAATAAGGATGACAGAAAAAGTAATGCTTTTGAGTTGTGGTGTTGGAGAAGAGTACTGAATATCCCGCGGACTGTCAAAATAACAAACAAATATGTCTTGGACAAAGGGAAGCTAGAGTGCTTTTTAGAGACCAGGATGATGAAGTAATATTGCACATACTTTGGTCATATTGTTAGGAGGTGCCAATACTGGGGGGAAAAATCATGCTTGGAAAGGTGAAAGAGGAATACCATCAACAAGATGGATCAAAACAGTTGACTGTAGAAATGAGTTTGAGTATATCAGGGATGATGTAGGTGATGCAGTATAGGGCAAGACTCATATCCATGTTCATAGGGTCTTTATAAGTCATAGCTGACTCAACAGCATTTAAAAACAACAACCCATAATTTAGGCTCTCCGGGGAGCTCTGGTTTCCTTGCTCTGTTCTGAAAACTGCCTCCTGGTCCAAGTAAAGTTTTCACATAAGCACAATCAAGTATTCTGTGTTTCCCCATTCTTCTCAGAGTCAGCCACAGATTGTTGTGATCTACACAGTCAAATGTCTTTGCACAGTTGATGAAACAGACAGACATTCCTCCGGTACACTCTGCTTTCAGCCACGATCCATCTGACATTACCCTACTACCACGGCCTCTTCTAAACCCAGCCTGCATTTCAGGCAGTTCTCTGTTCCAGTTGTTTTTGGAAAATCTTCAGAAGAATCTTACTTGCATGTGGTATCAGTGATACTGTTCGATAATTTCCTAATTGTCTGATTACCTTTCTTTGGAATGGAAAGAAATATAGATCTCTTCCAGTCAGTTGGCCAGGTGGTTGTCCTCCAGATTTCTTGACACAACTTGATGAGCACATCCAGGGCAGCATCTGTTTGTTGAAATATGTAAATTGGTATGCCATCAATTCCTGGGATCTTGGTTTTTTGCCATTCTTTCAGAGCAGCTTGAACAACTTCTTTCATAACCACAGGCTCTTGCTCATTTGTTGTTTCATGAAATTCTGTATCCACCAATTCCTTTTGGTACAATGACTCTATACTCTTTCCGTCTTCTTTTAATGCTTCCTGGATCATTTAATATTTTGCCAAAGCAATGGTGTTAGCCACCATGTGTCCTATCTCCATATTTTTTCAATTTACATGCTGTTGTTATTAATTGCCTTTGAGTTGAGCACGACTCATAGCGACTCTACGAACAAAAGGCCTGAAGCCCCTCTACAACTATCGCCATTATGCGGGGCACATTATCCAGGAAGCTGGGCTCTGTGAGGAGAAATGTGGCATCAGGATTGGAGGTAGACTCATCAACAATCTGCTTTATGTAGATGACACAACCCTGCTTCCTGAAACTGAGGAGGATCTGAAGTGCTTGCTGCAGAGGATCAAGGACTGCAGTCTTACATATAGATTGAAGCTCTGCATCAAGAAAACAGATTCTCACCACTAGTCAGATTGGCAGCATCATGATAGATGGCAAACATTTTCCTGGGGCCCAATTTTTTTGCCAATGTCTTCAATACAGTTTGAACTTTTCCCCATCATTACCACTGGCTCTTGATCATATAGTAATTCCTGAAATATTTCAGTGTCTTCCAATTCTATTTTGGTACAGTGATTCTGTGTGCCATCTTTTTTTTATGTTTCCTGGATCATTCAAGATTTTTCTCTTAAACATGGATGTTGTTGTTGTTGTTAGATGCTGTCTAGTCGCCTTCGACTCATAATGACCCTATGCACAACTGTTGTGAAACCTGTCCTATCTTGTCTCACTGACTCCAACAAACCTACCCTCATTTCATTTCAGTTAGGGAGGGAAATCCAGTTTTTATTGGTCTTTATTTTTGAAAGTATAAGTTTGGTTTAATATTTTAAATTATGATTAATCACTGAAAGATTTATTAGACTTCTAATCATATGTTATGCTCTTCATAAAGTATCCAAACTTGCTGGAAGACTTCAGCATTTCAGTCCTTGCTACTCTGCAATGAAGAAAGATGCAGTGCTTTCTTGAGTCACAAGGTAGCCCTTACATATTTTATTCAGTGGGCTTGGATTTCTCTAAAATAATTGTTTTTCTTAAAAAGTTGTATTATCCTCATTATCATCTTAATTCTGCAGAAATATGTGGAAATTTTAAAAAGTATACTTATAACATGATGTTGTTGTTGTTATGTGCTGTCGAATTGTTTGCGACTCATAGCGACCCTATGCACAACAGCCCTAAACCCTGCTCT
>NW_006399999.1:3085804-3095911 GCF_000299155.1 Elephantulus edwardii
AGGTTTGAATTTGTTCTTCAGTTCCTTGAGCTTAAGAAATGCTGAACGAGTTAGGCCCTTTTGACTTTCCGACTCTAGCTCCTCACACATTTCATTGTAATATTTTGCTTTGTCATTCCGTGCTGCCTTTTGGAATCTTCTGTTCAGCTCTTTAGTGTCTTGAAACTTCCCTTAGTGACTCATTGCTGTCAAGTAAGAACCTCTAGAGGGTTTTCATAGTTTCTAAATTGCAGGGGAGGATATTTCCCATCTCTCTCCTTCTGAGTTGCTGGGAAATTCGAACCATCTACTTCTGGGTTAACAGTGTAATACTCTATTCACTACATCTGGAGATCCCTGTACCAAACCCTAATGTTCTCAATCCTATTTATATCCCAAACTCTTTTCTTGGGCATCCTTTTACTTTGAAAGGAGCCACCTCTCCCCGGCAACACAGAACACACTGCTTAGTCACATTGCCTGCTTTTTGTCATACATTTTAGGCATTTATGGTAATAATTTCTCTTTTGTAGAGAATGGTCACCTTGGGAGAGAAAGGCATGCCCACCATATTGTATAGAGAAAAGATACGATAGTTAAATACAGTCCGAACCTTGGATTTGAATTTCTCCCCTCAAGGGAACCTCAGAGTGCCTGTTTCTTTACTGTCTTTTGCTCAATTTATGATGGTTGTTTTTTACCTGATCGTAGTACATGGTCTGTGATGACTCACATTTCTTCAGATCCAAACATGCAGTTAAGAGCCAAAAGATATTTAGAAGTAGAGGGCTCTCTTGTGGCTGCAATTCTAAGCCCATCTTTCTCTGAACTTGACAGGGCAACTTGGAAGAGAGATATATGTTCCTGGGCATATGAGTCTAATCTTCTGGCACAGATATTCCCAGGACCCACAAGTGAGTTTCCAGTTTCTCTTCATGAAGAAAATGCTGACCACTTCTCTTCCATAGAAGCAGGTGGCAATTAAGAACAAGAAGTCTAATAGGGCATCCACCTCTCTGTTGATTAGTTTGCTGGTCCCTAACTTCTTTTTCTTTTTTAAAAATAAAATTTTCTTTTAATTGTAATTTTAATGAATGTTTGCAGCAAAGTTAGATTTTCATTCATTCATTGTTGCATATTTTAACCCCCTCTTCCTCCATTCCCCTTCCCCCAGTTCACTTTTTTCTTTTAATATTCATTCGTTGTTGCACAATTACCTACCTTCCTCACACTCCACTCCACCCTACCCCCACCAGTTCTTTTTGCAGTGATATACATCTTATTCTGGGCTGTTGGGGTACCATAATGCCTAATCATATATTCATGTTAGACAATTCTTTCTTTCATCTATTGCAATGCAAGGGTTATTATCCATCTGTTCTTATCCAATTTTCCTCCCAAACCCCCACGTCAAACCTACTTTATAACAGTGGTGATATGCAGTATTTGTCCTTTTTTAACTGAGATATTTCACTCAAAATGATGACCTTCAGGGTCCGCCATATTGTGTAATGTTTTACGAATTCATCGTTTTTCGGTGTGGTGTAAAAAAATATATACCAAATTTTTTTGATCCATTCATTTGTTGATGGGCACTTGGATTATTTCTTTCTCTTTGCTATTTTAAATAACGCAGCAATAAACATGGATGTGCATACATCTCTTTTGGATGGAGGTTCTGGTCTCTTTGGGGTATATTCCCAGTAGTGGCATTGCTGGGTAAAATGTAATTTCTATTTCCAACTTTTCAAAAAGAGCCAAACTGCCTTCTATAGTGGTTGCACTATTTTACACTCCCATCAGCAATGAATAAGGGTTCCAATTCCTTCAGAACCTCACTAGCATTTCTTGTTTGCTGCTCTGTTGAACTTTGCTATTGTTACTGGGGTGAGATGATATCTCATAGTTGTCTTAATTGCATCTTTCTTAGATCTAGGAATTCTGAACATTTCTTAATGTGATTGTTTGCCAATCTGAATGTCTTCTTTAGTGAAGTATCATATTCTGTGTCCATTTTGCTGTTGAATTGTTTGATTTTTTTCTTGTTGAGATGCTGGAGTATTCTATAAATTTTAGATAGGAGTCATTTATATATGTCATTGTTGTTGTTATGTGCTGTCAAGTCGCTTATGACTCATAGTAACCCTATGTACTATAACCTTGAAACCTGCTCTATCCTGAGCCAACATTCTCAGACACACCTACCCTCATTATCCCAGTCACTGAATCAATCCACCTCATCAATGGTCTTCCTCTCTTTCTCTGCCGTTCCACACTTCCAAGCATGATGTCCCTCGCTAAGGACTGATCTCTCCTTGCAACATGTCCAAAGTATGTCAGATGAAGTCTCAAAATCCTTGCCTCCAAGGACAGCCTGGTTTTACCCCCTCTAGGATGAACCTGTTTGTTCTCCTGGCAGTCCATGGTATATTCAACACTCTTCTCCAAGACCATAGCTCAAAGGTGTCAATTCACTATCATCCCTAATCATTTTCCAACTCTCTGATGCATAACAAGCAATTGCAAAGACTATGACCTGTATCAGGCACACCTTAGTCTCCAGACCAAAGTCATTGCTCTTCAGTACTCTGGAGAGGTCCCTGACAGCCAACTTTCCCAATGCAATTCATTTCTTGATTTCCTGGCTGCTGGTACTAAGAGATTTGATTGTGGAGACAAGCAAACTAAAGCTAAAGCTGTTAACAATATCAGTCTCTTCACCATCTATCATAATGCTGCCAGTCGGCCTAGTGGTGAGAATCTTTGTTTCCTTGATGTTGAGCTTCGATCCATATTGAAGGCAGCAGTCCTTGACCTGTAGCAAGAGCTTCAGGTCCTCGTCTGTTTCAGCAAGCAGAGTTGTGTCATCTGCATACCACAGGTTGTTGATTAGTCTTCCTCCAGTCCTAATGCCGCATTCCTCCTCGTACAGCCCAACCTCCTGGATGATCTGTTCTACGTATAGATTGAAAAAGTATGGAGACAGGATACATCCCTGGTGTACACCCTTCCCAAATTTGAACCAAGTAGTGTCTACTTGCGCTGTTCTGACAACTGCCTCCTGGTCCAATTATTGCTTTCACATAAACACAAATGTTGTGGGGTTCCCATTCTTCTCTGAGTCATCCACAGTTTGTTGTGATACACACAGTCAAATGCTTTTGCATAGTGAATGAAACACAGATAGACATTCTTCTGGTATTCTCTGCTTTCAGCCAAGATCCATCTGACATTGGCAATAATGTCTCTAGTGTCATGGCCTCTTCTAAACCCAGCCTGCGCATCTGGCAGTTCCCTGTTGATGTACTGCGCCAGTATTTTTTAGATAATTTTCATCAGGATCTTACTTGCATGTGATATTAATGATATTGTTCAATAATTTCCAAAATCTGTCTGGTCACCTTTCTTTGGAATGGTAACAAATATAGATCTCTTCCAGTCAGTTGGCCAGGTGGTTGTCTTCCAGATTTATTGGCACAACTTAGTGAGTGCATCCAGGGCAGCATCTGTTTGTTGAAATATGTTAATTGGTATGGCATCAATTCCTGATATGTCATTACCAAATATTTTGTCTTAGCCTGTAGCTTTCCTTTTTACTCTGTTGGAGAAATTTTTAATGTGCATAGGGATTTGATTCTTAGAAAATCTCATTCATCTATTTTGTTCTCTCCTGGTTGTAGGTTTTTCATTATGTCTGAAAGACTGTTCATACTGTGGATTATGGCTTCTATAGTTCTTCTAAGCGTTTTTCTAATGAAACTTATAGTCTTTGGTATTGCTTCTAAGTCCTTCACCCACCTTGAGTTGGTTTTTGTATATGGTGTGAAGTGTGGATCTGGCTTGATTTTTCTACAGATGGTTTTTCAATTTTGTCAACACCATTTGTCAAAAAGACTGTCATTTCCCCACTTAACTGATTTCTGGCTCTTTGTCAAAAATCAGTTGACCATAGTTAGATGAGCCGATTTCTGCATTCTCAATTCTATTCCATTGATTTATGTGTCTGAGGCTATATCAGTGCTATTCTGTCTTGACCACCACAGCAGTGTAGTAGGATTTTAAATCAGGGAGTGTGGTGCCGTCTACCTTATTTCTCTTTTTCAGGAGTGCTTTGTTTATTCCATTCCAAATAAAAATGGAAATTACCTTTTCTATTTCATTGAAGAATGACATTGGTAGCTGCCTATTACCACCTCTCCTATTCTATAGTGTATTGGAAGTCTTAGTGAGAGCAATAAGACAAGAAAAGGAAGTAAGAGGGCCCCGCACCCACATGGCTGCTGTCTCCCAATAAGTGGGATATCGGTGAGTCTGCAGTTGGTGGACATGCTCCTTAAGTGCCCCGCACCAACATGGCAGCCATCTCCACTGGGGCGACTTTAATTCTCAGTTTTTTATTCTAGCCGGCTGGTGCTTATTTCTCTTCATAAAGCTCTGTGCCTGGGAGGAACTGGGGGAAGGGAAGGGTGGGTTTGAGGGTGAAAGGTGAGAAGGGGCGGCAGGCTTCCGGGCCGCCTGGTTTCTGGGGAGTCAAAGATGGCTGAGGGTGAGCGGCAACTGACACCAGATTCTTCAGAGGAGAACCCTCCCGCTCCTCAGATCTTCATCATTCAAAAAAAGGAGATTCATACCATTCCGGACATGGGCAAATGGAAGCATTCTTAGGCATATGAGGACTCCATTGGATTCATCCTCACTCTCAATGAAGGTGTGAAGGGGAAGAAGCTGACCTATGAATACAAAGTCTCGGAGGCCATTGAGAAACTGGTTGCTCTTCTCAACACGCTAGACAGGATTGATGAGACACCCCCGGTGGACCAACACTCTCAATTTGGGAACAAGGACTATAGGACCTGGTATGCCAAACTCGATGAGGAGGCAGAAAATTTGGTGGCCACAGTGGTCCCCACTCATCTGTCAGCTGCTGTGCCTGAGGTGGCTGTTTACCTAAAGGAGTCAATGGGGAACTCTACACGCATCCACTATGGCACAGGGCATGAAGCAGCCTTTGCTGCTTTCCTTTGCTGTCTCTGCAAGATTGGGGTGCTCCGAGTGGATGACCAAATAGCTATTGTCTTCAAGGTGTTCAATCAGTACCTTGAGGTTATGCAGAAGTACCATACCGGACGGAGCCAGCTGGCAGCCAGGGAGTATGGGGACTGGATGATTTCCAACTTTTACCCTTCATCTGGGGTAGTTCACAGCTAATAGACCACCCTTATCTGGAACCCAGGCACGTTGTAGATGAGAAGACCATAAATGAGAACCACAAGGACTACATACATGTTCCTGGAGTGTATCCTGTTTACTACCGAGATGAAGACAGGTCCTTTTGCAGAGCACCCTAACCAGCTGTGGAACATCAGTGCTGTCCCCTCCTGGTCCAAAGTGAACCAGGGTCTCCTCCACATGTATAAGGCTCAGTGCCTAGAGAAGTTCCCTGTGATCCAACACTTCAGGTTCGGGGGCCTGCTGTCCATCCAGCCAGTCACTTCATGCTAGGAAGGCCTCGAAACCAGAACCACCCAGGCTGCTCTCCCCACCAAGCTATGGACCCTTCCCTCCCCTCCCCTCTGTTCTTTCTGTTTGACTGTTTACTGGGGTGGGGTTGTGAGTGTGGTGGGGTAGAGGGACTGAGCATTAGGCTTAAGAACCTGAGTTGGGAGAAGTGACGAAAGTGAGGCCAATTTGTTGACCTGTCCCCTATGGTGGAGGGGCAGGAGGAGAAGGGCTCGACCTTCCCCTCCTGTACTGTCCCCTTTTCTCTCTTCTCTCCTATCCAGCTCCATTTGAGAATTCAGGCAGTACTATACCATTGTGGGGGAGGTGGTATTTAACTGTTTGCATTTCTTTCACTCCTTGTCTCTTGTTGCCTTTTTGAAGGTGGGAGCAGTTGTTCCCCATACAATGGGTCAATTTCCTGGTCTTCCCATGCTCAGGTCTCTCTGTGGGCTGGAGGCTGGGGCCAGAGGCCAGCCAGCTGGGGATGGGACTGGGGATGGGGAGGGGATAGCCTGGGATGCTCTGACTGGTGTCCTCCCTCCCTGGCTCCTCCAGGTCTGAGGGTGTGTCCAGATCTTCATCTTGGCACTGCTGTTCTTTGGCCCCTAACTTTGCTGATTTCCTGGCCATACCCACTCCTCTCTCCCAGTCCACGGAGTAGCCTGAATGTGAGATGGCCCTTTGTGGGGCACTGGGCTCCTGAAAAAGCCAGATCAGGACTTGGCCTCTCCCTCACCAGCTGACTGGGTGAGGCCCAACTTTCCAATGCTGCCCCTGGCAAGTCCAGAGACTTGGAGGGGCATGGAGCCAGCTGTGTGTAGAGAACCTGGATTCCTTATGGCTTCCATACCTTCACATATTTCTGCCACCTCCTCACTGCTTCATTCATTCTCCTCCCAAGGCCCCTTGGCTCTGCTCTGTTCCCCTGGGTGGTGGGTGGGCCTCCACCAGGAAAGCTTAGAAAGCAGCAATCCCACTTCTTGTTCTCCACACTCCCTGAGACTGCTGTGGCCTTTGTGGGTTGAGATAAGCCATTGGCTGCCCAGCCTGGGTGTTGGCTGTGAGGATGGTCAGGGGCTAAGCTGAACAGGCTCACCCCTCAGGGTGAAGAATGCTACAATAGCCTGTCAGTTCCTGGGTTTTCTTCTAGGATTGTTTCTGGGCCTGAGTTTTACAGACTCTCCCCTGCCCAAGCTGAGGCCTGCCCCTTCCCATTACTCCTTGGCCATGTCTGGGTCCCACACTTTAGGGGAGGGTGAGCATCTGAAAAGCACAATTCAGGGCAGTCTGGGCCAAGGCCGAGGCAAGAGCCACAACTGTTACAGAAATAAAAATTTCCCAGGAGAGGCCAGTGCCTGCCTCCTTCCCATGGCCCCAGACCCCAGCCCTCCTGGCACCTCCTCCCCTGCCCTCCAGCCCCTCACACCTTTATTGCTGTTGGGATTAAAGCCTCTGTTTTGCACCTGTAAAAAAAAAGAAAAGGAAAAGAAAAGGAAATAAGAGGTATCCAAATTGTCAAAGAGGAAGTAAAGCTAGCTCTATATGCAGATGATATTATAGTATACTTAGAAAACCCTAAAGACACAACAAGAAAACTACTGGATATAGTTGACCAATTCAGCAAAGTAGCAGGATATAAGATCAACCAACAAAAATCAGTTGGATTTCTCTACAGTGACAAAGAGTACAAAGAAATTGGAGCTAAGAAGCACAATACCCATCACAATAGTGAACCACAGGATTAAATACTTGGGAGCAAGTATAACTAGAAACACAAAAGACCTATTAAAATAAAATTATAAAACTTTATTACAAGAAACAAAAAGAGACCAGAATGCCCGCACTGCCTGACTGACCAGAACACCTGAGCCGCTGGACTGAAATGCCCATACTGCCTGACTGACAACCAGGGCAAGAGCTATGCTACACCTGTCCCAGGGCTGCATGCCCGCCTCACCAGACATCTGCAACCGGACTGAGGTACTCACACATGACTACCCGGAAGCCAGCCCTGCCGGGCACGAGCTGTATAGCTGCAACCTGAGTGAAGTCCCTGCAAGCCCACACATGGGTAGGTAGCCCTGCTGGGCCTGAGCAGGACATTTGCAAACTGAGTGAATTCTTTGGACAGGCACTCACACATCCCTACCAAGGCAGATAACACTATCAGGCACGAGGTGGACAGTTGCAAACTGAGTGAGGTCCTGGCACGTTCCCATCTGGAAGCTAGCCTTGCTGGGAACCAGCAAGACATCTGTAATTTGAGTGAGGTCCCTGTGCGTCCACACCCACTTAGGACACCCTCCCCCCATGCCGGGTGTGAGTGGGACAGCTGCAAGCTGAGTGAGATCCCATCTGGACAGCTAGCCTCACCTGGACTTCTAGCCACACCAGGCATGAGCCATAAAGCTGTGGCTGCAGCCCGAGTGAGGTCCGTCCCCCCTTGTGGCATCTGAGCATACTCCTACCTGGAATATGC
Organism: Elephantulus edwardii; assembly: GCF_000299155.1. Classification (NCBI taxonomy): domain Eukaryota; kingdom Metazoa; phylum Chordata; class Mammalia; order Macroscelidea; family Macroscelididae; genus Elephantulus; species Elephantulus edwardii. The sequence goes on from NW_006399999.1 coordinate 3,093,765, forward strand.
CTCTGCTTGTGTCTGCCCTGTCTGTTCCCCTCTCCCCCTCAACTTTGCATCTCCTTATGTCCAGTCAATTAACTGCCTTTAATCTGGAGCATATTGGTCTAACTTAGCTGTAACAATTATCCAACAGAAGAGGCCATTTTCACAGGCTGTGAAGAGAAACTTGCTTTGGTTCAGAAATACAGAGAGGAACACAGGCAACATAACAGCTACACCCTCATCTGTAGCAGTGATTTCAGATCAATAACTTATCATTATGTCAGGCATGAAAAACCTCTATGACAGCATCATGATGAAAGAAACAGGTTACCTCACAAGCTACACAAGTACAAAGCAGGATGTCATCCCCCAAAAATAACACAATACCAATAGATTTCCTCAAGCCATAAAGTCTGATGGAAATGTCTGACACAGAATTTAAAAGAACAGTGATTGAATATTTTCAATGGGTGAAAGACAAACTTGAAGAATTACAGGACACTGCAAGTAAAAAGCAGGAGGACCTTAAAAAAATTCCAAAACAACACAGATAAAACAAATGAGGAATTAGAGGCTCTGGGGGGAAAAAAAGAAATTGCAATCCAATATGAGGTACAATGCTTCAGATGCTATCAACATGATGGAGGAATATATATATGAACAGAGTTGAACAGATGGAACACAGAATCGGTGAAATAGAAAATAGAATTGCCAGCACTGATCTGTTAGAACAAAAAGTAGAATCAAAAAGGAAGGAAAGAGAAGAAAACCTAAGACTAATGTGGGCCACCATCAAGAGAAATAACATATGCATCATCGGAATCCCTGAACAGTAAGAAGCAAGTAAAGGCACTGAAAAAGTTGTGGAAGAATTACTAGAAGAAAACTTCCCAGGCATATTGAAGAATGAGAGAATATATATTCAAGAAGCTGAGAGAACACAATATAGAATACACACCAAAAGAAACACACCAAGGCATAGCACAGTCAAATTCGCCAGAACCAAAGAGAAAGAGAGAATCCTGAAAGCAACGAGGGAGAAACAAAGAGTAACCTATAAGGGAGAGCAGATAAGACTAAGTGCCAATATCCCAGCAGAAACCATTCACGCAAGAAGGCAGTGGAATGACGTATATAAAACACTTAAAGAGCACAACTGTCAACCAAGAATATTTTAACCAGCGAAATTGTCCATCAAATATGAAGGAGAGATCAAGGTATTCCCAGAAAAACAGAACCTAAAGGAGTTTGTAATAATGAGACCAGTGTTGCAGGAAACACTAGGAGATGTCTTTCTTAAAGAGATGCCACAGAAAGCAGGATGGACCAAAGTAACTAGCAACAACACCGAAAAGAACTCAACACAATGATAGCAATAAAACCATGCTTCTCAGTAATAACACTGAATGTGAATAGTTTAAATGCACCACTGAAAAGAAAAAGAGAAGCAGACTGGATAAAAACCCCAAATCCATCATTACATACCTGAAAAGTGAAGATAAACAAAGACTAAAAATAAAAGGGTGAGGAAAAAATATACCAACCAAATGGCAACCAGAAAAAAGCAGGAGTAGTGATATTAATATCTGAGAAGATAAATGTCAAGGCAAAAACCATCACAAAGGACAAGAAAGGTCACTAAATAATGCTTAAATGGTCAATAGAACATGAGGACATAACAATATAAATATCTACGCACCAAATGATAGACCTGAAAATTATATATATATCACCACTCTGAAGAAAAGCTAGAACTACCAGAAAGAAACTCAACAGAGATGCTAAAGAATTAACCACACAATAAGCCAACTTGATCTCATAGATAATTATAGGCTAATGCACTCCCCCCCAAAACACAGTATACCTTCTTCTCCAATGTGTATGGAACATTCTCCAGAGTAGATCTCATCTTGGGCCACAAGGCGTGAATCAATGAATTAAAAAACAGAAATAATACAGAGCATCTTCTCAGATCGCAATGGTACAAAATTAGAAATTAATAACAAGAGGATGTTGTTGTTTTGTTGTTATGCGCCGTTGAGTCGCCTGCGACTCATAGTGACCCTATGTACAAGAGCCCTAAACTCTGCTCTGTCCTGTGCCAATCACACTGTCTCTGAAACTCCCATCATAATTACCCCAGTCACTGAATCAATCCACCTCATAGAGGG
>NW_006399999.1:3097037-3097835 GCF_000299155.1 Elephantulus edwardii
AGGAACAAATATCGATCTCTTCCAGTCAGTTGGCCAAGTGGTTGTTCTCCAGATTTCTTGGCACAACTTGGTGAGCACGTCCATGGCAGCATCTGGATAAAGAGGATATAGGAGGGAAAAAACCCCATACATTGTGAAATTGAACAACACCTTGATTGAACATGAGTGAGTACAAGAAGAAATAAAATATGAATTAAAAAGTTTCTTGAAACAATTGACAACAAAAACAACTTACCAAAACCTCTGAGAAATAGCCAAAGCAGTAATCAGAGTTCAGCTTATAGCAGTAAGGAAACACATCAAAAGGCAGAGAGAAAAATGGCCATTGACTCTGACCCAACATCTCCAACAAATTGAAAGCAAGAAAACCTGAAACCCTTAAAAAACCCCTAAATTATTAAAATTAGGGCAGAAAGAAATTGAATAGAAAGCAGAAAAAAAATTGAAACCATCAACAAAACTAGGAGTTGGTTCTCCAAAAAAGTCAATAAAATTGATAAACCATTAGCAAAACTAACAAAGAAAAAGAAGGAAAAGACGCAAATAATCTCAATAAAAGGTGAAATGGACAACATCACAGTAGAACCAAGTTTAAAAAAAAACACCAAACACCTAACAAGGGAATATTATGAAAAACTATACTCTGATAAATGTGAAATCCTAGAGGAAATGGACAAATACTTAGAAATTCACAATCTACCTAAACTGACACCAATTGAAATTGATCACCTGAACAGACCCATTACAAAGGAAGTAATTGAAAAGGTAAAAAACCAACTTCTATTAAAAAAAAAAAAA
>NW_006399999.1:3100665-3126002 GCF_000299155.1 Elephantulus edwardii
GATAGGGAATGGCAAAGGACACACTGACAAAGGAGATTAATCAGAACTGGCTTTGACAAGCACTGTGGCAATTGGACAATTCAAACAGACATTCGGGGTGGGGGCGAAGAACGAACTGGGGAGGAGGGTAGAGAAAACAGTGCAACAATGAATGAATGAAAACCCAAAATCTCTGTAAATATTCACTAAAACAAAATTTAATAATAATTTAAAAAGAAAAAATAAAAACAGGTTCATTCTGGAAAGTGTTAAACCCTTTCTGAGGCTCCGTCTAACATACTTTGGACATGTTGTAATGAGTGACTGGTCCTTGGGAAGGGACATCATGCTTGGTAGGGTGGAGGGACAGCGCAGGAGAGGAAGGCCCTCTATGAGATGGATTAATTCAGTGACTGGGGTAATCGGGATGGGTGTATCAGAGACCTGAAAAGACAGGGTAATAGTGGGTATAATTCAATGGGGATTAATTTTATAAAACATTAAGTGTGGGAATGTCGGAGACAGTGCGATTGGCACAGGACAGAGCAGATTTTAGGGCTGTTGTACATAGGGTCGCTATGAGTCGCAAGCGACTGATGGCACAGAACAACAACAGGCCTTATTTACAAAAGACTTCCCCATGATCCTTTGTTTTTGTTTACTAATCCCTTGTGATTTTCCTTTGTTTACCTTCCTGATGATTCTCAGTAAAAAGTCAGAAAGGCGGATAATAGGGGCTGCAGTTCTCCCAAGCTGTTAGCCCCCTGCCTTCCCGCTTTCTGGCCTGACCTCCATTCCTATGTGTCCCCATCTCTGTCTTTTTACTTCAGTCGACAACAGAGTGGACTGGGGCGGGGGAATTGTATAACAATGAAAGAATTTTACTTTTCAAAGAGGACTATGAACTGGAGGGGAAGGGATGTGGGCAGAGAGAAAAATGTAACAATGAATGAATGGAAATCCAAAGTCTCTGTAAACATTCATTAAAATTAATTATTTAAAAAAACAAACAAACAAAAAGAGACCTGGACAAGTGAAAGAATATAACATGGTCATGGATAGGAAAACTAAATATCATGGAAAATTATGATTCTAACAAAGGAATTCTATGAGTGCAATACAATCTTTTTTCCTTATAAACCTCTTGCTTGTATAAAGTTGTGTTTTGTCTTAAGCTCCTGGAAGAGGGGTGGCTTTTGCACTGTTTTTACCTCTGTATGTTTCTCTTCTGTCTCATAAATGCTATTTTTTAACTGGAGTCAGCAACGTTTTTTGATAAAGGTTCAAATTGTATTTTAGGCTTTGTAGGTGGTTTGGTTTCTGTAACAACACAACTCTTCTACTGTATTATGAAAACAGCTATCAGTCATTGCTGTCAAGTTGGAGTTGGCTCATAAACTGACTCATTTAATACTAATAGCCCTTCTGTGGACTTCTCATAGATCTTACATTTGCGAATCCACTGCGGGAATTTCCTCAAAGAGCTGAAAGGAATATATAAAGGGCTGGACAACACATGTGCTGGTAGGAACAAATGCTTAGAGAAAGTTAAAAAACTTGATTGTTCCACATAGCAGCCCTGGGAGGTGATTATCCTCAGCAAACCTTTTTAAAAATGTGTGTCTTAGCAATTTTATGCTGCTATAAGAGATCTAAAGGTAAGCAAAAATTGAGATTCTGTCATAACCTTAATTCTTTAAATGTTCATACTATTTTAATAAGGTGCTCAAGCTCCTTTATTAGATAATTTTATATTTACTTATTCATTCTTTGCTGTCACGTTGGAAAGGATTAATAATTGACCCTCTAGAGGGTGAATGGAGATTCGGCTTTTGGGATATGCTTGGTAAACCTTGTTCCACCATGCTGGCCACAAGGTTAACGTGTCTCCAGATCATCCCTTCCAGGACCTTCTGCCCAACTTTCACCAAAGCCTCCCCACTTCCGAATAATTCCATCACAAAGAATGCATGGCTTCTAAAATACAGCAGGGTAAAGATACTATGGAATGTTTCATATTGTCTGTCTCCCTTTTGTGTTTCTTGAGGCCATTCATCGGGATGTCTGAGGCTTACACCTCTGATTTATTGAAATAATTACTCTTAATTTCTAAACTCAATTCTTTCTCCCTGTTATAGTACAGATTCCCCCCACCCCTTATTTCATATGTAAGAGAAGAGCTCTTGTGATTTTATTTTTAGCTCTTGGAATTTCTGTCTGAGAATTTAGAATAATTGGTGATTGCTACACATTGCAATAAGGAAGTAGCTTGATTCTTAGAAAACTAAAGACCATTTTAATGCTTATATCCTAAATGACAAAATGTAGATAATACTGAATCCATTTTAAATATCATTATTTGTTCAGAGTAAAAAATGCTACAATAATTCTGTTGTTGTATACCTTTGAGTCATAACCGCTGACCCTCCACCAGGTTTTCAGAGGCCATTTAATTACATGGCAGGAGATTGTCCATCTTTCTCCTGTAGAGCATCTGGTGGATTTGAACAGCATGCCTTTGAGATTTCAGAACAGTTTTTTACCACTAGGCCATAGAGCTTCATAGGTTATGAACGAAACAATTTAAAACTGAGGAAATGAAAAATTAAATTTATAATCAGTAAATCAATTCTAAAATGGAGCAGGTTAAGTCTACCTTTGATAAATTGTCTCTCTTATATTTATACTGAAATCACACATGTAATACCACATTTATTTAACTGACGTTTTCTTATATAAAGAAATTATCATTTTGTTTTCTTGTAACGTTTTGTCTTGGTATGGATGGTTTGTGTTCTTGTATGTATATCAAGACTATGCCACCAAGACAAGAATTGGTCTTCGGCATGGGAGGACTGCTCAGGAGTTCAAAGAGGCAGCATTGGAACCATCAATGAAAAAAGTATTTAAAAGTAAGTGACAGTGTTTGAGTGGTCCCAGAAGTATTCACAAACTTGTATATGTTTGCATTTCCTGGGAAGAAAAGCCCAGATTCTTACTACTCTAGAGATCTGTTGATTTGTAAAATATATAGCATTAGACTGTATTGAGAGTTTCACAGTCATAAGTTTTATAGTAAAAATTTTCTTCTTACCATTAAAATATCAGGAAGTTCCTTTGAAATTGTAGAGAATCTTTATTCAAGCATGTAATATACCTACTCATATAACAACTGTTTGTTTTATCCAGCATTTCACATAAAAAAAATGCCATCCGTTTCATATTTTATAAGGTAGCAAGTATAGTGGCAGTTACTGCAGAAGATCCTCTCCCCTCCAGGAGGGTCTTTCCATAGCCTCTGTATAGCTGGGCTATGCTGCCCTTGGGCTATCCATGCCCTCCTGACAGGGTGCACGTGAGGTGTCAGGTCTTCTATGTCTGTAGCTTGTGGGCAGGCAACACTGAATCAGCAGGTGCCTGTTCTGGGTTCCCAGCTCCTCTGCATGCAAAGGTCCTGAAGCTCAGAATTTCTATGAGGTAGAAAGGGAGCTATGAGTCACACTCATATCACACTGTGACACCGATGTGTCAAATGCAATAATGGTTACCCATGGCGGACAGTGTTTGGTGGGGTTCCCCAGTTAAAAAAGCTTGGAAGCAGGAGTGACATCTACTTCCGTAAATAGCTTGCCTCCGGAAACCCTATGAACCTGGAGAAAGGATGAAAGTCACACAAGGGTCAAGACTTTTGTTCATAGGGTTGCTATGAGTCACCTACAACTTGATGGCACTTAACAACAACAGAGGGGTTTCAGAGGCTATAAATCAAGAGATTGTCCATCTTTCTCTCACACAGCAAGTGGTGGATTTGAACCGAGTGCCTTTGGGTTGACAGTGCAACTTCCTATCCACTAGGTCACCTAAAGCTTTCTAATTGTATATTAATTTTTGAAAAGTAATAAAAGGCTGTGGCTGGAGGTATCGTGCTATTGTTGCTGGTTTCTAGGCTTTGCTTAGCCTGGATCCTCTTGGAAGGGAAACAGTGGGATGGGGGCCACTGTGGTAACAGCCACCACCATAGTGCAGCACAGCTGGACTTCCCCTCTGCCCATCCCCTACACACTCTGCCAGTGAGACAGTCCAGAGGATATACATTCCTCTGAGAAACCTTGGATGGCAAATTTTGGGACAACATACAGAGATATATCCAGTCATAATTAGTTGCAAAATCTGTGAGGTACCCTGTAACTCTTGATGTGCTCAGGAGTATACAGAAACAATGAAATCTTGGAACAGATAAATTTACCCTGAAGCAATTGTTATTTCTCAAGGCTAGATAAAGGATTTAGATCAGGATGTAGCACTCAAACTTCCCCAGGAATGAGCTGAAATAGCTGCTAAATATGACAGAGGTAAAGAAGGTGCAGAGATTGAGCCTTGGGAAGATGCTAATTACATTGTTCACAAAGTCACAGACAGATTTGGCTTTCTTTTTTTGACACTTTTTAAAATGTTTGCTTACAAAGCGTATATACATTGTATTTCATACTATTCTTCATTCACATAGTGTTTCATTCATCATTCTCACATATTATATTTTCTAAAATTAATCACCATTGGACCTTGCCCATCATTACCCTGTCCTTCCCATTTATTTCACCCTTTCCATCCACCAACCAAACTGTGTAACCCTGTGGTTTCACCTTTACCCATCCTCAGCCCTCCACCCCCATGAGTTCCTATACGTGCTTTACTAGTTATCTTTCTATTTTTCCAATAATGGTTTTATGCAGTGTTTATCCTTGTGATACTGCATTAGTTCACTTAATGTAATTCTCTCTAGGCTCTCCCAACTTACATAGTAGTTTTTACAATTGTTGCTCCTGAATGCTGCATAGTATTATTCCACTGTGTGAATGTACCACAATTTCTCACTCCATTCAGTTGTAGTTGGACATTTTGGCTGTTTCCATGTTCTTGAGATGTTCTACTATGAACATTTCATGCACAAATCTCCATTTGTATCTCAGTTCTAATTTCCTTGGGGTATATTCCTAGTAGTGGAATAGCTGACCCATAAGCCATTTCTATGTTCAAATTTTTTTAGGAAACGGAGTTCCCATATCATAAATTACCTGTGAAACATCAAAATACTAAATGGAAGAAAATGCTGAATTTATGGGGAAAATATACAAGAACACTGTAAAGTTTCATAGGGGAATATACAAAGGAATTCCCTCCAGCTCAGAGGTGGAGTCTTGAGATCCCTAAAATGAAAGAAGTGACCTTTATAATAAATTAAAACACAGAGCACAGGGTTGTTCACCTGCTATTAGACAGATTGACTTTGATGTCAACTGCATGTTTGTTGTTTTTGTTGTTAGGAGAGGCCAAGTTGAGCACAACTCACAGTGACCCTATGAACAAAAGATCTGAACAGTGTTCTATCCTGTGTCTTCCTCACACTTGCTAACACACAAGAGCACACTGCAGCAGTCACCATATAAATCCACCTGCTTGAGGTTCTTCCTCTCCTTCGCCAACCCTCCACCCTTCCAAGCATCATGTATTTCTTCAAGGAATGGCACCTTCTAGCAACATGTCCAAAGGATGTGAGGCAAAGCCTCATCATTCTTGCCTCCAAAGAGCACTCCAGCTGCACCATCTCCAAGATTTATCTGTTCATTCTCTTGGCAATCCATAGGATGTTCAGTGCTCTTCTCCAACACCACAGCTCAAAGGCATCAAATATTTTTCTGTCATCCTTATTCATTGTCCAGATCAATGACGCATAGTTAGTAATTGGAAAAACCATGGCCTGAATCAGACGCACCTTAGTGTTCAAACTACATTACTACTCAATAGTTTATAGAAAGGTCCCTAAATGCAGCTTTCCCAGGACAATATGTCTCCTTATTTCCTGACTGCTGGTGCCAAGGGTGTTCATTGCGGATCCAAGCAGGATGAAGCTGTTGACAATTTCAATCTCCTCTCTACCCATCATGACACTGCCTGTCAGTCCTGTGGTAAGAATCTTTATTTTCCTGACATTGAGATGCAATCCATACAGAAGGCTGCATTCCTTGGTCTTCTACAAGTGCTTCAAGCCCACCTCACTTTCAGCAAGAAAGTTATGTCCTCTCCCTAATGCAGTTTATTGATGAGTCTCCCTGCAATCCTGATACCACAATCCTCCTCATAGAGTCCACCTTCTCAGATAATTTCCTCATCATACAGATTGAGTAGGTGTGGAGAGAGAATCCAACTCTGGTGCACTCCTTTACCAATCCCAAAGCATGGAGTGCTCCTCTGCTCTGTTCGCACAGCTGCCTCCTGGTCCAGGTATAGGTTTGGCATGAGCACAGTCAAGTGCTCTTGGAGTCCCGTTCTTCTCAGTGTCAGCCACAACTTGTCATGTTCCACACAGTCAAATGCCTTTGCATAGTCAATAAAGCACAAGAGACATTCTTCTGGTATTCCTTACTTTCAGCCAGGATCCATCTGGTATTAACAACGATATCTACCCCTGGTGCCATGGCCTCTTCTAAATCCTACTTTAATTTGTGGCGGTTCTTTATCTATGTCTGTTCCAGATGTTTTTTTAATGATCTTCAGCAGTATTTTGTTTGCATGTGTTATCAATAATATTGTTCTATAATTTCCACATTTGTTTGGGTTACTTTCCTTGGGAATGGGAACAAACATGGACTCTTCCAGTCTCTTGCCTAGAGAGTTATCCTCCAAATTTCCTAGCATAGACTGGTGAGGGCATCCAAGGCTGCATCTGTTAATTGAAACAAGTCAATTAGTATTCCATCAATTCCTGGGGCCTCATTTTTTGCCAATGGTTTCAATGCAGCTTCTACTTCTTCCTTCATTACCATTGGCTCCTGTTCATATGGTACTTCCTGAAACTTTTCAGTGTCAATCAATTCTTTCTAGTACAGTGATTCTGTGTATTCTCTCCATCTTCATCTTCCTTTGACATTGCCCATAGCATCTTTCAATATTGCGACATGAGGCTTTAATTTGTTTTTAAGTTCTTTCAGCTTGAGAAATGCAGAACAACTTCTTCCCTTTTTAATCTCCAATTCCAGCTCCCTGTACATTCCTTTATAATACTTTGTTTTGTTCTCCTGAGCTGCCCTTTGAAATCGTCTGTCCAGCTCTTTCACTTCAACATGTTTTTCTTTAATTTTGGCTTCTTGACACTCCAGTGCAATCTTTAGAGTCTTTTCTGACATCCATTTGGATTTTTTCTTTCCCCTCTGTTTTTGTAATGATCTTTTTCTTTCATCATGGATGATATCTTTGATATCATCCCACAACTCATCTGATCTTCAGTCATTGGTGTTCAATGTGTCAAACCTAGTCTTAAGACGACCATAACATTCAGATGGAATTGATCCAAGATTATATCTTAGTTCCTGTGGATTTATATTCATTTTCTTCAGCCTCCACTTGAACTTGTGTATGAGTAATTGATGATCGGACCCATAGTCTGCCCCTGTTCTATAAGTTTGCTGTACTGAGATAAATTGAAATTGCCATGATACTGAAATCTGTGCCAATGGTGCGTCAAATGCCATAAGGGTTTCCCATGGTGGACAGGTTTTGGTGGAGCTCCCTGATTAACACAGAATAGGAAGTAGGATGGGCCATCTACTTCCTAAATAACAGGCCTTTGAAAACTCTATGGACACTAAACAAAGAGGATAGTTAGAGTAGTGTAGTGATAGAGCTCAGATTCTAAGTCAGTTGAAATGAGAGAAATTATAACAAACATTGTTTAACAATTGGAGCATTGAATGTATGTAGCTTGAATTTTGGAAAACTGGAAATTGTTAATGAAATGAGACACATGAATATCAAAATCCTAGGCATTAGTGAGATGAGATGGACCAACTTTGGCCACCTTGAATCAGATAATCATATGGTATACTATGCAGGAAATGAAAAACAGGAAGAATTGTGTTGCATTCATAGTAAAAAAGTCAATTTTAAATTCTATCCTGAAACACAATGTTGCAAGTGATAAGGTAATATCCATAAGCATACAAAGAAAACACATTAATATGACTATTATTCAAAATATGCGCCTACATCTAGAGCCAAAGAGGAAGAAATTGAGAATTTTTACCAATTTTGCAGTCTGAAATCAACAGAACATGTCATCAAGATGTATCAGTGATAATTGGTGACTGGAATGAAAAAGCAGGAAACTGAAGAAGAAACAGTCGTTGGAAAGTATGGGCTTGGTGATAGAAATGAAGGAAGCTGGAAATGGAATGACTGAATTTTGAATTTATAATGATTTATTAATTGCAAATACATTTTCTAAAATACACAAAAGAAACTTAATACATGGATCTCACCTGATAGCAACCAGACTGGCTACATTTCTGGAAGAAATTGTTGGAGAAGCCCAACTGCATGTTTAGGGACTATAGTATGTTTAGAGACAGATATGATGTTAAGCAACAATTCTTATTTCACAGTCTTCCTGCTTATTCTACAATACAGAAGCTGAATACCGTCAGGGAATGAGTCGGATTACATCTTTATTCCATTTATATATGAATATAGAAAATGCCTTCGGGGCTCTGGTTAAACTATTCTCAGGTTCCAAGCATGCCATGTAGGCTTTTTTGTCCAAGGTTTTCCTAAACTTTTAAGGTTACAAAAACGCCATGAAAAAATAACGAATGAATTTATGTCCAAACTTAAGCAGATGTGATCAACTTCCCACTGCAAAAGTAACAAATTAAGTGCTAGTTCCCTGCCCTCTCTCCTCAAGAAAATGAAGATTCTCACCACTGGACCAATTAGCAGCATCAAGATAGATGGAGAAGAGATTTGAGATTGTTAACAATTTCAGCGTGCTCAGTTCCACAATCTTGGAATCAGTAGTAAGAAAATAAAAAGACAAATTGCATTAGGAAAATCTGCTGTCAGGGACCTCTCTAGAGTGCTGAAAAACAAAGATGTCAGTGTGGAGACTAAGGTGCGCCTGATCCAGGCAATTCCTTGTTATGCATCAGAAAGATGAACAATGACCAAGGATGAAAGAAGAAGAATTGAAGTCTTTGAGTTGTGGTTTTGGAGAAGCATATGGGACATACCATGGACTGCCAAGAGAACGAACAGGTCTGTCCTGGAGAGGGTGAAATCAAGCTTCTCCTTTAAGGCAAGGATTTTGAAGCTCTCTCTCACATAATTTGGGCACATAGCCAGGAGAGATCAGTCTTTGGAGGACATCACACTTGGAAGGGTGGAGTGACAGTGCAGGTTAAAAGACCCCAGATGTGATAAACTGACACAATAACTGGGGTAATATGGGTAGGTATGTCAGACACAGTGAAACTGGCTCAGGATAGAGCAGGATTCAGAGCTATTGTGCATAGGGTTGCTCTAAATTGCAGTCAATTTGACAGTACATAACAAAAACAAAGCTTAAGCAACACTTGGATTCTCAAGAAATCTATACAAACTTTCATAAAATTTAGTGGGTTCCCCGCCCCCCAGTGTTTTCTTGATGGAACTCCATTTACACTCAACCTAAGAATATGGGAAATGAGGAAGAATGTAGCATCAGGATTGGAGGAAGACTCACCAACAACCTGCATTATGCAGATAACACAACCTTGTTTGCTGATACTGAGGAGGACCTGAAGCTCATGCTGTAGAAGGTCAAAGACTATAGTCTTCAATATGGATTGAAGCTCAACATCAAGAAGACAAAGCTTCTCACCAGTGGGCCAATTGGCAGCACCATGATAGATGGATAAGAGACTGAAATTGTTATCAATTTCAACTTGCTCGGCAGTCAGGAAATCAAAAGACAATTACATTAGGGTAGTCTGCTGTCAGGAACCTTTCCGAAGTCCTAAAGAGTAATGGCATAAGTTTAGAGACTAAGGTGTGCCTGATTCTGGCCATAGTCTTTGCAATTACTTGCTATGTAGCACATAGCTGGACAGTGATAAGGGACGACAGAAGAAGAATCAATGCCTTTGAGTGGTAGTGCTGGAGAAGAGTATTGAACATACCATGTACCACCAAGAGAACAAACAGGTCTTTTTTGGAGAGGGTGAAACCGAGTTTCTCCTTAGGGGTAAGGACTTTGAAACTCTGTCTCACATACTTTGGGCATGTGACCAGGAGGGTCCAGTCCTTGGAGAAGGACATCATGCTTGGAAGGATGATGTACAGCGCAGGAGAGGAAGACCCTGGATGAGACGGATATACACAGTAACTAGGGTAATAAAGGTAGATGTGTCAAGAGTCAGTGATACTGGCTCAGGACAGCAGGATTCAGAGCTATTGTACACTGGGTCACTATGAGTCACAAGTAAGTTGATGGCACATAACAACAACAACAACATATTTGAAGGAGAGTGAATTTCCACTGATATGACTTATACAATCTTAAAATTATACCAACCCCCCAAAACGAAACAAAACAAAACAAAACCAACAACAAAAAAAAACCCCATGTAATGAGATTATCCATGGAAGAAATTTATAATTTCTTCAGAAAACCCTGGCAAAGAATTTTTTTTAAAAAGATGATTTTATGATACAGGAACTTCAAATTTCTATAGTAGAACTAAAATGAAAGAAATTAGATCTTCCAGAGTCATACCCCAAGAGACCTTTGGCACAACTTCCACCTGAATCTCATTCTGCTGGCATTTATCATATAAACAATGGACAAAGAAGTGCTAGCAAGCCAAGGTCTCATACAGGTAGCAAGAGAGATAGCAGTATATCTTCCCACAGGAAATATGAGCATTCCTCACAGTATATAAGTAGAATTGGTACACCAAAAAGAGTAAGACAGCCAAGGCAGAAACCCAGAGATAAGGATAATAAAAAGCTCAAGCCTGAGGTAGATTTTTCAAGGGAAATCAGCATCACAATTCCCCAACACAATTCCAAGCAATATACCAATGCAATTGCCAATCAAAATAGTAATACTACTTCAAAAATTAAAAAAAAAATTATGCCTAGGTGGGACAAATCTTCTGATATATCAGCTGTTGAAAAAACTGCCAAACATGCCATTGAAGGCAAAGGCAGATTGGCAGATTCCACACACCATCCCAAGTTTTGCTGATACTCAATTGATTTCCAGTAATTTTTCCTAAAGCAGAGATCATATTTTTTTTATTGGAAAATTTCTCTGAAAGAAAAGTAAAGCCAAGACCAGATCTGATATATGAGCACTCATATTTTAAGGGACAGGTGCAACCTCCAAATCACAACGAATTGAATTTCCCTTCTTCCTTATTTCATCAGTTACACTGAAGTTTATGTTTAAAGTACAGAGTCCTATATACAGACCTGTTAATAATTCACAATAAACCTCTAAACAATAAAAAAAATATCAAATGTACAGCAAAAGATGAAGGTGTTGGTTTTTGTCCTACATCTTAATAAGTCTGCACTTTTTGGTCTCCTCTCTGACTTTCATGATGCTGCCCAAAGATGACAAGTAAGACACTAGAAAGTCAGCCAAGAAGGACAAATACCCAGTGAACAAACCTGGGGGCAAGGCCAAGAAGAAGTAGTCAAAAGGCAAAGTCCAGGACAAACTCAATAACCTCGTCTTGTTTGACAAAGCCACGTATGACAAACTCTATAAAGAAGTTCCCAAACTTAAAGCTTACAATACTGACTGCTGTCTCAGAGTGGCTGAAGATTTGGGGTTCCCTGGCCAGGGTGGTCTGTCAGCAGCTGCTAAGTAAAGGACTTATCAAGCACGTTGCAAAACACAAGCTCAAGTACTTTACACCAGAAACACCAAGGGTGGCGATGCTACAGCTGATGGTCAAGATGCATGAACAGGTACATTTTAAAAAAGAAAACCTCACTCAATAAAAAATAAAAGCGTAGGTTTTGAATGCTGATGATGGGAAACATGGCTCCAACACCTCCCAGTATGATAATGTACCTGGAGCAGAAAATGAAAATGGAGCACTTATTGAAGAGGCCCTAGAGAGGTCCATAGCCCAAGGAATTTTGTTTATGCTAATAATCCAAGAAAGCATGCTGAGCCAAGTTCCAGTCCATCAAAATGTACCAAACCATTTTACTTTTAAAGCCCAGCCTCCAAGTTATGGAAGATATCCATTTCAGCTAGATGGAGAAGATCATGGGATATTATATCCACTATCCTACAGTTATCCACGTTTACCATGAAAATTCTTCAAAACACAACCTTACTGCCGACAGCAAGCACCACTGTATCCCCACACTTTAGCCATGGGGCTCAAATTAATCCTCCCAAGAGAACTTATATTTCTACTTTCTCAATAAATACTTCTCCAGAGAAATCTTACAGCCAACCCACTCCTCTTGTGTTACCATCTAGTTGAACAGAAGTTCTTCCTGCTGATACTGGTGCTGGAGGATATTCTGGAAGAATGGGAAATTCATCATTCTCCCAGTGGATTATTTGCCAGAAAACACTGAATAGTCAGAAGTAAGTTACACATACCGACCAGAGGTACACAAACCATCATGGAATTGGGATGTAAATAATAATCACTTAAGCAACTTACCATGACCTTCCAGCAGTTCTCTGTGGACAGTTCTGTGCAGTATAGAACTTGAACAGCTCTGGAAGATGTCAGTTCATCTCATTATCAATATTCCAGGCCCTAACCTATAGCATAATCACTACAGAAATCAAGATGTGACAATATATCTGTACAAGCAAAAGATGCTATATTAGAATCTATGTGAAACCAGTGCTGCTATTTATAATTGACAAAGCAGTATTGTATACAATTGTAAACAACTGACACAATGCTAATATATGTTAATAATAAGAATATATGGAAATCTTGTCATCCCATGTATATGCTGTTTAAGGTAAGTAAGCATTTTAAATTGCAGCATCACTGAACCCACTAAAAAGAATTTAACAGAAACATAGCAATAGGATTTAAAGATCCACGTATAGTATTAATTCATCACACGATTTCATTTCTTTCTCCAAAGCCTGGCCATTTTTACTTTCTATTGGCTCATATTTGAGTAATATTAGAAGGTACTGGAAAGCTGTGTAAATTAGGTCTTTTAAAAGCTACACATATTATCTTTTAACAGATCATTGTAGGCATCTATACATACTCCTTTGAACACAAAATTAAGGAAATGGTAAAAGAACTACTTTCCATCTAGATCTATGGAATAATTTACCATTCTTATTGTCTTTAGCTTGTCCTTTATTCAAATTATTCTCATCTTCCATATTTTTTTAACTCTGACCCTAAAAGCTGACTAATTTCCCTGACCTTATTAATTCAGCATCTCAAATAGTGCTAAGCTTTTTTCAATTGCTGCCATTTCCTTTCCATCTGATAATTAAAGACTTTGGAGGAAAAAGGCTAACCATTTAATACTGCTAAGAAATGGGGGCAGTTAGTTTGTTGTCAAATGTGTGGCTCCCACTGTATCAGTTCTACTGTCCCTCTGCCCTTTGCTCTGGTCTGCCTTTTGCAAAGCTGAGGGCAGAATATTTCTTGCTAGATGCAAAGAGAATGTTGCTTTACAGCCTTCCAACAAATGCCAGAAGTTACAAGTTACTGATGAGCATGCACTCACATGGGGCAGCAGAATAAGCTCCTCTGAAATTCATTTGAAAGGTGGGTTAACAGTATGGTTACTTCATCCTTCTGCCCTTTAGATCTATACAGAGGGCTTTCAGGGTTATCACTGACAGTCTTCTCCACCCCTAACCCCGGCACTCTAAAGACTGTAGACAGTGGATATTGCTCCACTTATTGGGTCATTCAATTGCCATTGTATACAATTGTTAAAAATTATCTTAATCTTTAATAGGAATTAAGGATTTTAAGAAAACAGTTGTGATACTTTCATACTTCCTGAAAACATTTATTTTCTTTTCCATTTTTAAAAAATTCCAGTTGATGATACAAAATTGTACATGTCTTAAAAGATATTCTATTACACTACAACTACCAAAACACTGACAAAATTTGGGGCACTCTTAGAAAGTATGGCTATATATTTGATTGGAGAGCCATTTTTCAGCTCATATTTTCCTTTGCTCATATTTGGAGTGGCATCCACTTCCGTAATAGCTTGCCTCTGGAAACCCTATGAACCTGGAGAGAGGATGAAAGACACACAAGCGTTGAGGACTCTCCTTCATAGGGTGGCTATGAGTCGCCTGTAACTCGACGGCACTTAACAACATTAACATATTTGAATAGTAGAACATTTATACTGATGACTATTGCAAGTTTGGGGAAGTTTGTCTTTTAAAATGAAAGTAAAATTTGTTTAGTTAGTGAATGTGACAATATTCTTTTTTTTATACTGCTTAACTAAAAAGTTCATATACATTGTTTTCACACAGGATCTTTCCCTACCCCTCCCTCTACCCATCAAAATGTGTTATTAAGTATCTCCCTTTCCTTGAATTCTCAAACTCCTTCTACAATAATGGTCTTATACAGTATTTGTCCTTATGGGACTGAGTTAGTTCACTTAGCGTAATGTTCTCCTGTCTCTCCCAAGGTATATAGTCATTTACAAAATCATGGCTTCCATGTGTTGCATTGCATTCCATTGTGTGAATGTACCATAATTTCTAGACCCCCTTCCATTGTGGTTGGACATTTGGGCTGTTTCCATGTTCTTGCAATGGTGAATAATGCTGCTATGAACACCGGTGTACAAGTTTCTGTCTGTGCTTCAGTTCTCATTTTCATGGGGTATATTTCAAGTAGTGGAATAGCTGAGTCATACAGAATTTCTGTGTTCACATTTTTGAGGAAATTCCAAGCTGCCTTCCAAAGTGGTTGCACCATTTTTCAATCTTATCAACAATGTATAAGGATAGGAAGGCTCAATATTGTGAAAATGACAATTTATGACAGCAGCATTTGAGCTGCTCCAGAAATTATATATAGCAACAATGATAAATACTATATACACACACATACATATGTTCACACTATTATGCCATCTATGACATTTCTAATCTGTATTCATTTTTTTTTGGTGTGATCGTTTTTAACATGGTAAAAGTAACAAGCTAAAAAAAGTAATAAAATAACCACCACCCATAAGTCAAAGACAAATAAACAGTATATTTTATATAAAATATATAAAGATATACTTTATATATTCTTAGTTTATATATCAATGTTAAATTTTAAATAAAAAGAAAGAAGGTTTTTGACTTTTTTTCTTAAATTGCTTTATTAACTTCACAATATACAGTAAGCATGTTTCCAAGCAATAGGTAAAACTGCCCTGCTCACAGAAACTTACGGACTGGGTAAAAAACACACAACATCCAGTTAGAAGCTGGTCAAGGAAGACCCGTCAGAAACAAGTAACATCAAAAGATTTACAACAAAGGTACCTCATACATGTAAGTTTAATAAGCAGGGGTCTCTCTCTATTAATATCAGGTGGGAAAAACCCTCAAGACTCATGGCATAAGGCAAAACTCATCCAGATGGTTCCGGTGGGGGGGGTCAGTGCTAACTGCCCGCAGACTATGACTCAACTGTTTACCCCTCAGTTTTTCCATCAGCTCCCTCATCTCCTCCCCAATTCTTTCTACATTTTCCTCTCTCATCCTGGCCTGAGGCCCTCCAAGCCTCTGAATCATATCCCATCTATACTGGTGAATGGGCTGCATAACTCTGGGTCGCCTACGATTTCCTCTAGGTATATGGTATTCACCAACTTCCAAAGGGAGCACCAAAGGCTCTCCTTCATCAACGTCTTGCTCCTTTTCGTGCTTTTCTTCATATTCATCGTGGATATTTTCCACACTGAGATGCATCCCTGCTTGTTCCTCTTTGGAATCCATTATTCCTAGGAGACAAAGGCAAGAGAAGGCACTAAAAGCGATGCGGAGCAATCAGCACCTAGGACAGAGGCCCTACTACACACTTCTGGGCATTTAGAGCCTTGGACAGACAATTGTTTTTTTAACTTTCCTTTTTCTCACCTGAGCAACTACATCGCCCCCTAGGGGACTCTCATTTCTTTCCCTCCTTTCCTCAAGCCCACCATTTTTTCTTGCAGCTCCAAAGCCTTCCACAGCACCAAAATGGAGGACGGGGCGGTGGGGAGACCAGACATCTCAGGCTGGGCTCTAAGACTCCTCTGCCCCCTACCATTCTGTTCACTAACCTGGGCCTATCCGGGCAGCGTCGTCCTCCTCCTCCTGATTCTCGCCTCCGAGCGCGCCGCCGCGACCCTCAGACCTGAAGAGGCCGGGGTGGACGGAGTGAGGCCGGCTGTGAGTCGAGCGTTTGGCACCCCCACAACCGCCGCGGGACCCTGCTGGCCGCCCACCCTCGCTGCCCACCATTTTCTGCACGAAGGGGGCAGAGCGGGGTTTGGGGGAAGCCTGCACTGAGGGAAGAGGCAAGAGTTTCCCAAGGGTCGTCGCCCCCGGCCTTGCCTCTGGCAGGGCCGACAGCCCCCATCCCGTACACACACACATCAGTTCTCGGCGGGCCGTGGGGTCACAAGCCTGGACCTGATGCTGCGGGATCTGCGCTGCTCTTCCCAGGGCTGCTTGAGCTCAAGGAAGGTGAGGTGTGTAGCCCGCTTGTCTGCAGCCCCTCGACCCCTGCTCAGCCCAGCCCAGCCCAGCCCAGCCCAGCCCTGAGGACCCCTCGGGGCTCTGTACCTGCTCCACCTGGTCACTCGGTCCCTGGGCCGCCCCTATCCCGAGAGCTCTGAGCAACCGCCGCGAACCACTGCCAAGAAGGGGCGGCGCAGGGCGGGCGGTCCAGTCACGTGACGCTACGGCGCCCTGCGGCTCCGCCCCCACCCAGTGGCCTAGCCCTCCCCCTGGAGGTGGGTAGTGGGTGCGCGTTCTCCCTGCTGCTCGCAGTTCCCGTAACACCACCACCCTCGGGGCGGCCAACCCTTCTTCCCTCTTTCTTGTTCTCTACCTGACCGGGAAAGGCAGGGCAGCGTTTGCTCTACAGCGTTTGCTCTAAGACCACTTCTGTTTCTACTTTGGAGATTTCCTTTTTCATCCCCTCTGCTCCTCAAACACATCCTTTACCCCTACCCTCGCAGCTACTAATGTCCAGCCACCTTTTTTGCAGCCCCTAAAGTGCGTGACCTGGTAGTGTAATCTATAGAGAGTTGCCGTGCTGACCCAAAGGCGACACTTCTCTGGTGGTCTGAAGCCACTAGCAGCGATGTGGGAGAAAGATGGGCAATCTCCCTGCGATTTGCAGCATCCTGAAAACTCCTGGAGGATTAGCTATTAACCGGTTCTATCTAGAGGGCAATGAGTTTGAGAAAATGCTTGAGTTTTACAGGAAGAGGCCAGGGGGAGTGAGTTTTTTCTTTTCTAATTCTTATACCTTTAAAATTGTTTATATTCCTTTTCTCCTACCGTGTGCTTAACTGCCTTTGAAAAACCGCGAGAGTATCAGCTATGGGTCGCTTCCAACTTGATGGTACACAACAACAATGAAAAAAAAAATCTATATAAGTTTTGAAATGAAGTAACTCAATTAGAAAAAGAAAGTTAAAAAAAATTCCACAGTAGTCTTTTTTGCTAAGTCATTACATAAATATAGACTCTACAGACAGTTGCATTTTGAGAACTTGGAAAGAGTTGTGGCAGTGGATGGTTCCTCTTGCAAGGGGCGCCCAGACATCTTAGGACCTTTCCTTAGGTGGATCAAAGAGCTTCTTGTGCAACAGAATATTGCTGTTGATTTTACAGAACTGAAAAAAGAAATCTTCCATAAAGTTCTGTTGAAAAGCGGTAACTCTGGGGAGTTTTTTGCAGATAACATGTTCATCTATATAGATAATTGTAAAGGTTGTATAGCAATGGGCTCAAATATGACAGAGATGATGAAGACAGCACAGGAAAACAGGTTTCAGATCTGTTGTTCATAGGGTCACTATGAGTTGTGCTCAACTCAAGAGCACCTAATAACAGCAACCTGGGCTCTACAAAATTTTTTTAGAGAATTAAGAAGTGAACTTATCAATATATTGCCATTATGAAGTAAATTAGTATGCAAACATTAACTGCCTCTTTATATTCTAGCAATGAACAATTAGAATTTAAGATTGAAATATGTGTACTCATGCATGTGTGTACAATGGATGATTAAAAAAAACCCAAAAAACAAACCAAACCCATTCCCATGAAGTCTATGCTGATAAATAGTAAGGATATAGGACAGAGTCGCTTTGAGTCCTCTATGACTCAAAGGCACGTAACAACAATAAACAATAGTTTAAGGGTCCAGTCCTTGGAGTTCTCTCTTGTTGAGAGAAGTGGAAGGTCAGAGAAGAAAAGAAGATCCTTAACAAGGTGGATTGATATGGTGACTAGGGTGTCTCAAATTGTGGGGATGGTGTGGGTTAAGGCAAGAGTTGGCTTTGTTGTTCATAGGATTGCTATGAGTCATAGAGAGAGCAGTGTTGGCCTAGTGGTCAGAAAGTTATGCTACCAAGCCAAAGGTGGGTGATTTTAATCTGTAGCCCTTAGGCCTGGTTTTAATTGTTTTTGGTCAAACATTCTTCTAAGTGTATAGCACTGTTCTGTCCACTTGCTGTACGGAAGTAACTTGTGGTTGCTGTGAAGCTGAACACTGGGACACTGATGTGTCAAATGTGATAATGGTTACCTATGCTGGACAGTGTTTGGTGGAGCTCCCAGATTAAAACATGCTTGGAAGCAGGAGTGGCATCCACTACTGAAATAGCTTACCTCCAGAAACCCTATGAACCTGGAGAAAGGATGTTAGTTATACAATGTTCAGATCTTCGTTCATAAGGTCACTATGAGTCATTTACAACTCTATGGCACTTAACAACAACAACAACAGACAGCGTAGAAATATTTAGTATTAGGTGCTGTCACGTCAAGTATGACTCATAGCAACCTTGTAAACAATATATCTGAACCCTGTCCTGTCCTTTCCTGTCCTGTGTCAACCTCATAAACTCTAACACACATTGCTGCAGTCACTGTGTCAATCCACTTGGTTGAGGATCTTCACCTCCTTCACTATCCCGCCACTTTTCTAAGAATGATTCCAAGGAACAATCTCTACTAGCAACATCTCCAAAGTATACAAGATGAAGCCTCACTATCTTTGTTTCCAAGGAGCAATCTGGCTTCACCCTCTCCAAAATATATGTTTGTTCTCTTGACAGTCGATGGAATAGTCAGTACTCTCCTCCAACACCATAAGGCAAACACATTGATTTTTCTTCTATCATCCTTATTCATTGTCCAGCTCTCAGATGCATAGCAAATGATTGAAAAGACCATAGTCTGAGATAATTGCTCCTCAATAATTTGGCTAGGTCCTTGACTGTAGAATTTTCCAGTGCAATACATCTTCTGATCTCTTGACTGCTGGTGCCGAGTATATTTATTGTGGATCCAAGTAAGATGAAGTCATTGACAGTTTCAATCTTTTCTCCATCTATCATGATGTTGTCTATTGGTCCAGTAGTGAGAATTTTTGTTTCCTTGACGTTGAGAGGCTTCAGTATTAGATCTTTTTGTTTGTTTGTTTGGTTTGGTTTTTACTTTTATTTTTTACAAAACCTACCATAAGACAAACTTTGGCCATCTTTACCCTCTTCCCCCTGTTTTTATTTTATATTGGTTTGTATACAAAATTAATATATATTCTATTTCACACTTTCCCTCATTCACATTGTATTTCATACAATTATTTCCATACTTTGTTGTTGTTGTTGTTATGTGCTGTCGAGTCGCTTGCAACCCATAGCAACCCTATGTACAACAGCCCTAAACTCTGCTCTGTCCTGTGCCAATCGCACTGTCTCCGACATTCCCATACTTAGTGTTTTATAAAATTAATCCCCATTGAATTATGCCCACCATTACCCTGTCTTTTCAAGTCTCCACAAGATCTTTCCGATTTCCTTTACCCCTCCCTCATCCATCAAATTGTGCGACCCTTTGATTTCTCATTTACTCACCCTCACCCCTCTGTGTCTCTCCACTTCCCCCCTTGGACTCAAATAGACATTTTACTCATTGTCCCTCAATTTTTGTGATAATGGTCTTATGCGGTCTTTGTCCATATAAGACTGAGTTCGATCATTCAGCATAATGCTCTCCAGTCTCTCCCAAGTTATGTAGTATTTTTCAAAATTGTTACTCCTGAGTGTTGTATAGTGTTCCATTGTGTAAATGTACCATAATTTCTCAACTTCTATTATGGTTGGACATTTGGGCTGTTTCCCTGTTCTTGCAAGGGTGAATAACATTGCTGTGAACATTGGTGAACAAATCTCCATTTGTGTCTCAGTTCCAATTTCCTTGGGATATATTCTAAGCAGTGTCATACTGAGTTTCTATGTTCAAGTTTTTGAAGAAATGCCAAACTGCCTTCCAGAGTGGTTGTACCATTTTACAATCCCACCAATAGTGCATGAGAATTCCTACCTCTTCACATCCTCTCCAACATTACTGCTTGCTGCCCTACTAAACTTTGCCACTGCTACTGGGATGAGATGGTATCTCATTGCGGTTTTGATTTGCAACTCTCTTATAGCCAGTGATTTTGAGCATTTCTTCATGTGTTTGTTGGCCATCTGAACATCTTCCCCTGTAAAAAGTCCTTCCATGTCTTTCCTCCATTTTTAATTGGGTGATCAGTCTTTTTCTTCTGAAGGCCCAGGAGTTTTACATAAACTTTTGTTATGAGACCCTTGTCTGAGTTGATACTGCCAAATGTTTGCTTCCAGTCGGTAGATTTTTTTTCACCCTGTTGGGAAAAGTTTTTGATGAGCACAGAGATTTAATCTTTAGAAAGTCCCACTCATCAATTTTATCCTCTCCACAATATACATTTCTGGCTGTATCTTTCAGCATTTTTATACTGTAGATTAGGCCTTCTAGGCTTGGTTTCAGTTTGTCTCTGATGAACTTTAAGGTTTTAGGCTTTACTCCCAGGTCTCTCTGATCCACCTTGAGTCGATGTTTTGTATGGTGTGAGATGTGGGTCTTGTTTCAGCTTCCTGCAGGTGGAAGTCCAATTTTGCTAGGATCATTTGTTGAAGAAATTGTCATTTCCCCATTTGATAAGTTTGTTTCCTTATCAAATATCAGTTGACCAAAGATAGAGAGGTCCATTTCTGGTTTCTCAATTATGTTTCTTTGGTCTATGTGCCTTTAACTAACTGTACCAGTACCAAGTTGTTTTCGTTACTATGGCTGTGTGGTAGGTTTTGAGACCAGGGAGTGCTATGCTTTCCACTTCATTTTTGCTTTTCAGAAGTGCTTGGATTATTCACTGTCTCTTTCCTTTCCAAATCAACCTACAATTTCCTTTGCACTCTTCTTGAAAAATGATGTGGTATCTATATTGAGATTGTGTTAAACATGTACCTTGCTTTTGGTAGGACCATCATTTTCAGTCTATTGACTTTAGTGAAATGTGCAAGGAGCTGGAGTCAGAAAATCAAAAGGGACAAACTCACTCAGCATTTCTTAAGCTGAAGGAACTGAAGAAAAAATTCAGGCCTCAAGTTGCAATACTTAAGGATGCTGAATGACCCAGGAAGCATCAAAAGAAGATGGAAGGAGTCCTCAGATGCACTATACGAAAAATAATTGACAGACACAGGAGGTGGGATTGTAAATTAGTACAATCTCTGGAAGGCAGTTTGGTGCTTCCTCAAAAAGTTGAACATAGAAATTCCATATGACTCAGCTATTCCATTGCTTGGAATATACCCCAAGAAAATAAAAACTCAGGCTCAAACAG
Source organism: Elephantulus edwardii (assembly GCF_000299155.1). Classification (NCBI taxonomy): domain Eukaryota; kingdom Metazoa; phylum Chordata; class Mammalia; order Macroscelidea; family Macroscelididae; genus Elephantulus; species Elephantulus edwardii. The sequence continues at coordinate 3,122,382 of NW_006399999.1, forward strand.
AGACTTGTACACCAATGTTCAAAGCAGCATTATTCACCATTGTAAGAACATGGAAACAGCCCAGATATCCAACCACAAATGAGTGGATTGAGAAGTTGTGGTACATTTATATAGTGGAATACTACTCAGCACCCAGGAGCAATGATCTTGTAAATTACTACCTAACTTGTGAGGGACTGGAGTGTATTATGCTGGAGTGAACTAACTCAGTCTCAGAAGGATAAATACTGTATAATGAGTATTGGAGAATGAGTATGAGGATCCAAGGGGGGGTGGAGGGTGGAAGCAGGGGAGTGAGGATGGGTGGGGGTGGGGTGTTAATCTTAGGGTTGCACAATTTGATGTTTGGGTGGGGTGAAGAAAATGGGAAGGATCTTGTATGAAAAACAATGTAGTCAAACTTTGTAATTAAATCAGTATGAAATTTAAAAAAAGGGGGGAAGAATTTTGTGAAACAACATATGATCAAGAGCCTGTGGTGATGAAGGAGGAAGTTCAAGCTGCTCTCCTTAGCCCCAGGAATTGATGGACTACCAAATTGACATGGTTCAGCAAACAGGATGCACTCACCAGGTTAACCAAGAAATCTGGAGGACCAACTGACTGGAACAGAGTTGTATTTATTCCCATTTTTTAAAAAAGTGACCCAACAGAGTGTGGAAATTATCCTTGGAGGCAAAGATTCTGGCGCTTCGTCTGACGTACTTTGGACATGTTATAAGGAGAGACAGGTCCTTGGAGAGGGATATCATGCTTGATAGGGTAGAGGGACTGCGCAGGAGGTGAAGACCCTCTGTGAGGTGGATTGATTCAGTGACTGGGGTAATCGGGATGGGTGTGTCAGAGGCAATGCGATTGGCACAGGATAGAGCAGGATTTAGGGCTGTTGTGCATAGGGTCGCTATGAGTCGCAAATGACTCGATGGCACATAACAACAACAACAACAACAACATCACAGGCAAGCAAGATCCTGGCGAAGATTATCAAGAAATGACTGGAGTAGTGTTTCAGCAGAGAACTACCAGATGTGCAGGCTGGGTTTAGAAAAGGGTGTGTCACTAGGGACATCATAGCCAATGTTACATGGATCTTGGCTGAAAGCAGAGTACCAGAGGAATGTCTATCTGTGTTTCAGTGACTATGCAAAGGCATTTGACTGTGTGGATCACAATAAATTGTGGCTAAATTTGATAAGAATGGGAATCCTAGAACACTTGATTGTGCTCATGCAAAAACCAGTACTTGGACCAGGAAGCAATAATCATAACAGAGCAGGGAAGCACTACATGGTTCAGGATCAGGCAAAGTGTGTGTCAGAGATGCCTCCTATGTCTATACCTTTTCAATCTATATGCAGAATAGATCATTTGCGAGGCTTAACTTTGTGAGGAGAAATGTGGCATCAAGATTGGAGGAACAAAAACCTGTGTTTTGTAGATGACAGAACCTTTCTTGCTGAAATTGAGGACATGAGGCGTTTGCTGCAGAAGGTCAAGAACTGTAGTCTTCAATATAGTTTGAAGGACAACATTAAGAAAACAAAGATTATCATCACTGGGCCAATTAGCAACTTCATGATGGATGGAGAACAGAATGAGATTGTTGATAATTTCAGCTTGCTTGGTCCCACAATCAACACTCATGGCACCAACAGTTAAGAAATCAAAAGACAAATTGCATTGGGAAAGTCTACTTGTCGAGGACTCCTCTAGAGTACTGAAGAGCAACGATGTCAGCCTAGAGACTAAAGTGTGTTTGATTCAGGCCATGGTCTTCACAATTAATTTGTTATGCATCTGAGAGCTGGATGATAGAAAAAGACCCTTGAGTGATGGTGCTGGAGAAGAGTATTGAATGTAATGTAGACTGCCAGGAAAACCAACAGGTCTTTCCTGGAGAGGGTGAAACTGGGCTTCCCCCTGGAGGCAAGGATTTTAAGGCACCATCTTGTATACTTTGGGCACATGGCCAGGAAGCCGGTTCTTGGAGAGGGATATCATGGTTGGAAGGGTGGACAGCACAGGACAGCACAGGAATGGAAGATTTAGGATGAGATAGATTGACTCAGTGACTGAAGAAATGGGATTAGGTCTGTCAGAGCCAATGATATTGGCTCAGGATAGGGCAGACTTCAGAGCTAATGTACATAGGGTCCCTGTGAGTCACAGATACATAGCAATAGCAACAGCATCCATGAATAGGGAATATTTTCCCATTTGTTAAGGTCTTTCATTGTTTCTCACAGAAGTGTTTTGTAGTTTTCTTTGTAAAGGTCTTTTGTGTCTCTAGTTGGGTTTATTCTTAAGTATCTCAATTTGTGATTGGCTATTGTAAATAGTATTGCTTTACTGGTTTCCTTTTCTGTGCTTTCTTTGTTACTGTAGAAGAATCCCACTGACTTATATATTGATCTTGTATCCTGCTGTTTTATTAAGTTGGTCCACTAGCTTTAACAGTTTATTTGTTGAGTCTTTGGGATTTTCTTTGTACACTCATATATCATCTGCATATATTGTTGTTGATTGCCATCTAGTCAATCATGACTCATAGCGACTCTATGAACAAAAGATGTAATGCCTTTCTATAACTCGTAGTTTCTCCAAGTTCATAGAGTTTTCAGAGGCATGTGGTTTAGGAGGGAGATGCCACTCCTGCTTCCAAACCTGTTCTACAAATGGGAGCTCCACCAAACACTGTCCACATTGGTAAATCATTATGGTATTTGATACCCCAAACTTTTTACCTAACAGGATGCCTTTTATTTCCTTCTCTTGTCATATTTCCCTAGAAATTACTTAAAATGCATTATTTAATAGAAGTGATGAAATTGGGCATTCTTGTCTGGTTCCTGTTCACAAGGAAAATGCTTTTAATTTTTCTCCTATGGGAATTATATCGACTGCTGGTTTTGCATATATACTTTTCACTATGTTGAGGAAAGTCCATTGCATTCTTTTGTTTTTAAGTTTATTTTTTATTATTTTGTGTTTGTACCGTCAAATTGGACCTGACTGGTACAGGAGGAGATTGCCCTTCCTTCCCCAGCATAGCATCTGATGGATTCGAACTGCGTGCCTTCGGGATTACGGTGCAACTTCTTGCCACTAGGCCACCAGAGCTCCCTTGGAAATTCCATTGTATTCTTATTTTGCTGAGTTTTCTAATAATGAAGGGCTGTTGGATTTTGTCAAAGACTACTTCTGCATCAATCATGTGCTTTTTGTCATTTCCTTTGTTCATGTGATAAATTATGTTTTTTGTTTTTCTTATGTTGTGTATCTGTTATGAATTCCACTTGTTCATGATGAATTGTTTGTTGTTGTTGATGCTTTTTTAAATGTGGTACTGGCCAGTATCATTTTGTAATGGATTTTTACATCTATGTTCATGAGAGATACCTGTTTGTAGTTTTCTTTTTTGGTAATATCTTTGCCTGTTTTTGATATAAAGGATATTCTTGCTTTATAGAAATACTCTGGGAATATTCCTTATTTTTCTAGGTTTTGAAATAATTTAAGGAGAATTGGTTATATATTTTCTCTGAATGTTTGGTAGAATTCAGCCATGAAGCCTTCCAATCCAGGACTTTTTCTGTGGGGGGAGACTTCTTTTTTTTTTTT
>NW_006399999.1:3126155-3132451 GCF_000299155.1 Elephantulus edwardii
CACCCCCTACCCCCAAATATAATCCACTCTGCAACCCTCATTGCATACTCCTACGATAAAAATAATGGGGGAGACTTCTTTATGATTTGATCATTTTCCCCCCTTCTGTAATGGGTCTGTTCAAATGCTTTATAACTGTTAATGTTAATCTTGGTAGGGCATCCATTTCAAGGAATTTGCTCATTTCCTCTAGGTTTTCAAATTTATCACAGTATTTGTTGTTGTTATAGTTATGTGCTGCCAACTCATAGCAATCCTATGTACAAGAACCCTAAACCCTGCTCTATCCTGTGCCACTATTATTGTCTCTAACACACCCCCATTACCCCAGTCACTGAATCAATTCATATCATTGATGGTCTTCCTCTCTTGCACTGTCCGTCCACCCTCCCAAGCATGACACCCCTCTCCAAGGAATGGCCTTCATTGCAACATGTCCAAAGTATGTCAAACGAAGCTTCAGAATCCTTTCTTCCAAGGAGCAGCCTGGTTTCACCCGCTCTGGGACAAACTTGTTTCTTAAGAGTCCATGGTATATTCAGTACCCTTCTCTAGCACCACAGCTCAAAGGCATTAATTCTCTTTGTACCATCCGTAGTCATTGTCCATTCTCTGATACATAGCAAGTAATTGCAAAGACTATGGCCTGGATCAGGCACACCTTAGTCTCCAGACTGACGTTGTTGCTCTTCACTTCAGTACTTTGGAGAAGTCTCTGACAGCAGACTTCCTCAATGCAATTAGTCTTTTAATTTCCTGGCTGCAGGTATCAAGAGTGTTGATTGTGGAGCCAAGCAAACTAAAGCTGTTATCAATCTCAATCTCTTCACTATCTATCGGAGTATGTTGTTAAGTTGTTGTTAAGTGCTGTCGAGTCATAGTCGACTCATAGCAAACCTATGAACGAAAGACCTGAACACCTGTATAACTTTCATCCTTTCTCCAGGTCCATGGGGTTTCTGGAGGCAAGCTGTTTCAGAAGTGGATGCCACTCCTGCTTCCAAGCTTGTTTTAATTGGGGAGCTCCACCAAACACTGTCCACCATGGGTAACCATTATTGTATTTGACACATCAGTGTCCCAGTGTTCAGCTTCACAGCTATCACGCGTTACCTCTGTACACCAAGTAGACAAACCAGGGCTATATGATCTAGAAGAATGTTTGACCAAGAACAGTTAAAAACAGGCTCAAAGGCTGCAGGCCTGAGGTCCCTACCGAATTTAAGAACCAGGGCATGGTTCAAACTCCATGAGAACTGTCATTTCAAATTCCTCTATAATCATGCCTTCTCATTGGTTCTTACCACCCAAAACCACTCATCTGGGAGCATTCCACTGCTTCTTCAATCTCTTTCTATTCTGGTGCCACATGTTTCTTCATAGAGTCTAACTTGTTTAATGATTTGTCCACCATATAGACAGAGTACACATGAGGGAAGGATATATATAAATAGAAGATAGCCAGAGGCCTGAAGACTTTCTATAACTATCATCATTTCTCCAAGTTTTAAAACTTTCCATAGGCATGTAGTTTAGGAAGTAGATGCCAGTCCTGCTTCCAAACCTGAATCAGTCTGGGAGCTCCAACAAAAACTGCCCATGATGGGTAGCCAATTATGGCGTTTGACACACCTGTGGCCCAGTTGTCCATCATCGCAGCAACTCTGTATTATTTCAGTAGAGTAAATAGACAGACCTCTGCTGTAACACTTGAAAGAGTGTTCATCCAAAATCAATTGTAGCTTTTAATAATGTTCTGATATTATAGATTTAATTTCATTTGGTTGTGTTGTGATGTCACCACTATAATTTCTTAATCGAGTTATTTGCGTCTTCTCTAATTTTTCTTTTGTTAAGTTTGCCAATGATTTGTCAATTTTATTGACCTTTTCTAAAAAACAGCTTCTTTTTTATGGTGGCAATTGTTCTTTTGTCTTCTATCTCCATGATTTCAGCTCTTGTAATTTTCTTTTTTGTAGAGGCTGTGGGGTTAGATTGTTGTTCTTTTTCTATTTGATGGAGGTGTTAAGTTAGACTATTGATTTCACTTCTTTCTTCATTTTTTATGTGTTTGCCTATTGTGATGAATTGGCCTCTTAGAACTGTCTTAGCTATGTTGCAGAGGTTTTGGTATGTTGTATTTAATTTTCATTTGTTTCAAGGAACTTTTTTATTGTATTCATTATTTCTTCTATAGCCAATTGTGTTCTAGCAGGGTGCTATTTAGCTTCCACATTGGTGGTTTTATAAGCTTTATCCTTTTGTGGTTAATTTAAAGCTTTATAGCATTGTGGTCTGAGAAGATACTTTGCATTATTTCAATGTTTTTTAATTTGTTGAGGCTTGCTTTGTGTCCTAATATGTGATTGATTCTGGAGAATGTACCATGCACACTTGAGAAGAAAGTGAATTGAGTTTTAGTTGGGTGAAACACCCTGAATATACCCACAAGGTCAAATTGGCTGATTGTATAGTTTAGATCTGCATCTTTGTTGAATTTCTTTTTTATTATTAATTATAATTATTAACTTTAATGAAAATTTACAGAGATTTTGGATTTCCATTCATTCATTGTTGCACTTTTCTTCCTGCCCACCTCTCCCCTTCAGTTCATTCTTTTCTTTGAAAAGTAAAAGAAAAATTCTTTCATTGTTGTACAATCCCTTCCCCCAAGTCCACTCCACTATGCAGCCCTCGTTCTGGACTCCTGTCATAACAATAATACACTTATCCCTTTTAAACAGTTTTCTCCCTTATCTGTTTCAATGCAGTATACATTCTTTATCCCATCTTTCTCAGTTTCCCCTCCAACCCTTACGTCAGTCCCATTTTACAACAGTGGCACTATGCAGTATTTGTCCCTGTGTGACTGAGATATTTCACTCAGCATAATGTCCTCCAGGGTCATCCATTTTGAATAATATTTCATGAGTTCCTTGTTATTCAATGCAGCATAGTATTCCATTGTGTGAATATACGACAGCTTCTCTATCTTTTGAGTTGATCTGTTCTTTGGTAAGAGTGATGTGTAAAATTCTCCTAACACTATGGTAGTACTTCTATTTTTTTCTTCAGTTCTGTTAACTGTTGTTTTATGTATTTTGCAGATCTATCATTTGGTACATAAATGTTGACCAAGGTTAAGTCTTCTTGATCTATTGTGCCTTTAATCATTATATAGTGCCTTTCCTTCTCTTTTATGATTTTAACAGTGAAGTCCATTTTACCAGAGATTAGTATTGCCACACCTGCTTTTTTTGTAGATGTCATTTGCTTGTCATATTCTTTTCCTACCTTTTGGTTTTGAGTCTATCTTCTTTCTCATTTCTTAGATGTATCTATTGTTGGCAACATATTGATGTGCCTTGATTTTTTTAATCCATTCTTCTACGCTTTTCCTCTTAACTGGTGTATTTATTCCATTTACATTAAGTGTGATTATTGACAGGCAAGGATTTTTTGTACCATATTGCTGTGTTTCTTTTTTCTGTTGTTTCTGGTAAGTATGGTCCATTCCTTTTCCTTTCCTTTTTAAAGTTTTTGTACTTCTTTGTCTATGGTTTCAATTCTTTCTTTTATCTTTTACATTTTCTTCCATAGTTGTTCAAGTTCCTCCTCATCTGAGTCCCTATCTCTGGAACTGAAGAACAAATACAAACCTCAAGTTGCAATACTTAAAGATGCTCTGGGAAGAATATTAAATTACCCAGGAAACATTAAAAGAAGATGGAAAGAATATAAAGAGTCATTGTATCAAAAAGAATAGGTGGACACAGTAGAATGTCATGAAACAACGTATGAGCAAGAGCCTGGGTGATGAAGGAAGTTCATGCTGCTCTGAAAGAAATGGCAAAAAACAAAGCCCCAGGAATTGATGGCATACCAATTGAGATATCTCAGTGCTGCCCTGGATGTGACCACCAAGTTGTGCCAAGAAATCTGGGGGACAACCACTTGGCCAACTGACTGGAAGTGATATATATTTGTTCCCATTCCAAAGAAAGTTGATCCAACAGAGTGTGGAAATTATCAAACACTATCATTGCTATTACATGCAAACAAGATTCTTCCGAAGATTATCCTGAAAGGACTGGAAAAGCACATCAGCAGAAAACGGCGAGAAGTCCAGGCTGGGTTTAGAAGGGGTCGTGGTACTAGAGCTATTGTAGCTGATGTTAGATGGATCTTAGCTGAAAGCAGGGAATACCAGAGGAATGTCTATCTGTGTTTCATTGACTATGCAAACGCATTTGACTGTGTGAATCACAACAAACTGTGGCTGACTCTGAGAAGAATGGGAATTCCAGAACACTTGATTGTGCTTATGCAAAACCTATACTTAGACCAGGAGGCAGTTTTCAGAACAGAGCAAGGAAACACTGCATGGTTCAAAATTGGGAAGCGTGTGCACCAAGTATATGTCCTATCTCCTTATCTTTTCAATCTATATGCAGAACAGATTATCTGGGAGGCTGGACTCTATGAGGAGAAATGTGGCATTAGGATTGGAAGTAGACTCATCAACAATCTGCATTATGCAGATGACACAACCCTGCTTGCTGAAACTCGGGAGGACCTGAAGTGCTTGCTGCAGAGGGTCCAGGACTGTAACCTTCAATATGAATCGAGGCTCAACATCAAGAAAACAAAGATTCTTACCACTGGGCCGATTGGCAGTATCACAATAGATAGTGAAGAGATTGAGATTGTTAAAAACTTCAGTCTGCTTGGCTCTACAATCCACACTCTTGGTACCAGCAGCCAGGAAATTAAAAGATGAGTTGCATTGGGAAGGTCTGCTGTCAGAGACCTCTTCAAAGTACTGAAGAGCAACAATGTCAGCCTGGAGACTAAGGTGCACCTGATACAGTTCATGGTCTTTGCAATTACTTGCCATGCCTAAGGATGATAGAAGGAGAATTGATGCCTTTGAGCTGTGGTCCTTGAAAAGATTATTGACTATACCATGGACTGCCAGGAGAACAAACAAGTTCATCCTGGAGAGGGTGAAGTCAGGCTGTTCCTTGGATGCAAGGATCCTGAAGCTCCGTCTGATGTATTTTGGACATGTTGCAAGGTGGGATCAGTCCTTAGAGAGGGACATTGTGCTTGGGAGCATGGAGGGACAGCACAGGAGAGGAAGACCCTCTATGAGATGGATTGATTCCGTGACTAAGGTAATGGGGTAGCTGTATCAGAGACAATAAGATTAGCACAGGATAGAGTAGGGTTTAGGGCTTTTGTACATAGGGTTGCTATGAGTCACAGGTGACTCGATGACACTTAACAATAACATACTCTCACAAATTTGAAAACCTAGAGTAAATGGATAAATTAGTAGAAACCCACGTCCTACCCAGATTGGCTCAGAGAGATATAAAACACTTGAAATGATTCATCACAAAGTAAGAAACTGAACTGATCATAAAAAGTCTCCCTCACCTCTTAAAAAAAAAGGTCCTAATGCTTCAAGTGAATTCTACCAAACATTCAGAGAGCAACTATCACCAATTCTACTTAAATGATTTCAAAAGATAGAACAAGAAGGGACACTCTCAGAGTCATTCTATGAAACAAGCATAACCCTAATACCGAAAGCAGACAAAGACATCACCAAAAAAGAAAACTATAGACCAATATATCTTATGAATATAGATGCAAAAAATCGTTAAATATCCTGGCCAATAAAATCCAACAGAGCTTCCTTATATATGTAGTTGTTGTTATGTGCTGTCAAGTCACCTGCTACTCATAGCGACCCTATGTATAAGAACCCTGAACTCTGCTCTATCCTGTGGCAATTTCATTGTCTCTGACACATCACTCCCATTACCTTAGTCACTGAATCAATCCATCTCATCGAGGATCTTCCTCTCTTGTGCTGTCCTTTCACCCTGCCAAGCATGATGACACTCTCCAGGGACTGGTCCCTCCTTACAACATATCCAAAGTATGTCAGACAAAGCTTCAGAATACTTGCCTCCAGAGAGCAGCCTGGTTTAACCTGTTTGTTCTCCTAGCAGTCCATGGTATATTCAAAACTCTTCTCCGGCACCAAAGCTCAAAGGCATCAATTCTCCTTCTGTCATCCATAATTGCAAAGACTATGGCCTGGATCAGGTGCACCTTAGTCTCCAGACTGACATCATTGCCCTTCAGTACTTTGTAGAGGTCTCTAACAGCATGTTGTTGTTGTTGTTGTTATGTGCCACCGAGTCGCTTGAGACTCATAGCGACCATATGTACAACAGCCTAAACTCTGCTCTGCCCTGTGCTAATCGCACTGTCTCTGACAC
>NW_006399999.1:3138441-3144402 GCF_000299155.1 Elephantulus edwardii
GACTATAAACTTAATTAAAGGAAAGCTTGGAAGAACTTTAGCAATCCTAATCCACAACATAAAGAGTCTTCCCAGTATTCTGAAAAATTTACAACCAGAAGATAAAATAGATGAATGGGACCTTCTAAGAGTCAAATCCCTATGCGCATCCAGAAACTTCTCTAACAGGGTAAAAAGGGAAGCCACAGACTGGAAAAAAGTGTTTGGTAATGACATGTCAGATAAGGGACTTATATTTAGAATTTATAAAATTCTTGACCACCACAACAAGATAAAGGTGAATAATCCAATGAAAAATGGGCACAGGATATGAACAGGCACTTCACCAAGGAAGACATTCAGATGGCCAAAAAGCACATGAAGAAATGTTCAAAATCCCTATCTCTGAGAGAGATGCAAATCAAAACAACTATGAGATATCATCTCACCCCAGTCAGAATAGCAAAATATAATAGAACAGCAAGAAACAAATGCTGGCGAGGTTGTGGAGAGACTGGAACACTTATTCACTGTTGGTGGGAGTGTAAAATGGTGCACCCACTGTGGAAGGCGATGTGGCACTTTTCCCAATAGTTGCAAATAGAGATACCATTTAACCCAGCTATTCCACTACTGGGAATATACCCTAAAGAGACCATAAATGGCACCCAAGTAGATATATGCATACCATGTTTATTGCGGCTTTGTTTACTATAGCAAGGAGTTGGAAACACCCCAAATGCCCATCAACAAACGAGTGGGTAGAGAAGCTGTGGTATATTCGCACAATGAAATATTATGCTGCATTGAAAAACAAGGAACTCATGAAATATTATTCAAAATGGGGACCCTGGAGGACATTATGCTGAGTGAGGTATCTCAGTCACAAAGGGACAAATGCTATATGGTGCCACTGTTGTAGAATGAAGCTGACATCGGGATGGGAGTAAGACTGAGAAAAACTGGATGAAATATGTTTATGGCATTGAAGTCTTTGGGGGAGAGAATATTTTATATTTTAGGGCATTATGTTTATCGTGAGAGTACGGAATGAGGGTTACAGAGTGGATTATATTTGGGGGTTGGGGGATGTGTGTGGGGGATTGTGTACCAATGAGGGAGTTTTTCTTTTGCGTTTGAAGGAGAGGAGCAAACGAGGGGCGGGCGGGGAGAGGGGTGCAACAATGAATGAATGGAATTCCAAAATCTCTGTAGATGTTCATTGAAATGAAAAATGAAGAAATTTAAAAGAAAAAGCAAAAAAAAAAACACAAAAAACAAAGAAAAGACCATGGTCTAAATCAGGCTCATTTTAGTCCTTAAACTAAAATCATTGCGCCTCAATAATTTGGTGAGGTCCCTCACTGCTGACTTTGCCAGTACAATGCATCTCCTTATTTCCTTACTGCTAGTACCAAGAGTATTAATTGTGAATTCAAGCAAGGTGAAGCTGTTGATACTTTCAATCTCCTCTCCATCCATCATGACACTAGTAAGTTTTCCTGATATTGAAACACAATGCATACTGAAGGCTACATTCCTTGATCTTTTTCAACAAGTGCTTCAATTCTTCCCCACTTTCATCAAGCAAGGTTGTGTCATCTTCATAACTCAGGTTATTGATTAATCTCCTTCTAATCCTGTTGCCATATTTTTCCTCAGAGAGCCCAGCCTCCTGGATAATCTGTTCCACGTATAGATTGAAAAGATATGGAGATAGGACATATCCTTGGTGCACACCCTTCCCAATTTTGAGTCATGCAGTGTTTCCTTGCTCTGTTCTGACAACTGCTTCCTGGTCCAAGTATAGGTTTTTCATAAGCACAACCAAGTGTTCTGGAATTCACATTCTTCTCAGCATCAGCCACAGTTTGTTATAATCTACACAGTCAAATGCTTTTGCATAGTCAATAAAGCACAGATAGACATTCTTCTGGTACCCTCTGCTTTCAGCCAAGATCCATCTGACATAAGCTATAATATCCCTAGTGCCACAGCCTCTTCTAAATCCAGCCTGCACTTCAGGCAGTTCTCTGTTGATGTGCTGTTCCAGTCGTTTTTGGATCATCTTCAGCAGAATCTTGCTTGCATGTGAAATCAACTATATTGTTCTATAGTTTCCACACTCTGTTTGGTCACTTTTCTTTGGAATGGGAACACATATAGATCTCTTCCAGTCAGTTGGTCAAGTGGTTGTTCTCCAGATTTCTTGACACAACTTGTTGAGCACGTCCAGGACAGCATCTGTTAGCTGAAATATGTCAATTGGTATACCATCTATTCCTGGGGCCTTATTTTTTGCTATTTCTTTCAAAGCAGCTTGAACTTTTTCCTTCATCACCATAAGCTCTTGCTCATATGTTGTTTCATTAAATTCTTCTGTGTCTGCTAATTCCTTTCGATACAATGACTCAGTATATTCTTCCCATCTTCTTTTGATACCTTCTGGGTCATTTAATACTCTGCCTAAAGCATCCTTGATTGTAGTAACTAGAGGTTTGAATTTGCTCTTCATTTCCTTGAGCTTGAGAAATGATGAGCAAGTTTGACCCTTTGGTTTTCTGACTCCAAGTCCTTGCACATTTCATTGTAATATTTTACTTTGTCAACCCACGCTGCCCTTTGAAATCTTCTGTTCAGCTCTTTAGCATCTTGAGTTCTTCCTTGTGCTTTAGCTTCTCTGTGCTCCAGTGCAATATTCAGTTTCTTTTGACATCCATTTTGGTCATGGAACCAGTGAAAGAGAAGCTAGAATTGTCACCACTCATCTGCTAGAGCAAAAATCAGAATAAAATTGGAAGGAAAAGCAAGAAGTCCTAAAAATATTGTGGGACTCCATCAAGAGAAATAACGTGTTTATCATTAGAATCTCAGAACAGGAAGAAGCAAGTAAAGATACTGAAAAAGTTGTGGAAGAAATACTAGAAGAAAAATTCCCAGGCATAATGAAGAATGAGAGAATATATAATCAAGATTCTGAGAGAAAATCATATAAAATAGACTTTAAAAGACAAACACCAAGACGTATCATAGTCACATTTGCCAGAACCAAAGAAGAGAATTCTGAAAGCAGTGAGGGAGAAACAAAGAGTAACCTGTAAGGGAGAGCAGGTAAGATTAAGTGCCGATTTATCAGCAGAAATCATGTGAGCAAGAAGACAATGGAATTACATATATTGAACACTGAAAGAACATAATTGTCAACCAAGAATACAGTATCCCGCAAAATTTTCCATCAAATATGATGAAGAGATCAAGATATTCCCAGAAAAACAGAACGTAAGGGAGTTTGTAAAAAGAAGACCAGTATCGCAGGAAACAGAGAGATGTCCTTCTTACAAAGGTGTCACAGAAAGCAGAATGGACCAAAGTAACTAGCAACAACACCAAAAAGAATTCAACAAAATTATAGCAATGAAACCATGCCTCTCAATAATCACACTGAATGTAAATGGCTTAAATGCACCACAGAAAAGAAAAAGAGTAGCAGATTGAATAAAAACAAAACAAAACAAAACAAAACCCATAAATATGCTGTCTACAGACACAACTGAAAAATGAAGATAAAGAAAGACTAAAAATAAACGGATGGGAAAAATATATCAAGCAAATGACAACCATAAAAAAGCAAGAGTAACAATATTAATTTCTAATAAAAGAGATTTCCATGCAAAAACCATCATAAAGGACAAGAAAGTCACTACATAATGATTAAGGGGTAAATAGAACAAGAAGATATAACAATAATAAATATCTATGCAACAAATGAAAGTCTTGCAAAATGCAGAAAACAAACATTAACAAAGCTGGAAAAGGAAATAGACAATACTACTACAGTGGTTGGAGACTTCAATACACCACTCTCAATCTCATAGATATTTATAGGCTAATGCACACATAAAAAGAAATATACCTTCTTCTTTACTATGCATTGAACATTCTCCAGAATAGATCACATTTTAGGACACAAGACAAGCATCAATAAAGGAAAAAACCAAAACCAAAACCATAGAAATAGTACAAAGCATCTTCTCAGACCACAATGCTACAAAATTAGAAATTAATAAGAAGAGGATGAAGGAGAAAAACCCACACATTTGGAAGCTGAACAATACTTTGCTTGAACCCTCACATCTCCTCAGGGCCAGTCAACTAACTGCCTTTAATCTGGAGCATCTGGGTCTGAATTAGCTGTAATAATTATTCAACAGAAGAGGTCACTTTCAAAGGCTATGAATAGACACTTGCTTTGGTTCAGAAATTCAGAGAGGAACACAGGAAGCATAACTCCTACCTACTACATCATCAAGAAGGAAACAGGCCACCTCACAAGCTACACAAGCACAAAGCAAGACATCACCCCCCAAAAGTGACATAATACCAATGAATTTCCTGAAGCCAGAAAGTCTGATGGAACTTTCTGATACTGAATTCAAAAGAACAATGATTGAATATTTTCAGTGGGTGGAAGACAAACTTGAAGAATTATATATAGGACACTGCTAGCAAAAACCATGAAGAGCTTAAAAAAAAACCCAAAACAACGTAGATAACAAAAATGAGGCATTAGAAGCTCTGGAAAAACAAGAAACCATGATCCAAAATATGAGGTCCAATGTTTCAGAATCTGTCAACATGATGGAGAGACATATGAACAGAGTTGAGGAAATGGAACACAGAACCAGTAAAACTGAAGACAGAATCATCACCACTGATCTGCTAGAACAAAAAGCAGAATCAAAAAGGAAGGAAAAAGAAGAAAATATAAGAATAATGTGGAACACCATCAAGAGAAATAACTTGCGCATAATTGAAATCCCAGAACAGGAAGAAGAAAGTAAAGGCACAGAAAAAGTTTTAAAGAATTGCTGGAAGAAAACTTCCTAGGCATAATGAAAAATGAGAGAATAGCTGATCGAAGACCTTATAGAATAGACCCCAAAAGAAAAACACCAAGGCATACCATAGTCAAATTTTCCAGAACCAAAGATAATGAGAAAATTTTGAATGCAGAGAGGGAGAAACAAAGAGTAACCTATAAGGGAGAGCAGATGAGACTAAGTGTCGATTTCTCAGCAGAAACCATGTGAGCAAGAAGACAGTGGAATGACATATATTGAACATTCAAAGAACACAACTGTCAACCAAGAATATGGTATCCAGTGAAATTGTACATCAAATATGAAGGAGAGATCAAGATATTCCCAGAAAAAACAGAACCTAAAAGAATTCGTAAAAATGAGACCAGCATTACAGGAAACGCTGAGAGATGTCCTTTCTTTGGCACTAAGGTGCCAAAGAAAGCAGGATGGACCAAAGTAACTAGCAACAACACCAAAAAGATCACAACACAATAATAGCAATAAAACCCTACCTCTCAATAATCACATTGAATGTAAATGGTTTAAATGCACCGCTGAAGAGAAAAAGAGTAGGAGACTGGATTAAAAAAAATTGCTCAATATACTGTCTATAAGAGACTTACCTGAAAATTGAAGATAAAGAAAGACTAAAAATTAAAGGGTGTGGAAAAATATACCAAGAAAATGGCAACCAGAAAAAAGCAGGAGTAGTGATATTAATCTCTGATAAAGTAAATTTTAATGCAAAAACCATCACAAAGGATAAGGAAGGTCACTAAAGAATACTTAAAGAATCAATAGAACATGAGGACATAACAATAATAAATATCTATGCACCTAATGATGGACCTGCAAAATACATAAAACAAATATTAAAACTGTAAAAGGAAATAGACAACACTACTATAGTGGTTGGAGACTTCAATACACCACTTTCAAGAAAAGGTAGAACTACCAGAAAGAAACTCAACAGAGATCCTGAAGAATTAAACCACACAATAAACCAACTCAATCTCATAGATATTTATTCTTAACTCCACAATAAGGGATTTATCTTTCACTGCTTCACAAATTGCTTGCCTGTCAGATACTCCTCTAAATCTGAACATTCAGATTAAGA
>NW_006399999.1:3144502-3147912 GCF_000299155.1 Elephantulus edwardii
TCCACCAATCTTGACCCCACATTTCTCCTCATAGAGCCCAGCCTCCTGGATAATATGTTCTGCGTACAGGTTGAAAAGTTATGGAGATAGGACGCATCCCTGGCGTACGCTCTTCCCAATTTTGAACCATGCAGTGTTCCCTTGCTCTGTTCTGACGACTGCCTCCTGGTCCAAGTATAGGTATATAATTGTTGTTGTTATGTGCTGTCGAGTCACCTGAGACTCATAGTGACCCTATGTATAACAGCCCTAAAGCCTGCTTTATCCTATGCCAATCACTGTCTCCAACACACCTACCCCGATTATCCCCATCGCTGAATCAATCCACCTCACAGAGGGTGTTCCTCTCCTGTACTGTCTCTTCATCTTCCCAAGCATGACATCCTTCTCTAAGGACTGCTCCCTTCTTGCAACATATCCATTGTATGTCAGACAAAGCTTCAGAATCATTGCCTCTGAGTAGCAGCCTGGTTTAACCCTCTCCAGGATGAACCTGTTTTTTTTTTTCTTAGCACTCCATGGTATATTCAATACTCTTCTCCAACACCACCATTCCTAGTCATTGTCCAGCTCTCTGATGCATAACAAGTGATTGCAAAACCATGGCCTGTAACAAGTGCAACGTAGTCTCCAGAGTGACAATATTTCTCTTCAGTGCTTTGGAGAGGTCCCTAACAATAGACTTTCTCATTGCAATATGCCTTTTAATTTCCTGGCTGCTGGTGCCAAGAGTGTTGACTATGGAGCCAAGCAAACTAAAGCTATTAACAATCTCAATCTCTTCACCATCCTTCCTGATGCTACCAATTGGCCCAGTGGTAAGAATCTTTGTGTTCTTGATATTGAGCCTCAATTCATATTGAAGGCTGCAGTTCTTGGCCTACTGCAGCAAGTGCTTCAGGTCCTCCTGAGTTTCAGCAAGCAGGGTTGTCTCATCTGCATAATGCAGATTGTTGATGAATCTTCCACTAATCCTGATGCTACACTTCTCCTCATACAGCTCAGCCTCCCGGATAATCTGTTCTGCATATAGGTTGAAAAGGTATGGAGATAGGACACATCCCTGGGGTACACCCTACCCAATTTTGAACCATGCAGTGTTTCCTTGCTCTGTTCTGACAACTGCTTCCTGTTCCAAGTATAGGTTTCACATTAGCACGATCAAGTGTTCTGGGATTTTCATTCTTCTCAGAGTCAGCCACAGTTTGTTGTGATCCACAGTCAAATGCCTTTGCATAATCAATGGAACACAACTGACTGGAAGAGATCTATATTTGTTCCCATTCCAAAGAAAGATGACCCAACATAGTGTAGAAATTATTGAGCAATATCACTGATATCACATGCAAGGAATATTCTGCTGAAGATTATCCAATGACTGAAAAAGCACATCAACAGAGAACTGCCAGAAGTTCAGGCTAGCTTTAGAAGGGATAGTGGTCCTAGGGATATTGTAGCTAATGTTAGATGGATCTTGGCTGAATGCAAGGAGTATCAGAGAATGTCTATCTGTATTTCATTGATTATGCAAAGGTGTTTGACTTACTCAATTATTTATATAAAATTCTTTATCATGGCCAAGTGGGATTCGTAACATGAATGCAAGGATGATTAAACATAAGAGAAACAACATAATTAATCATATTAACAAAGCAAAGTATAAAAGCCATATGGTCCTATCAACTGAAGCAGAAATAGCCTTTGACAAAATCCAACACCCTTCCTGATTAAATCTCTCGACAAAAAGGAATAGTAAGGAATTTCCTCAACACAGTGAGGGTATATGTGCAAAACCAAGAGCCAACATTATTCTTAATGGAGAAACTATAGTCATTCCCCTTGTGAACAGGGACCAGACAAGGCTGTCCACTATCATCACTCCTATTCAATATTGTATTGAAAGTACTTGCTAAGGCAATAATAAAAGAGAAGGAAATAAGAGGCATCTAAATTTGTAAAGAAGTGATAAAACTGAAGCTATATGCAGACAATATGATAGTGCACATAGAAAACCCCAAAGACATAAAAAAACTCCTGTAGACAAATATAACAGACTTTTCAGACACACGATCAATTTCCAAAAATCAGTTGGATTTTACTACAGCAACCAAGAGTATGGAAATAGAAACTAAGAAAACAATACCATTCACAATAGTCAATCACAAGATTAAATACTTGAGAATAAACCTAACTAGAGACACGAAAGACTTTTATATAGAACACTACTACAAGAAATGATGAGAGACCTAAATAAATGGAAAAAAAATTCCTGTTCATGAATAGAAAGACTTGATATAGTGAAAATGAGAATTCTACCAAAAGCAATCTACATGTTCAATGCAATCCCAACACAGATATCAAACTCATTTATCAAAGAGATTGAAAAGGTTTTCTGAGAGTAAGGAGCAATGTGGAGGAAGTGTGAGTGATCTGAGAACGCAGTCGGTGCCATAAACTTCCTCAACAAGCCAAAGAGTGAGATGATCCTCTTGGTGCTGCAAAAGCGAGAAGTTTAACATGGCTCGCTCTTTATGCTTACGCACTGGTCAAAGAACAACATGCTGTCACAGCAAGAAGCACCTGAGCCACATGAAGGCCTTTGACAGTCACTGCAACATGGTTCTGGATAACATGAAAGAGATGAGGACCCAGGTCACCAAGATTGGCAAGGGCAAGAAGTTCAAGCCCATCAGCAAGGACCACTACATCTCTTAAGATATCCCTGCATGGGAACTAGGTCATCCTAGTCCTGAGGAACCCTGTCATCACGGGAAAGTAGGGCCACTCTATAGCCCTGCCCCGCAGCTGCCTCCTGCCTCCCTCCACCCCTTGAAGATCTGCCCTGCACTGGGAATAATACAGTCTCTGTGTTTTTTCTACTTAAAACAAAACAAAACAAAATAAAACTCAACAAACATAAAAAACCAAAGCCAGAAAGACAATTGGCAAGTTTATTTGGAAAGGAAAGAGACCCTGAAAAAGCAAAACTTTTCTGAAAAATAAAATTGAAAAGGGAGGCATAGCACTCCCGGATCTCAAAACCTATTACACAGCTGTAGTAACCATAACAGCTTGTTGATGGTACAGTGACAGACAAATAGACCAATGGAACAAAATTGACAACCCAGAAATTAACCCATGTATCTATGCTGATACACATATGTTCAGAGACACATCTGAAAAATGGAGATAAAGAAAGACTAAAAATTAAAGGATGGGACAAAATATACCAAGCAAATGGCAACCAAAAAAAAAAAAAAGTAGGAGTAGCGATACTAATTTCTAATAAAATATATTTCAATGCAAAAATCATCACAAAGGACAAAGAAGGTCACTACATAATGCTCAAAGGGTCAATAGAACAAGAAGATATAACAATATTGAATATCTATGCACCAAATGAAAGACCT
>NW_006399999.1:3151349-3152705 GCF_000299155.1 Elephantulus edwardii
TGTCGGAGGCAGTGCGGTTCGCGCAGGATAGAGCAGGGTTTAGGGCTGTTGTGCATAGTGTCTCTATGAGTCGAAAACTACTCGACGGCACATAACAACAACAACAACAACAACAACAACAACAATGCACCCCCTAAAAGCACAGTATGCTTTATTATCCAATGTGCATGGAACATTTTCCAGAATAGATTACATCTTGGGCCACAAGGCAAACATCAATGAATTAAAAAACATAGAAATCATACAGAGCATCTTCTCAGAACACAATGCTACAAAATTAGAAATTAATAATATAAGGATAAAGGAGAAAAACCCCAAACATTTGGAAATTGAACAACACATTTCTTGAACATGAATGGGTACAAGAAGAAATAAAATATGAAATAAAAAAGTTTCATCAAACAAATGACAATGAAAATAGAACTTACCAGAACCTCTGGGAAACAGCCAAAGCAGTAATCAGAGGTCAATTTGTAGCAATAAGCAAACACATCAAAAGGCAGGAAAAAATTACCATTGACTCTCTAAACCAACATCTCCAACAAATTGAAAAAGAACAGCAAGAAAACCTGACACCCTCTAAAAAAACTGAAATTATTAAAATTAGGGCATAAATAAATAAATGAAATATAAAACAGAAACAATTGAAACCATGAGCAAAACTAAGAGTTGGTTCTTTGAAAAGGTCAATAAAATTGACAAACCACTAGCACAACTAACGAAGGAAAAGACACAAATAATTAGAATAAAAGATGAAACTGGCAACATCACAACCGTATCAAGTAAAATAAAAAGACTAACAATGGAATATTATGGAAAACTATATTCAAACAAATATGAAAACTTAGAGGAAATGGAAAAATACTTAGAAATTCACTATCTACTTAAACTGACACCAACCGAAATTGATTACCTGAACAGACCCATTACAAAGGAAAAAATTGAAAAGGTAATACAACATCTTCCAGCCAAAAAAAGCCCTGCATCAGATGGTTTCACAAGTGAATTTTATCACACATTCTGAGAAGAACTGTCACCAATTCTACATAAAATACTTCAGAAAATAGAAAAAGATGGGATTCTCCCAGACTCATTCTACAAAAAAACATATCCTTCATACCAAAGCCACCACCAAAATAGAAAACTATAGGCCAATATCTCTTGTGAACATGTTGTTGTTGTTGTTGTTATGTGCCATCGAGTCGTTTCCGACTCATAGCGACCCTATGCACAACAGCCCTAAACCGTGCTCTATACTGCGCCAACCGCACCGCCTCTGACACACCCATCCCGATTACCCCAGTCACCGAATCAATCCATCTCATAGAGGGTCTTCCCCTCCTGCGCTGTCCCTCC
>NW_006399999.1:3153682-3158003 GCF_000299155.1 Elephantulus edwardii
ATCTAACATCAGCAACAATATCCCTAGTACCACGACCCCTTGAATAAAATCCTGGGCAATAGAATCTAATGATACATAAAAAAACCTAATTCACCACGACCATAAGAGGTATGCAAGGATGGTACAATATAAGATAAAAAAATCAGTGTAATTCATCACATTAACAAAGCAAAGAACAAGAACCACAAGATCCTATCAATTGATGCTGAAAATGCCTTTGTCAAAATTCAACACCCTTTCCTGATTAAAACACTCAGCAAAATTGGATTAGAGGGGAATTTCTTCAACATAGTAAAAAGTATGAACACAAATCCGAGAGCAAATATTATTCTCAATGGAGAGGGATTAAAGGCATTCCCGCTGAGAACAAGAACTAGGCATGAATGCCCACTATTACCTCTCCTATTAAATATGGTATTGGAAGTGTTAGCAATAGCAATAACGCAAGAGAAGGAAATAAGAAGTATCCAAACTGGCAAAGAGGAGGTAAAATTCTCTCTCTATGCAAATTATATGATAGTATAATTAGAAAATCCTAAAGACTCGGGAAGAAAACGACTGGACATAGTTGACCAGTTCAGCAAAGTAGCAGGATACAAAATCAACATACAAAAATCAATTTGATTTCTCTACAGTGATAAAAATAATATAGAAGTGGAACTAAGAAATACAATACCTATCGCAATAGCTAATCACAAGATTAAATACTTGTGAGTAAACCTAACCAGAACTCTAAAGATCTATTAAAAGAAAATTGCAAAACATTACTACAAGAAACAAAAAAAGACCTGGAGAGGTGGAAGAATATTCCTTGCTCATGGATAGCAAGACTCAATAGTGTGAAAATGACAATACTACCAAAGGCAATTTACACGTTCAATGCAATCCCAATACAAATACCAATTCCTTTCTTCAATGAGATGGAAAAGGCAATCTCCAATTTTGTTTGGAATGGAAAGAGACGCCGAATAGGCAAAGCACTCCTTAGAAAAGAAACAAGGTAGGAGGCATCTCACTCCCTGATTTCAAATCCTATTATACTGCCGTGGTGGTTAAGACAGCGTGGTAATGGTATAATGATAGACACATAGATCAATGGAATAGAATAGAGAATCCAGAAATCAGCCCATCTTCCTATGGTCAATTGATTTTTGACAAGGAGATGAAATCAGTGAAGTGGGGAAATGGCAGTCTTTTTAACAAATGGTGTTGGCAAAATTGGAGAACTAGTAGAAAACTCAAGCAAGATCCATACCTTACTCTATACAGAAAAACCGACTCAAAATGAATCATGGATCTAGGACTGAAAGCAAGGACCATACATTTCATTAAAGAAAAGCTTGGAAGAACTCTAGAAGTCCTAATCCACAATATAAACAATCTTACAAGCATCCTGAAAAAAAAAAAATCTACAACCAGGAGAAGATAAAAGAGATGAATGGGACCTTCTAGGAATCTAAAATCTAAACTATGCAAATCAGAAAACTTCTCCAACAGGGTTAAAAGGGAAGCAACAGATTGGGAAAAAATATTTGGTAATGAGATGTCAGATAAGGGACTTATATCTAGACTTTATAAACTACTGGAGCACCACAGCAAGATAAAGGTAAGTAACCCAATTGAAAAATGGACACAGGATATGAACAGACACTTCACCAAAGAAGACGTTCAGAGGGTAAACAAACCTATGAAGAAATATTCAAAATCCCTACCTCTAAGAGAGATGCAAATCAAAACATCTATGAGATATCATCTCACCCCAGTAACAATAGTAATATTCAACAAAGCAAGAAAACACTAAATGCTGGTGAGGTTGTGGAGAAACTAGAACCCTTCTTTACCGTTGGTGGGAGTGTAAAATGGTGCAACCACTATGGAAGGCAGTATGGCGCTTTCTCAAAATGCTGCAAACATTTGACCCAGCAATTCCACAATGGGAATATACCCTAAAGAAACCATAACTTCCACCCAAGCAGATTATGCACACCCATGTTTATTGCGTCTTTGTTCACAATAGCAAAGAGTTGGAAACAACCCATGTGCCCATCGACAAACTAATGGATAGAAAGGCTGTGGTATATTCACACAATGGAGAATCATGCAGCGCTGAAAAACCAAGAACTCATGTAATAGTATACAAAATGGGTTACCATGGAGGACATTATGCTGAGTGAAATATCTTAGTCACAAAAATACAGTTACTGTATAATGCCAGTTATAAAAGAGGACTGACAGGGAGATTGGGGGGAAACTAAGAAAAGAAGGAATATATAATGCACATGATATTGAAACAGATGAGGAAGAGAACTGTATAAAAGGAATGTATGACTAAGTATTATTGGTATCACAAGTGTCCATAATAAGAGCTGCATAGTAAAGTGGTCTGGGGGCAGGGACTGTATAATAATGAAAAGAACTGTTTTTCTAACGAAAAAGTGAACTGAGCAGGAGGGGGTGACAGGGAGGGAAACATGCAATAATGAACGAATGGAAATCCAAGTTCTTTATAAACGTAAAATCTCAATTAAAAATATTTTATGTTGATTTGTTTCCAAAGTTCATATACCTTGTGTTTTATACTATCCTTCATTCACATTGTGTTTCACACAATCATTTCCATTCATTATGTTTTATCAAATTAATCACAATTATGTTCTGTCTTACCAGATCCCTGATGGATCTTTCCCATTTTCGTTACCCCACCAAATTGTGTGATGCTATGATTTTCCCTCTGCCCATCCTCACCTCTCTCTTCCCCTTCCCCCTCCCCTTGTATCCTCATGCAAGTTTTACTAGTTATCTATTTCTACAATAATGGTCTTAGGCATGGCATAAGTATTTGTCCTTATGAGATTGAGTTAGTTCCCTCAGCATAATGCCCTTCAGTCCCTCTCAAATAATGTAGTATTCTTCACAATTGTTGCTCCTGAGCACTGCGAAGTGAATTGTGAATGTGCCACAATTCCTCAATCCATTGGATTGTGGTGGGACATTTGGGCTGCTTCCATAGTCTTGCTATGAACATTGGTGTACAGATCTCAATTTGTGTCTCTGGCTGTATTCATAGAAGTGGGATAGCTGGGTCATGGAAGTTCTATCTTCAGCTTTTTTAAAAAGATTAAACAAAATCTTTATTTTATACTGGATTACTTTAAAAGTTCATATGCATTGTTTTCATATGAATTTATCTTCCTCTGAGAAAATTCTTTCCATGTCTTTTGCCCATTTTGTAATTGTGTTATCAGTCTTTTTCCTGTGGACACCCTGTAGGATTCTGGAAACTTTTGATGAGACCCTTGTATGAAATGGTATTGCCAATTTTCCCCCTATTTTTTTCACTCTGTTGGTAAATGTTTTTGATGTGCACAAGGATTTAATCTTTAAATTTATCCTCTCCTAGTTGTGTATTTCTTGCTGTATTTGTCAACCTTTTATAATGTAGGCTAGGAATTCTAAGCCTGGTACCACATCATCTATTTTTTATGATCTTTACAATTTGGGGCTTTATCCCTAGGTCTCTGATCCAACCTGAGTTGATTTTTGTATATGGTGAGAGGTCTGGATCCTGCTTCAGCCGACTGCAGTTTTTCAGTTTTTCCAGCACCATTTGTTGAGAAGGTTGTCGTTTCTCCATTTGATAGGTTTTGTTTCCTTGTCCAACATCAGTTAAGCCTAGATATATGGGTTCATTTCTTGCTTCTTGATTCTGTTCTATTAGTCTGTGTGCCTATCATTGTACTCTTAAGATTCTGTTTGGGTTATAACAGCTATGTAGTAGGTATTTTCTTAAATGCTAGTTTATTTACAAAATTCAAACACATTGTTTTGAGAACAAATTCTTCCAATTTCCTTCACATCCCCACTCATTGCCCTCTCCCTGCATATCTTCATTCCTCTGCTTCCACCCTCCCCCCACTCCCCGGATCATTATACTCATTTTGCAATAATGGTTTTATATTTGTCCTTGTGGGACTGAGTTTACTCAGAATAATTCTCTTCAGTCCCTCTCAAATGAGGTAATAAGTTAAAAAATCATTGCTCCTTCATGCTGCATAGCATTCCATTGTATGAATGTAACATAATTTTTCAATCCATTTGTTTTGTGGTTGGACAGCTGGGCTGTTTCCATGTTCTTGCAATGGTGAATAATGCTGCTATGAACATTGGTATTACCAAACGTTTGTTCTCTGTCTGTAGCTTTTCTTTTTATTTTTTTGTTTTATTTAAATTTATTATTAGTTTCAGTAAATATTTACAGAGACTTTGGATTTCCATTCATTCATTGTTGCACTTTTCTCCCCTCCCAACCCTCCCCCCCACC
>NW_006399999.1:3158528-3160526 GCF_000299155.1 Elephantulus edwardii
GGTTGCACCATTTTACACTCCCACCAACAGTGAATAAGGGTTCCAGTTTCTCCACAACCTCACCAGCATTTGTTGCTTGCTGTTCCGTTAAATTTTGCTATTCTGTCTGGGTTGAGATGATATCTCATAGTTGTTTTAATTTGCATCTCTCTTAGAGCTAGGGATTTTGAACATTTCTTCATGTGCTTGTTGGCTATCTGAATGTCTTTTTTGGTGAAGTGTTGAAGTGTCTGTTCATATCCTGTGCCCATTTTTCTATTGGATTATTTACCTTTATCTTGTTGTGGCGCTCAAGTATATTATGAAATCTGGGTATAAGTCCGTTATCTGATATGCCATTTGTCTGTAGGTTTTCTTTTCATCCAGTTGGAAAAAGTTTTTGAGGCACACATGGATTTCATCTTTAAAAGGTCCCATGAATCAATTTTATCCTCTTCAGATTGTGAATTTCTGATTGTGTTTGGCAGTATCTTTATACCTTGGACTAGCACTTCTAAGCTTTATCCCAGTTTGTCTCTTAGGAACTTTATAGTTTTGGGCTTTACTTTCAGATCTCTGATCCACCTTGAGTTGATTTTTTTTTTAATGGAGTGAGATTTGGATCCTGTTTCAGCTTTCTGCAGGTGGAAGTCCAGTTTTACCAGCACCATTTGTTGAAGAGGTTGTCATTTCCCCATTTGATATCTTTGATTTCCTTCTCATGTATCAGTTGACGATAGATAGTTGGGTATATTTCTGGGTTCTCAATTCTGTTTCATTAGTCTATGTGCCTGTTATAGTACCAATACCATGTTCTTTTGATTACTATGCTGTGTAGTATGTTTTGAGGTCAGGGAGTGATATGCCTCCCACCTTTGTTTCTCAGAAGTGTTTTGCTTATTTGGGGTCTCTTGCCTCTCCAAATAAATTTAATAATTTCCCTTTCAATCTCCTTAAAAATGAATGTGATATCTAGATTGGAACTGCATTAAACATGTAGTTTACTTTTGGTAAGATTGTCATTTTCACAATATTGAGTCTTCCTATCCATGAACAGTACACATTTCCCCATTTCTTTAGATCTTTTATTGTGCCTTGCAGAAATGCTCTGTAGTTTTCTTTGTATAGGTCTTTTGTATCTCTAAGCAAAGGAAATTGCATTGACTATAATAAGCAGAAATAACAGAAAAAGGACCACAGCAAAATGGCAAAAATAAAATCTGGCCTGACAATAATTGCACTTCATGTGAATGGCCTAAATACAAGAAATTAATAGAAAAAGAGTAGCAGAATGGATAAAAAATGGGTCCATCAATTTGTTGCCAACAAGAGACACATGTAAAAAAGGAAGAGAAAGACAGACTCAAAATCAAAGGCTGGGGGGGAAAATATACCAAGCAAATGGCAACATCAAAAAAGCAGGAGTAGCAACACCAATCTCTGATAAAATAGATTTCAGAATGAAAACCACCATCAAAGAGAAGGAAGGGCATTATATATTGATCAAAGGCACGATAGATCAAGAATTCTTGACATAACCTTAAACAACATTTATGCACCAATTGATAGACCTGCAAAATACATAAAGCAATTGTTAACCAAATTGAAGAGAGAAAGAAATATACAGCATCATACTAGTGGTAGGAGATTTCAACACCACTATCACCAAAGAATAGGTCAACTCAAAAGAAAATCAACAAAGATGCAGAAGATCTAAACTATACAATCAGCCAACTAGACCCTGTCATTGTATTCAGTGTAATGCACCCAAGTAAGACTCAATTCATTTTCTTCTCAAGTACACAGGTACAGTCTCCAGAATCAATCATATATTAGGACACAAAGCAACGGTCAAAAACGTCATTGAAATAATAATAATAATAATATTAATAATATTGTTGTTGTTATGTGCCGTCGAGTCGTTTGGGACTCATAGTGACCCTATGGACAACAGCCCCAAACCCTGTTCTCTCCTGTGCCAATCGCACTGCCTCTGACACACCCATCCCGATTACCCCA
>NW_006399999.1:3162026-3163992 GCF_000299155.1 Elephantulus edwardii
GCTGCCTTTTGGAATCTTCTGTTCAGCTCTTTAGTATCTTGAATTCTTCCTTGTGCTTTGGCTTCTCTGCTCTCCAGTGCAATCTTCAGAGTTTCTTCTGACATCCATTTTGGTCTTTTCTTCTTCTTCTTTGTAATGACCGTTCGCACTCTTTCTGGATGATACGTTTGACATCCTCCCATAACTCATGTGGTCTTCGCTCATCAGTGTTCAAGGCCTCAAACCTGTTCCTAAGATGATTCTGAAATTCAGGTGGGATGAAATCCATGTCATATTTTGGGTCCTGTGGATTTGGTTTAATTTTCCTCACTTTCAGCTTTTATTATTATTATTATTATTCAAAGCATTTTCTCAGATCACAATGCCATAAAACTAAAAATTAGCCACAGGAGAGTCAAGCTTCCAAAACTACCCATGTGGAAACTAAATATCTCTGTACATGATTGGGTTATAAAAGAAATAATGAAATAAAGTTTCTTGAAACAAATGATATTGAAAATACAACTTACGAAAACCTCTGGGACACAGGTAAGGCAATCCTCAGCTCATAGTAACAGGTACACACATTAAAAAGGAAGAAAGAAGGAGAATCAATATGTTGTAGGTTTTGAGATAAGGGAGTGTTATGCCTCCTGCTTCATTCTGGTTTTTCAGATGTGCTTTGCTTATTCAAGGTCTCTTCCCTTCCAAATAAACTTGAAAATTTCCCTTTTGATCTTCTTGAAAAATGAATTTCATATCTGTATTGTGATTGTGTTTATTAGGATTCAAAAACCTGAACATAGAAATTCCATATGATCCAACTATTCCACTGCTTAGAATATACCCCAAGAAAATGAGAACTGAGGCTGAAATGGAGACTTGTACACCAATGTTCATAGTAGCATTATTTACTATCACAAGAACACGGAAGCCCAGATATACAACCACAAACGATGGATTGAGAAATTATGTTACATTTATACAATGGAATACTATGCAGCACACATAAACAATGATTCTGTAAATTATTACCTAATTTTGGAGCAACTGGAGGGCATTATATGGAGTGAACTAACTCAGTCCCACAAGGACAAATATTGTATAAAACCATTATTGTAGAATGAATGTGAGGATCCAAGGAGGTAAGGGATGGTGGAAGCAGACGGATGATGATGGACGAAGGATTGGGATGTTAATCATAGGGTTGCACAATTCGATGGGTCAGTGGGTCAAGGAAATGGGAAGGATCTTCAATGAAAAACAATGTATTCCAACTTTGTAAAGAAATTGGTATAATTTTTTAAAAAAATGACTAGAGATTT
Source organism: Elephantulus edwardii (assembly GCF_000299155.1). Taxonomy (NCBI): domain Eukaryota; kingdom Metazoa; phylum Chordata; class Mammalia; order Macroscelidea; family Macroscelididae; genus Elephantulus; species Elephantulus edwardii. The sequence continues at coordinate 3,163,331 of NW_006399999.1, forward strand.
TGAGTGTTTCTTCATATATTTGTTGGCCATCTAACTTTCTTCTCTATTACCTCTTTTTTTTTACTAATGATTTTTTAATGCAACATGTATATATTTTATCAGCATATCCTTTCCATTTAATTTCCCCCATTCACTCATTGTTGTATTTCCCTCCCTGCCCACACCTCCCCTAGTTCATTTTTCTCTTTGAAAATTAAAAAAAATTCATTCTTATACAGTCCCCCCACCCCAAGTCCAAAGTCCACTTTACTAAGCATTTCTTTTTCTGAAATTTGTCGTAAAATAATACCTAATCCTATATTGCAGATGACACAACCCTGCTCGCTGAAACTGAGGAGGACCTCATGCACTTACTGCAGAGGGTCAAGGACTGCAGCCTTCAAAGATTCTCGCCACTGGACCAATCAGTAGCATCAGGATGGATGGAGAAGGGAATGAGATTGTTCACAGCTTTAGTTTGCTCGGCTCCATGGTCAACACTCTTGGCACCAGCAGCCAGGAAATTAAAAAAAAACAAACATGTATTGCAATGGGAAAGTCTGCTGTTAGGGACCTCTCTAAAGTACTCAAGAGCAACGGTGTCTCTCTGGAGACTAAGTTGCGCCTGATACAGGCCATGGTTTTTTCAATCACTTGTTATGCATCAGAGAGTTGGACAATGA
>NW_006399999.1:3164657-3166400 GCF_000299155.1 Elephantulus edwardii
CATAATGTCCTCCAGGGTCACCCATTTTGTATGATATTTTATGAGTTCTTTGTTTTTCAATGCAGCATAATATTCTATTGTGGGAATATACCACAGCTTCTCTACCCCTTAGTTTGTTGATGGGCACTTGGGTTGTTTCCAACTCCTTGCTACTGTGAACAAAGCAGCAATAAACGTGGCTGTACATACAACTGCTTGAGTGGCAGTTATGGTGTCTTCAGGGTATATTTCCAGTAGTGGAATTGTGGGGTCAAATGGTATTTTATTTCCAAATTTTTTAGAAAGCACCATACTGCCTTCCATAGTGGTTGCATAATTTTACACTCCCAACCAACAGTGAATAAAGGTTCCACTTTCTCCACAACCGCACAACATTTGTTGTTTGCTACTCTGTTGAATTTTGCAATTTTTACTGAGGTAAGATGATATCACATAGTTGTTTTGATTTGCATCTTTCTTAGAGGTAGAGATTTTGAACACTTCTTCATGTGTTTGTTTGCCATCTGAATTCCTTCTTTGGTGAAGGGTCTTTTCATATTCTGTGCTCATTTTGTAACTGGGTTGTTTACCTTTATAATATTGTGGCACTCAGGTATTCTATAACTCTAGATATAAGTTCCTTATCAGACTTGTCATTGCCAATTATTTTTCTCAGTCTGTGTCTTCCTTTTTAATCTATTTGAGTTTTTGAATGTGCATAGGGATTTGATTCTTGAAAGGTCCCATTCATCTATTCTATCCTCTCCTGGTTTTAGGTTTTTCAGGATGCTTGGAAGACTGTTCATGTTGTTGATTAGGACTTCTAGAGTTCTTCCAAGCTTTTCTCTAATGAAGTTTATAGTCCTTGCTTTTCATCCTAGGTGCTTCATCTGCTTTGAGTTGTTTATTTTGTACGGAATGAGGTGTGAATCTTGCTTGGGTTTTCTGCAGATAGTTTTCCAATTTTGCCAACACCATTTGTTTAAAAGGCTGTCATTTCCCCACTTCACTGATTTCATCTCCTTGTCAAAAATGAGTTGATCATAGGTTGTTGTTGTTGTTGTTGTTATGTGTCATCGAGTCACCTGCGACTCATAGCTACCCTATGTACAACAGCCTTGACCCTGCTCTATCATGTTCCAAGCTCACTGTCTCCAACACACCCTCCCCAATTACCCCAGTCACTGAATCAATCCACTTCATAGAGGGTCTTCCCATTCTGCGCCATCCCTCTACCCTCCCAAGCATGATGTCCCTCTCCAAGGACCTGTCTCTCCTTACAACATGTCCAAAGTATGTTAAAAGAAGCTTCAGAATCCTTGCCTCCAAGTAACAGCCTGGTTTAAGCCTCTTTAGGACCAACATGTAAATTTTCTTAGCAGTCCATGGTATATTCAATAGTCTTCACCAACACCATAGCTCAAAGGCATCAATTTTCCTTCTGTTCTCCCTACTCATTGTCTAGCTCTCTGTACAACAGCCCTAACCTCTGCTCTATCCTGTGCCAATCTCACTTCCTCTGACACATCCATCCCAATTACCCCAGTCACTGAATCAATCCACCTCATAGAGGGTCTTCCCTTCTTGTGCTGTCCCTCTACCCTCCCAACCACGATGTCCCTCACCAAGGACCTGTCCCTCATTATAACATGTCCAAAGTATGTCAGACGAAGCCCCAGAATCCTTACCTCCAAGGAGCAGCCTGGTTTAAACCTCTCTAGGTTGAATCTGTTTGTTTTCTTGGCAGTCGATGGTACATTCAAT
>NW_006399999.1:3169811-3188751 GCF_000299155.1 Elephantulus edwardii
AATTGGTATACCATCTATTCTTGGGGCCTTATTTTTTGCTATTTCCTTCAAAGCAGCTTGAAGTTCTTCCTTCATCACCATAGGCTCTTGCTCATATGTTATTTCATGAAATTCTTCTGTGTCTGCCAATTCCTTTTGATACTCAGTATACTCAGTGACTCAGTATATTCTTTCCATCTTCTTTTTATACTTAAATATTAGATATTAGCCTATAGTTTTAAATATTAGATATTAGCCTATAGTTTTTTATTTTGATGTTTTCTTTTTCTGCCTTTGATATCAAGGACATGTTTGCTTCATAGAATGATTCTGGGCAAATTTCTTCTTTGTCTATTTTCTGAGATAGTTTATGTACAATTGGTAACATTTCTTCTCTGAAAGTTCGATAAAATTCACTTGTAAAACCCTCCGGTCCAGGGCTTTTTATGGCTGGAAATTGTTTTATTACCTTTTTCAATTTTTTCTTTTGTAATGCGTTTATTGAAGTGTTCAATTTTGGATTATGTCAGTAAGTTGTGTATTTCTAAGTATATGTCCATTTCCTCAAGGTTTTCATATTTGAGTACAGTTTTTCCATAATATTCCATTGTTAGATATTTTGAGTTGGTTCTGTTGTGACGTTGCCCATTTCATCTTTTATTTGGATTTTGTCTTTTCCTTTGTTAGTTTTGCTCTTGGTTTGTAAATTTTATTGACCTTTCCAAAGAATAAGCTCCTAGTTTTGTTGATGGTTTCAATTGTTTTTCTGTTTTATATTTTTTTTATTTCTGCCATGATTTTTATAATTTCCTTTTTTGGGGGAGGGGTGTCAGGTTTCCTTTCTGAGTTTTTTTTTTAAAATTTTGTTGGAGATGTTGTGTTAGAGAGTCAATGGTCTGTTTTTCCTCCCTTTTGATGTGTTTGCTTATTGCTATAATTTAACCTCTGATTACTGCTTTGGCTTTTTCACAGAGGTTTTTGTAAGTGGTGTTTTCATTGTCACTTGTTTCAAGAAACTTTTTAATTTCTTTTTTTTATTTCTGCTAATACCCACTCATGTTCAAACAAGGTGTTGTGCCACTTCCAAATGTATAGTTTTTCTCCTTTATATTCTTGTTATTAATTTCTAATTTTGTAGCATTGTGGTCTGAGAAGATGTAATCTATTCTGGAGAATGTTCCATGCACATTGGAGAAGGCATTCTGTGCATTTTTTTGTGCATTAATCTATACATATCTATGAGGTTGGGTTGCTTTATTGTGTGGCTTAATTCTTCAGCAGCTTTGTTGAGTTACTTTCTAGTAGTTGTGTCTTTTCTTGAGAATGCTATATTAAAATCTCCAACTACTATGGTAATGTCCATTTCTTTTTTTCAGTTTTGTTAATGTTTCTTTTATATATTTTGCAGGTCTTTCATTTGGTGCATAGATATTTATTATTGTTATATCTTCTTGTTCTCTCGACACCTTAATCATTATGTAGTGAACTTCCTTGTATTTTTTGATGGTTTTTGCGTTGAAATACATTTTATTGGAAATTAATATTACCACTCTGGGTTTTTTTTTTTTTTTCTGGTTGACATTTGCTTGGTATATTTTCCCCCACTCTTTCACTTTTAGTCTATCTTCATTTTATTTTATTTTTATTATTTTGTGTGTGTGTACCGTCAAATCAGAGCTGACTGGTACAGGAGGAGATTGTCCCTCCTTCTCCAGCAGGGCATCTGGTGGATTCGAACCACATACTTCTAGGATTGCAGTGCAGCTTCTTGCCACTAGGCCACCAGGGTTCGCCTATTTTCATTTTTTCAGGTGCATCTCTTATAGACAGCATATTGATGGATTTTGGTTCTTTGTTCAATCTGCTACTCTTTTTCTCTTCAGTGGTGCATTTAAACCGTTTACATTCAGTGTGATTATTGAGAGGCAGGATTATATTGCTATCATTTTGTTGAGGTTTATTTTGTTTGTTTGTTTGTTTTTTGTTTTTTTTTGTGTGTGTGTTGTTGCTAGTTACTTTGGTCCATCCTGCTTTTTGTTGCACCTCTGTAAGAAGGACATCCCTTAGGGTTTTTTGTAATGCTGGTCTTGTTTTTATGAACTCCATTAAGTTCTGTTTTTCTGAGAATATCTTGATCTCCGCTTCATATTTGATGGACAATTTTGCTGAGTACAGTATTCTTGGTTGACATTTGTGTTCTTTTTGTGTTCGATGTATGCAATTCCATTGTCTTCTTGCTCACAGGGTTTCTGCTGAGAAATTGGCACTTAAGTATTATTTGTTCTCCCTTACAGGTTCCTCTTTTTTCCTCCCTTGCTGCTTTCAAAATTCTCTCTTTATCTTTGGCTCTGGCAAATTTGACTATATATCTTGGTGTTTTTCTTTTGGGTCTATTCTACTTGGTGTTCTCTTATCTTCTTAAATATATATTTTCTCATTCTTCATTATGCCTGGGAAAATTTCTCCTAGTAATTCTTTAACAACTTTTTCAGTGCCTTTACTTGCTTCTTCCTGTTCTGGGATTCTGATGATGTGCATGTTATTTCTCTTGATTGTGTCCCACATTATTCTTAGGTATTCTTCTTTTCCTTCCTTTTTAATTCTGCTTTTTGCTCTAGCAGATCAGTAGTGACAATTCCATCTTCTTTTGTTATTATTATTAATTTTAATGAAAATTTACGGAGACTTTGTATTTCCATTCATTCATTCATTGTTGCACTTCTTCTCTTTGAAAAGTAAAGGAAAAATTCTTTCTTTGTTTTGAAATCTCTCCCCCCTGGTCCATTCCACTATGCAGCCTTCGTTCTGAACTCCTGCTATGACAATAATACCTAATCATATATTCCTTTTAAATAGTTTTTTCCCTCGTCTGTTTCAAAGCAGTATACATTATTTATCCCATCTTTCTCAGTCTCCCCCCAACCCTGATGTCAGTCCTGTTTTACAACGGTGGCACTATGCTGTGTTTGTCCTTTTGTCACTGAGATATTTCACTCAGTATAATGTTTTTAGGGTCACCCATTGGCACAGGACAGAGCAGAGTTTAGGGCTGTTGTGTATAGGGTTGCTATGAGTCACAAGCAACTCAATGGCACATAACAGCAACAAGAACAAGAAAAGAAAAAAGGGGAATAAAATCAGATACATAGAGCAAGTAGCAGTTATTTGAACAGAACAAGGAAACACTTGGATAAAAAATCAAGAAAGATTCTACAACAGTGGCACCATATAGTATTTGTCCTTTTGTGACTGAGATATTTCACTCAGCCTAATGTCCTCCAGGGTCACCCATTCTGAATAATATTGCATGAGTTCCTTGTTTTTTCAATGCACCATAGTATTGCATTGTGTGAATATACCACAGCTTCTCTATCCGTTCGTTTGTTGATGGGCACCTGGATTGTTTCCAACTCCTTGTTATTGTGAACAAAGCCGCGATAAACATGAGTGTGCATGTATCTACTTTGATGCCATTAATGGTCTATTTCGGGTATATTCCTGGTAGTGGAATTGCTGGGTCAAATGCTGTCTCTATTTGCAACTTTTTGAGAAAGCACCACACCGCTTTCCACAGTGGTTGCACCATTTTACACTTCCACTAACAGTGACTAAGGGTTCCAGTTTCTCCACAGCCTTGCCAGCATTTGTTGCTTGCTGTTCTGTTAAGTTTTGCTAGTCTTACTGGGGTGAGATGATATCTCATAGTTGTCTTGATTTGCATCTCTCTTAGAGCTAGGGATTTTTGACATTTCTTCATGTGCTTGTCGGCCATCTGAATGTCTTCTTTGGTGAAGTGTCTGTTCATATCCTGTGCCCATTTTTCAATTCGATTGTTTACCTTTATCTTGTTGTGGTGCTCAAGGATTTTATAAATTCTAGATATAAGTCTCTTATCTGACATGTCATTACCAAATACTTTTTCCCAGTCTGTGGCTTGACAATTCTATCTTCTATTTCATTGGTTCTGTGTTCCATCTCTTCAACCCTGTTCATGTGACCCTCCATCATGTTCACAGCATCTGAATGTTGGTCCTCATATTTTGGATTGTGATTTCTTGTTTTTTCAGAGGCTCTAATGTCTCGTTTGTTTTATTTGCATTGTTTTGTATTGGTTCTTTGAGCTCCTCCTGATTTTTGCTTGCAGTGTGTCCTGTAATTCTTCAAGTTTGTCTTTCACCCATTGAAAATATTCTATTATTGTTCTTTTAAATTCTGTGTCAGGAAGTTTCATCAAACTTTCTGGCTTCAGAAAATCCATTGAGACTGTGTCAATATTTTTTAGGTGACATCTTGCTTTGGGCTTGTGTAGGGGGTGAAGTAGCCTACTTCCTATGTGACATTGCTGTGGTAGAACTTTTCATGTCTGAGGCAATAGCAGGTTCTTGATCTGAAGTCACCACTTCAGAAGAGTGTGGGGCAACTACCTTACTTGAATTTCTTTCAGTTTGATAGAGAAAAGGCCTGTGGAAGCAGCCTCCTCTCTCAGACAATTGCCACAGTTAGGGTAGACCAAGTTGCTCTGGGCTAAATGCATTCAAAGGACTGGATGCAAGGTAGAGTGCAAGGACCTTATTGAAAAACCAAGAAGCCTTACTTTTCCCTTCAAGAATGCGCTCCAGCTGTCTCACTCCCTTCTGATTGAGCTTAAGTGGTCCCACGTGATCCTGCCAAACAACAGTGACTCCCTCCCCCAAAGTACCTCACCCAATTCCAGCTTCACTCCTTGTGTGTGTCAGGAGCAGCGTTCTGGACACCGGCCTGCGGCATCGGGACTGAGTTCCAAGCATGGGCTGGCTATGATGGGACTGGAGTTCAGGGTCCACACTCAATCACATTCCAGATTTCCCCCTGCACATCACTCCCTGGCGTGGGCGTCAAAAGTTCCCCATCACATGTGTGTCATCAGCAGACATGTGCCTGGCGTCAGCAGTTAGCACCTCCCTGGCATATATGGTGGCACTAGTCAGCTCCCTGCAGTGTGCCTGGTATCTGCAGTCAGCTTCCTGGTGTGTGTATGGCATCAGCTGGCAGCCCCCCAGTGCATGTTTGGAATCTAGAAATAGCTCTCGGGCGCACACATGCAGTATGGAAGCAGCTCTCTGTCATGGACGTGGAGTTAGGAAGCAGTTCTCTGGCATGAGCCCTGCATCAGCAGGCATTTCCCTGTTGTGCACATGGCGTCAGCAGGCAGCTCTGTGTCGTGTGCCAATAGATGCTTTTGATTTCTCTCACTCAAACTCCAACTGTCTGTGCTGGCGGTCCATCCACACTGGCAGTCTGTCTGCCCTGGCGGACCACAACTGATTTTTGTATGTTGATATTGTATCCTGCTACTTTGTTTAATTAGTCAACAATGTCCAGTAGGGGTTTTTTATTATACTATCACCTCATTTGCACATAGAGATAATTTTACCTTCTCTTTGCAAATTTAGATACCTCTTCTTTTCTTCCCTACTCTTATTGCTACCACTATGACTTCCAACACAGTATTAAATAGAAGTGGCAATGAGCATCTTTGCCTATTTCCTTTTCTCAAAAGGAAGGCTCTTTAATCTCTCTCCATTGTGAATGATGTTGGACTCTTGAGTTTGTGTATATACTTCTCACTATGTTGAGGAAATTCCTTTCTTTCTCTCTCTCTCTCTCCTTTGTTTCTGTGTTTTAATCAGGAATGGTGTTGGATTTTGTCAAAGGCCTTTTCTGCATCAATTGATAACATCATGTGGTTCTTCTTCTTTGCTTTAGTAATGTGATGAACATTATTATTTTTCTTGTGTTAAATCATCCTTGCATACCTATTTTTTTATGTATCATTGGATTTTTTTCAGCCAAGATTTTATTTAGGATTATTGCATCTGTGTTCATGAGAGATATTGGCTTATAGTTTTCTGTGTTAGTGTCTTTATTTGACTTTGCTGTAAAGGGAAAGTTTACTTTATAGAAAGAATCTGAGAAATTTCCATGTTTTTCTATTTTGTGAAATACTTTATGTAGAATTTATGACAGTTCTACTCTAAATGTTTTCTAAAATCCACTAGTAATAACCTAAGTATAAAATTTTAAAAATTAACTAGTAAAACCATCTGTTTCAGAGCTTTGTTTTGTTGGAAGTTGTTTTATTACATGTTCAATTTCTTCTTTTGTAATGGTTCTGGTCAAATGTTCTACTTCAGTCTGTGTCAGTTTGGGAAGATTGTGAGTTTCTAAGTTTTTGTCCATTTATGCTGTAGTTGTTCATGTTGATTGCCTTTGAGTAGAGTATGACTCATAGCTACCCTATGAACAAAAGGCTTGAAGTTCCTCTACAACCATCAACCTTTATTAAAATTCGTAGAGTTTCCAGAGGCATGTTATTTAACAAGTGGATGCCACTCCTGCTTCCAATCCTATTATGTTATTGTTTTTATATGCCATTGAGTCACTTGCAATGTATATCAGCAGCTCTGAACCCTTCCCTTCCTGAGCCAGTCTCACTAACTCTGACACACCAACTCTCCTTGCCCCAGTTATTGTATCAATCCATCTCATCCTGGGTCTCCCTCTCCTGCACTGTTCCTCCACCCTTCTGAGCATGATGTCCTTTTCCAAGGACTGATCTCTCCTGGCCATATGTCCAAAGTAAGTGAGATGGAGCTTCAAAATTCTAGCCTCTATGCTCAAGACTCTTATCCAGCACCATAATTCGAAGGCATCTATTCTTCTTCTGTCATCCTTAGTCATTGTCCAACTCTCTGAAACAATAAGTAATTGAGATTAGGCACATCTTTGTATCTAGACTGAAATTCTTGCTCTTCAGCACTTCGGAGAGGTCCATGACAGCAGATTTCTCCAGTGCAATTCATCTTTTTATTTCCCAACTGCTGGTTTTAAGAGTGTTGATTTTGGATCAGAGAAAGCTGTAATTGTTAACAACATCAATCTCTTCTCCATCTATCATTGTGCTGCCAATTGGCCCAGTGGTGAGAATCTTTCTCTTCTTGACGTTGAGCTTCAATCCATATTAAAGACTACAGTCCTTGACCGTTTGCAACAAGTGCTTCAGGTCCTTCTCAGTTTCAGCAAGCAAGGTTGTGTCATCTGCATATTACAGGTTGTTAATTAGTCTTCCTCCAATCCTGATGCCACAGTCTTCCTCATAAAGCCCTTCTTCCCCAATGATCTGTTCTGCATACAGTTTGAAAGGTACAGGGACAAGATGCATCCCTTACACCCTCCTTTCCTGATTTTGAATCATGCAGTGTTTCTTTGCTCTGTTCTGAGGACTGCTTTTTGGTCCAAGTATAGGTTTCTTATAAGCAAGTGCTCTGAGATTACCATTTTCCTCAAGGTTAGCCACTATTTATCGTGTTCCACACAGTCAAATGCCTTTGCATAGTCAATGAAACACAGACATTCTTCTGGTACTCTCTGCTTTCTGCCAAGATCCATCTGACGTTGGCAATAATGTCCCTAGCGCCACGACCTTTTCTAAACCCAGCCTGTATTTCTGGTAGTTCTCAAGTCTTTCCTGGATAATCTTCAGGAGGATTTTGCTAGTGTGTGATATTAGTGATATTATTTGATAATTCCCACACTCTGTTGGAATGGGAATAAATATGGAGATCTTCCAGTCTGTTAGCCAAGTAGTTATCCTATAGATTTCTTGGCACAACTTGGTGAGCACATGCAGGGCAGTATCTGTTTGCTGAAATATGTCAATTGGTATTCCATCAATTCCTGGGACTTTATTTTATTTTTATTTTTTGCCAAGTCCTTCAGAGCAGTCTGCACTTCCTCCTTCATCATCACCATTGCCTCATGCCCATATGCTGTTTCTTAAAATTCTTCAGTATCACCTTTTTTTGTGTGTGTGTGTACAATGACTCTGTATACTCCTTCCATCTGCTTTTAAGGCTTCTGGAATCATTCAATATCCTGCCCATAGCATCCATAAGCATTGTAACTTGTGGCTTGAATTTCTTCTTTATTTCTTTCAGCTTAAGAATGCTGAGCGAGTTTATCCCTTTTGATTTTCTGACTCCAGCTCCTTGCACATTGCATTATAATATTTTGTCTTGTCTTCCCAAGTAGCTCTTTGAAATATTCTATTCATCTCCTTAACTTCTTGATTTCTTCTCTTTTCTTTGGCTTCTCAGCGCTCTAGTGCATTTTAAGAGTCTCTTCTGACATCCACTTTGATTTTTTCTTCCTCCTTAGTAATGACTTTTTTCATTCTTCATGAACGATATACTTGATATTCTCCCACAGCTTATCTAGTCTTCTTTAATTAGTGTTCAAAGTCTCAACCTATTCCTGAGTTGGTTTTTAAATTCCTGGGAGATAGATTCAAGATCAAATTTTATTCCTGTGGATATGATTTAACCTTCTTTAGTTTTAATTTGAACTTGCCTATGAACAGTTGATGGTCGGTTCCACAATCAGCACCTGGCCTTGTTTTTACTGTTGATATTGAACTTCTTCAACGGTTCCTTCCAAAGATTCAATCAATCTGATTCCTGTGCATCCCATCAGGTGAAATCCCTGTGTATAGCCTGTGTTTATGTTTCTTATAAAAGGTATTTCCTATAAATAAATAATTGATTGTAAAGAATTCTATCATTCTATCACCATCCTCATTTCTGTCACCAAGTCCATACTTTTTGACCACTGATCCCTCTTCCTGATTCCCAACTTTTGCATTCCAGCCATCCATTACTATTAAAGCATCTTGGTAACATGTTCAATCAATTTCTGAATGCAGCAGTTGATCTCTTTCCTCCTCTTTGGCTCTGGTTGTACATGCATTAATTTGAATGATAGTGGTACTGATAGGTCTTCCTTGTATGCGTATGGATATTATCCTGTCACTCACAATATTGTATTTCAAGATGTATCTAGAAATGGCCTTTTTAACTATGAAAGCGATCCTGTTTTTCCTCACCTTATCATCTCCAGCAAAATAGATCATATGCTCATGGGATTCAAAATGTCCCATGCCAATACATCTTATTTCAGTAATACCCAATATGTCAATATTTATGCATCCCATTTATTTTTACAAAGTCCAGTTTTCCTACATTCATGCTTCTGAAATTCCAAGTACCAATAGTTAATATCTTTTTTTTTAGTTAATATCTTCTTACAACTGTTTCTCCACCTTTGTGCTTCCAAATTTGAGGGCTCAAATTCAGTTGCCATACTTGTTAATCTACTCTAAGTGTCATTTGTTATGGTTTTTGCTCTGAAATCCATTTTGTCAGAGAATAATATTGCATTCTCCTCCTTTTTCCTGGTTGCCATTTGTATGGCATATTTTCCCCTCACCCTTATATTTTTAGTCTTTATCTTCACTTTTCAGATGTGTCTGTTGTAGACAGCATATTGATTGGTTGTTTTGTTTTGTTTTCCTGCTACTCTGAGAAGAATGAGAATCTCAAAGCACTTGATTGTGCTTATGCAAAACCTATACTTGGACCAGGAGGCAGTCGTCAGAACAGAGCAAGGAAACACTGCATAGTTCAAAATCGGGAAGAGTGTACACCAGGGTTGTGTCCTATCTCAATATCTTTTCAATCTATATGCAGAACAGATTGTCCAGGAGGCTGGGCTCTGTGAAGAGGAATGTGGCATCAGGATTAGAGGAAGACTCATCAACAATCTGCATTATGCTGATGACACCACCTTGTTTGCCAAAACAGAAGTGGACCAGAAGTACTTGCTGCTGAAGGTCAAGAACTGCAGCCTTCAATATAGATTAAAGCTCAACATCAAGAAAACATAGATTCTCACCGGTGGGCCGATTGGCAGCATCATGATAGATGTTGAAGAGATTGAGATTGTTAACAGCTTCTGTTTGCTTGGCTCCACATTCAACACTCTTGATACTAGCAGCAAGGAAATAAAAAGGCAAATTGCATTGGTAAAGTCTACTCTCAGGGATTACTCCAGAATACTGAAGAGAAACGATGTCAGTCTGGAAACTAAGGTACACCTGATACAGGCCATGTTCTTAGTAATTACTTGCTTGGCATCAGAAATATGGACAATGAATAGGGATAATAGAAGGAGAAATGATGCATTTGAGTTGAGGTGCTGGAAAAGAATATTGAATGGACTGTTAGGAGAACAAACAAGTTTGTCTTGGAGAGGGTGAAAGCTGTGTGCTCCTTGGAGGCAAAGATTCTGAAGCTCTGTCTGACATGATTTGGGCAAGTTGTAAGGAGGGGCCAGTCCTTGCAAAGGGATATTGTGATTGGGAGGATGGAGAGAAAACAAAAGGGATGAAGACCCTCAAAGAGATGCATCGACTCAATGACTGGGATAATGTGTGTAAGTGTGCTAAAGACATAAGGTTGGCTCAGAATAGAGCAGGATTCAGAGCTGCTGTACATAGGGTTACTATGAGTTGCAAGTGACTCAGTGGCATATAACAACCACCACAACTCTTTTTCTCTTTACTGATGCATTTAAACAATTAACATTCAATGTAGTTATTGAGAGGGAAGGTTTTGTTGATATCATTTTGTTGAGTTCTTTTGGTTGTTATTACTGTTTACTTTATTCTGTCCTTTTTTCTGTTTCATCACTGTAAGAGAAACTTACCTTAGTATTTCCTGCAATTTTGGTCTCAATTTTACAAACTCTGTTAGGTTCTGCTTTTTTTGAGCACATCTTGGTCTTTCCAACATCTTTTATTGACAGTTTTGCTCATACAATATTCTTTGTTGAAAGTTGTGTTCTTTTATTGTTTTATAGATGTCATTCCACTGTCTTCTTGGTCATATATTTTCTACTGATAAATCAGCATTTAATTTTATTTGCTCTCCCTTAGAGGTTACTTTTCATTTTTCCCTAGTTGCTTGCAGAATTCTCTCCTTCTTGTTGGCTCATGCAAATCTGATTATGATATGCCTTGGTCTTTTTCTTTTGAGGTCTAATCTATAAGGAATTCATTCAGCTTCCTGTATGTATATTCTCTCATTCTTCATTTTGCCTGGAAAGTTTTGTTCTAGTAACTCTTCTACATCTTTCTCTGTGCCGTTTTTTGCTTCTTCCTATTCTCAGATTCCATTTATGTGCATGTTATTCTTCTTGATGGTGTCCCATATTATTCTTATGCTTTATTCTTTTTACTTCCTTTTTGATTTTGCTTTTTGTTCTAGCAGATCAGTGCTGAGAATTTTAACTTCTATTTTGCTGGTTCTGAGTTCTATCTCTTCAACCCTGCTTATACATTCCCTCCAACATGTTGGCAGCATCTGAGGCATGGCCTTCATATTCTGGATTGTAGTTTCTTATTTTTCCAGAGTCTCTAATGCATCATTTGGTTTATTGGCATTGTCTTTGATTTTTTTAAAATAACACTTGAATTTTGCTTGTAGAAGCTTGTAATTCTTTGAGTTTGTCTTTCATCTATTGAAAATATTCAATAATTATTCCTTTGAGTTCTGTGTAAAAAAGTTTCATCAGACTTTCTGGGTTCAGGAAATCCGTAAGTCTGTGTTTTTATAACTTTTAGGGCTTGAAATATTGCTTTGTCTTTGTGTAGGGTCTGCTTATTCTGTGTCATTTCTCTTTTAGAGTTTTTCTTGCCTGGGGCCCTAGCACGACCTTGGTCTGATTATCTTGACCCTGGAACTCACTGCTCCAGAGGAGGGAAAGGAATCTTACTTTGCTTGAATTTCTCTCTCATCCTTGGGTTCATGGTAAGACTTGCTTCAGTTGGGGGCCTCAATGCACTAGTCAGGAAGGGGAGGACAATTCAACCTACTTGTAGCTCTTTCTCTCTCTGGTGCTGTGGTATAATTAGCTTGGACTGGGGGGGTTGCTTATGTTCCTTTCTCTCTTGTCCTGTGTCTAAGTTCTCTGAGGAGCACAGATTGTTGTTTTCTGACAGTAACCCTCTTTCTTGAAATCTGTTTCCCCCCTTGGTCTGTGGAGTGGTGCAGCCAGATTCCCTGACTCTTTTCACCACTCTCTATGACATCTCAGGAGGAAAGACTTTGTTTCTAACCCTCTACTCCAGGACCATATTCTTGTAGCTGTTGATTGCTGGAGTCTTTGAGTTATAGTTCACTGCTGGCACAGCAGAATGATGTTATAGGTAAAAGCAATGTCTTAGCTTTGTCTTGAATGTTGGTGTCACCCGCCTTGGTCCAAGTGTCACAAGCACAAGGTTCTGTGAAGCAGAGTCTACTCTGCATCTGTTGGCTGTAAGCAGGTCTGGTGGTGCTGTAGGGGTGGTTGGAAATCAAAGGTGGAGTCACCTGTTTGAGATTATTTTTGAATGAGCTCCCTTCTAGACCAGCCAGAAGTTGCAGTGAAGTGGGGTTCCAAAAGGGTCTGCTCTGCATCTCTGAATTTAAAAATCATCTTAAGTATAGGTCTGAAGCATTGAGCAACAATGATGGAAGACCAAATGAGTTATAGGATGATATCAAGGATGGTATCATGAAGAGAGAAAAAGAAAGAACATGCAGAAGTGAAAGAGCTAAACAGAAGATTTCAAAGAGTATATTATATTTGAGTATTATATTTTATATATTGCAAAATATTATAATTGAATGTGCAGAGAGCTGGAGACAAGAAGAGGAATAACTTGCTCTGCATTAATCAAGCTGAGAGAACAACAACCACCATCACAAAAACACCACCAAATTTAAACCTTGAGCCTCAGCAGTGAGAGAAGATATATTGAATGACCCAGGAAGCATTAAAAAAAGATGGAAGGAATACACAGAATCACTGTACCAAAAGGAACTGACTGATACTGAAAAATTTCAGAAAGTACCATACAAGCAAGAGCTATTGCTAATGAAGGCAGAAGTTGAAGCTGCACTGAAGGCACTAGCAAAAAATAAGGACCCAGGAATCAACGGGACACCAACTGATTTGTTTCAATTAACAGATGCAGACTTGGATGCACTCACCTGTCTATGACAGGAAATATGGAGGACAGCTGTTTGGCCAGTGGATTGAAAGCGGTCCATATTTGTTCCCATTTCCAACAAAGGTGATCAAACTGAATGTGGAAACTATCTAACAATATCATTAATACCACATGTAAAAAAAATACTGCTGAAGATCATTAAAAAAATGGCTAGAACAGTATATAGATAGAGAACTTCCAGAAGTTCAAACAGAATTTAGAAGAGGCTATGGCACCAGGAATATCATTGCTGATGTCAAATTAATCTTGGCTAAAAATAAAGTATACCACAAGAATGTCTATTTGTGCTTTATTAACGCCACAAGGCATTTGACTGTGTGGATCATAACAAGATATATAGTCAACATTGAGAAGAATGGGAATTCCAAAACATTTAATTGTTCTTATGCAAAACCTCTACTTAGACTAAGAAGCTGTTGTGTGAACAAAGCAAGGGAACACTGTTGTTATTGAGTGCGGTCTAGTCAAGCACAACTCATAGCGACCCTATGAACAAAAGGTCTGAAGTCTTTCTATAACTATCATCATTTATCAAAGTTCAACAGAGAGGCATGTTGTTTAGGAAGTGCATGCTTGGTTGAAGAGTACGACCATCCTGAAACAGATGAGGGACTGAATAATTTAAAAGCGATGTATGATAGGGTATTATGGTTATCCCAAGAATCCACAATTAAGGTTGCATAGTGGAATGTACTTGGGGTGGTGGGAGGGGTGCAGGGGGATTGTGTCCCAGGGAGGGAGTCTTTATTTTACTTTTGAAAGAGAGGAGCGAACTCGAGGGCAGGGGGAGAGGGCTGGGCGGGTAGAGAAATGCATCAATGAATGAATGGAAATCCAAATTCTCTGTAAATGTTCATTAAAATTATTTTTTAAAAAAGAGTACAACCATCCCCGATAGAAGAAAGACCATCCTTCAGTCAAGGGTATATGAGTAGCAGTGCTCCCCTGCTAGAATCTCCAAACAAGCTATCAAGGGAACACTATATGGTTTAAAATTAAAAAGGGAGTTTATTGTGGTTTTACTCTTTTTCCGTATCTAGGTAATCTGTTTGTTGAGCAAATTATTTGAGAAGCTGGACTCTGAAGAGGAATGTGGCATCAAGATCAGAGGAAGATTCATCAATAAACTGAATTACGCAGATGACACAACCTTGCTTGCTGAAAGTGAAGAGGTCTTGAAACACTTGTTGCAGAAGATCAAATAATATAGCCTTTAATATGAATTGCATCTAAATGTTAAAAAAACAAAAATTCTTGCCACTAGATCAATGGGCAACATTATGATGGATGGACAAAATGTTGAAAATGTTAAGAACTTCATTTTACTTGGTTCCACAATCAACAACCTTGGTATCAGCAATCAGGGAATCAGAAGATGTATTACACTAAGAGAGTCTGCAGTCAGGGACCTCTCCAAATTATTGAAAAGTAATGACGACAGTTTGAGGACTAACATTCATCTGATTTAGGCCATTGTCTTTCTGATCACTTGCTATGCATCTCAGAACTGGACAATAAATAGGGATGACAGAAAAGAATTGATGCCTTTGAGCTGTGATGTCAGAGAAAAGTACTGATCATTCCATGGACTGCCAAAAGAACAAATAGTCTTGGAGAAATTGTAGTGGAAGCAAAAATGATAATGCTTTGCCTCACATCCTTTGGGCACTTTGCTCAGAGGGGCTATTGCTTGTAGAGGGACATGATGCTTAGAAAGGTGGAAGATTGGTGAAGGAGAGAAAGACCCGTAACAAGGTGGGTTGACACAGTGACTGCTACAAAGGACTCTAGTGTGTCAGAAAGTGTGAGGATGGCACAGGATAGGGTTCAGATCTGTTGTTCATAGTCACACTATAGGTCTCCCTAGACTCGAGGGCACCTAAGGACAAAAACATTCTGGAAGGCAGTTTGGCATTTCCTTAACAAGCTGAACATAGAAATCTCATATGACTCAGTTATTCCACTGCTATGACTATGCACACCTCAAGGAAGTCAGAACTGAGACATGAAGGGAGATAAGTACACCTATATTCATAGCATTGTTATTAACAATTGTAAGGAAATTAAATAGTCCAATTTCCCACCAACAAATGAATAATAGATTGAGAAATCGTATTACATTCACAGAATGGAATACAGTGCAGTACTAAGGAACAACAATTTTATAAAACACTCTTTAAAATCAGAGAATCTAGAGAGCATTATGCTGAGTGAACTAATTTAGTCTCAGGAGGACAAATACTGAATAAGACTATTATTGTAAAACTAGAAGGAAAATTGAGTAAGATGTGTATACATTTTCAAAAGGGGAAGGAAAAAGGGGGAAAGATGTGGAAAAGGGAGAAGGATAGAAATCACTAGGATAACAGAGTTTAGTGGGCAGATAGGGAGTGAAAAAAATGGGAAAGATTCCCTGAGAATTTGAAGACAGGATAATAATAGACTTAGATCAAGAATAATTAAGTATGTAAAACACAAAGTAGAGTAACAGAAGGAAGCCTTTATAACCTATGTCATCTATTTTACCAGAGTACATGTTCCTCATCTCCTAGTGCAAGCTGTACTATCCCACTTCTTCAGGGCTTCCATAGAGGCTTCTGGCCTTATGGAATGCAGGTAGTACTAGCAGAAGGAAGCCTTTACAGTCTCTGCCTGCCATTTCACCCACGTATAAGTCTCGAGCCAAAACATTGCCCTCACCTAGGACATTATCCTGCTGTGCCACCTGTGCATCTAAGCTGGCAGTTTCCAGCATTCAGCAGCCACAGGAACAATCCTGGGGTAGCAGATTAGAGACAAAGACCTTCCTCTAGAACTGCCAGAGAGAGTGGTGAAGAAAGTTGAGGAAACTGGCTGTGCCACTCTGCAGAATAAGGAGGACAACAGACTTCAGGAGAGAATGCTGCAATCAGGTGAGAGATTCACTCCCACAGGCAGCCTATTTTTTTTAATGGAAAATATTATTGATAGCTTCCCACAGCTCACCGAGTCTTCACTTATTAGTGTTCAAGGCCTCAAACCTGTTCCCGAGATGGTCTTTAAATTCACACGGGATAGATTCAAGGTCAAATTTGGTTCTTTCCAAATATTTTCAGGTGAGTTTTTTTTCAGCCAGCATATTCAAGAGCTAGAGAGGGAGCTTCCTGCAATCCCTCTGGAGAAAAACTAATTCAGTTGTGGACCTGATCTTGCCACTCAAGAGTCTTCAAGAAAGGGAGCTGCAATCAGATGAGACACTTGTTCCCAGAACCAGTAGTCTGAGGTGAGGGGGTAGAGAGGAGCCTGCAACTCACCTGGAGAGAAACTGCTTCATTTGGGAGACCTGGCCACAGATGAAGATAGACTTTAGGAGAGGAAACTGCAATAAGGAGAGATTCCCACAGAGAAGAACTGTAGAACAGAGCAGATCTAAATGACTTTCGGAAAGATACACTTTCCAGGTCTACAGATCCAGAAAGGAATTTCTGGAGAGCAAATTTTCCACCTCCTTAGATGGAAAATTTAGCCTGCAACTAATTGTATCATAAAGTTAAAGAACTCTCAAAAACCTATAAAAACAAAACAGAAGCAGTCTAACACATAAAAACTATTGTGCATAGGGTTGAAATGAGTCACATCTGGAGGCTACATAACAAATTCATCAACACTGTCTATTCAGGATCTAAGGATAATATTGACTATAGAAACAGTCTTACAAATCAGGTAATCATGTTTTAGGTGAAAGTGGATGGAGATGGGAAGGGAATGTTTGTATTTTAGCTATGTGCTCCCCCAATGTAATTTACAGATCTTGGTAACTGTTCAATTGATTGGGCAGCCTGCCAATAATCTCTTGCTAGATTTCATGTCAAAGGTGTAAAGACTGGCAAAAGCTAAGCCTTCAGACTATTTCTGTTCTGGAAGTATGCAACTTGTATAATTCTGGACACACTGAGGTGTCTGACACCTAACGGGGTCTCCTGAGTTAGACTCATGTGCATTCCTGTCTTGAGTTATCTGAAGGTGGGAGGAGCATTCTATATACTTCTATAGGGACTAAAGGGACATTTGACTCCACAGAAATCAGTATGTTTATTGCCTAGAAGACTCCAACACATCATCAACTATAAGCACAAGAGATAAAATCCAGTAGAAGGGGAAGACTATTCAAATGAAATGGCAAAAATAAGGAGAGGGGGAATACTGCAAACTCCCAGAGGAATGGTACAAGAGACCTCACAGCACTTGGACTTAGGCTTGTAAGCATGAGTGCAAACTCCTTCCCACCATCCCCCCAGTATCTGATGTGGACTATGGTCCTGCCTAATGCTGAATAAGAGCTAAACAAACACTGTTCTGCTCTTCATCTGTTCCCTTTAGGCAAATATTTTTCCTCATTTCACAGAAAACTGGGCCTTTAAAGAAATATGTTATAAAAGGAAGGTTTAATTCTTCCAGATGAGAAGACTGAAAGACATCTTAGGGTGAAACTCCTGAAGTTTGCTGAACCAATCTTTATTATGTGTCTATATGGAATTCATAGACTTGCTGAAGTCCTGTTCATTGCTATGAAGATCCAGATGATGACAGGGAAAGTTGTCACATATTACCCCACCACACAGAAATGCTCCCTGGTTAACACTTTGTTGCTGTTCTATGCCTTTGAGTTGATGACGACTCATAGCGACTTATGAACAACAGCTCTGAATCTTGCCCTGTCCTGAGCCAACCTCACCATCTCCGACACACTTGACCTCATTGCTACAGTCACTGTACAAGTCCATCTCGTTGAGGGTCCTCCTTTCTTGCACTGACCTTTCCAAGCATGATGTCCTTCTCCAAAGACTGGCCCCTCCTGACAAGACGCCCAAAGTATGTGAGTTGGAGTTTCATCATACTTGATTTCAGTGTTTTAGGGAGGAAGTTCAAAATGTATTCACAAGTTTGCATGGTTTTTAACGAGACAATCCTAAGTATTCAGAATGCTTTTTGTACTACTTTATTAACTTGACATCTTTGCATGCAAAAGGATGAAACTCAACTATTGACAGAGACTTATACTGGGTGCAGAGGCAGTCTTCACTTAGAACCTAGTAACATATCCTACCTAACAAATAGAAAGATGTCCTGCAGGTTGCTGCCTTCGCCCCTTCCCCTAGGGCGACCTTCCTCTCCATTCTGCACAGGGGCCTGATCCATTTCTCTATTTTCCTGGTGGAGATTTGCCATGACGAGATTTTCTGTTGCTCCTTGTTTTTCTTCAAACCCAAATATTCCTAAAACAGAAAAGCATGGAGAATGAACGAATGCTAAGTATCCTGAGCTGGGCTCACAGCTATGGAATGCAAAAATTGGTTTTTAAAATAGCCCATTTCTCGCTTGAAGGGGCTGGAGCGCCCCCTAGGCAATGGCCAGTCCTCAAGCCCACCAATTTTTCTTGTGCACCAAAATGGAGGACCTGGAGGGAAGCAGGGGGACAGGGGTCTCCAGCTGGGCTAAGCTTTCCCTCCTCCTGCCTCATGGCCACATGCACCGACCTGCGACTGTCCTGGCTGTGTCCTCTCTCCTTCTCCTGATCCTCTCTTCCAGGTGCACAGCTGAGATCCTCAGTCAGACCTGCATAGGGCCAGGTTGGGGAACAAGGGGGCTTCTCTGACCCATCACATGGCATGTCCCGACCCCCGCCAGGAATCCTCAGACCCTTCCCCTTTGCTTCTGGATCCCAGCTGTCTCGTCCCCTCCCCCTGCCCCTTCCGCTGTGCTGGCTTTTCTCATACAAGTATTTAGTGTGGTTTCCCAGAGCTCTGCTGCCCCCAGTGGAAGTCTTGCCGACGACTCTGGAACTCCTGTTTTGGGGCCACCATTTCTGTTTCTCTAATGATTGTGAGGAAAGCTAGTTGGGACCCAGGGATTGCCACCAGGTCATTGGGAGACTGTGGATTGGCCAAAGGAGGAGTCCTTGGGTCTTACCTGCTGCGCCTTTCTTGTTCCGCTGGGCAGAGGGGAGCAGGTACCCACACGCAAATGAAGACTGCACCCAAGGTTGCATCCCTC
>NW_006399999.1:3193196-3201049 GCF_000299155.1 Elephantulus edwardii
CTATGGTGATGAAGGAAGAAGTTCAAGCTGCTTTGAAGGAAATAGTAAAAAATAAGGCCCCAGGAATAGATGGTATACCAATTGAAGTATTTCAGATAACAGATGTTTCCCTAGATGTGTGTTTCTGATAATAGTGTTTCATAATCATCTGTGAATTTTCCATGAGAAATCCTGTTATTAAATTTTGGACAATCTGTGTAAATATATCATCACACAGGAAGTGGAAAATAAAGAATCTTTTCATCTCCTTCCTGACTTTTCCCCAAAGCTTCCAAACCACCCCTTCAAATATTTCCTTTTTATGATCCCAGAAGGGAGCTGTGGCAGCCTCGTGGCAAGAAGCTGCCCTAAATTCCCATAGGCACTTGGTTTGGGGCCACCAGCTGCTCAGATGGAGAAGGATGGACAATCTCCTACCATGGGATTAACTACCTCTGAACACTGGCAGTTTGACCAGCTATGGGTCAGTTAAGACTCTATGGTACACAACAGTAACAAATATCTCAGAAGTTCAGTATATAACATGCAAAAGTTAATTTCTAAACCATCTTCCTTTTGGATTAAATGTTTAAGGGGATGGGGGAAGCCAGTTGAGTGAAGCAACAAAACCTGAGGCTGCAATTTGTCCTTAGTGTAAGTGTTCTTTCTTCCAGCTTGAATAATTCCTCCCTCAAAAACTTTACCATACTTAAAAAACCCCCAAATGTCTTTAGAAAAATGACATAATGGTGGGAAAAAATAAAAGTGGCTATTAGTTGTGTTAAAGGAACTGTTGTGTGCCATTGAGATTCTGACTCACCGTGATATAATGTCACACTTTAAAACCCCAAGGGGTTTTCTATGTAGTGATCTTTATGAGGACAGATTGTTAAGTCTTTTTATCTGTGGAGCTGCTGGTGGAATCAAACCACCAGCATTTCAATTAGGAAATAATAGCTTAACTATTGCGGCACCAGAGCTCTTGAACACAAGTGTTAAATGCTTCCCTGACAGGCCAGAACAAAACAAACAAGCAAACCAAAAAACTTAACCCAAAAAGAACAAAAAGACCTCCTTCTTCCTGTTTTGGACCACATTCTGTACTAACTGGAAGGAGGCAAATTAGAAACAAGAACTGTTGTCTGATATATCTCTGGGTTCAAATTCAGGTTTAACTACGTGTTGTATGTGATTTGGCTCAAGTCTCTGCATCCTCTGTAAAACCGAATTCTAGCTCATTCTCCATCAAGTCTGAATTAAATCATATCTGGCACTCTGACCTGCAGGTAGATTTTCCAAGACTAACTCTCACAGGAGGAGATTGCCCATTTCCCACCCCTGGAACCACTAGTGGATGCAAACCACAAAAAAGGTTTAGCCTTTGGGTTAGCAGCACAATTCTCTATGGACTCTACAACCAGAGCTCTCCTATAAAACAAGATTGTTGTTGTTTATTGTTATGTATCTTAGAGTCAGAACCAACTCATGGCAGCAGTTATCTAGAGGCTATAAATCACATGAAAGGAGATAGATGATCTTTCTGCCACAAGGCAACTGATGAATTTGAACCACTTGCTTTTGGGTTCACAAAGCAACCTTTACCACAAGACCACCAGAGCTTCAACTAAAATAGCCATTAGTGAAAGTTGACACCTATTTTCCACACTATTGGGTATATACCACACATTTGAAAAGTAGGCAGAACTTCATTTCCCCCTTTATTTACAATTCATGAACGCCCAGCCACATCTGCTTTGTTCTACTTTGCATACTCATTGACTTATATAGTTCCTTGTACCAAGTAGGTGATTGTTGTTGGTAGGTTCCATCAAGTCAGATCCCAGGAAACTGAAGAGCTGAATAAAAAAAAAAAGCCTGCTGCATCCTTACGATATCCACTATGCTCTAACCCATCATTGCATTCACTGTGTCTATATAACTTGTTGAGAGTTTCTTCTCCTTCTCTGTCCATCTTCCATTTTCCCAAGCATGATGTCATTTTTTGCATTTTTTTAAATTTTAATGAACATTTACAGAGATTTTGGATTTCCAGTCATTCATTGTTGCATTTTTTTCCCTGCCCATCCCTCCCACCAGTTAGCTCTTCTCTTTGAAAAGTAAAAGAAAAATTTTATTGATATACAATGTGTGTTCTCCACCCCACCCCCACCACCTCGAGTTTGCTCCTCTATGCAACCTTCATTCTGGACTCTTGTCATAACGATAATACCCAATCATATATCGCTATTAAACTGTTCTTTTCCAGAGACATTTCCCCTTCTGAAAATTAAGTCTCCCAAGGAGCACTCTGGCTGTACTTCTTCCAAGATGGATTTTATTTGTTCTTTTGACAGTTCATGGCATACTCAATATTCTTCACTAAAATGACAATTTTAAAGTATAATTTTTGGCCTTTCTTTTTCATTGTTCGACTTTCAGATACATAAAAAAATGAAAATGCCATGGCTTGCATCAGATACATCTTCATTTTTTAAAAGATATCCTTGCTTTTCAGCACTTAAAAGAGAGGTCCTTGATTCCAACCGATTCCAAAGCACTAGTACCTAGTTTGATTCCTTAACTGCTGCTTCTGTAGGAAGCATCTGAGACCTGGACAATGAGTAAGGATGACAGAAGTAAAATTGATGGCTTTGATTTCTGGTGTTGTAGACGAGCACTGAGCACTCCATGGGCTGTCAAAAGAACAAATATGTCTTTGAAAAAGCACAGCCAGAGTGCTCCTTGAAAGCAAAGATGGTAAAGCTTCACCTCATGTAATTTGAACATGTTGCTAGGCAAGTTTATTCCTTGGAGAGTGACATGGTACTTGAGGCGGTGGAGGGACTGCAAAGGAGATGAAGACCCTCAACCAGGTGGTTTAACACTATGACTGCTGCAATGGGGTCTAATGTGTTGGGAAGTGTGAGGATGGCGCAGAATGGGACAGGGTTCAGATCTTTTGTTCACAGGGTCACTATGGGTCATATTTGACATCAAGGCACCTAACATAGCTAACAGATTCCATAGGATGGAGTTCTGGTGGCAGAGTCAAGAGAGTTGAGCTTTTAACTCAAAGAAGCTCTTCTCTGGGAATCTACCTGCAGTTCTGAGGAAGAAAGACGGACAGTCTCCTCCTGTGTGACTTACAACCTGCAAAAACCAGCTGGAGGGCCATCTATTAGTTGGTTTGGTCTCCTAGCAATGACTTTGACTTTTGATTTTATTTTTATGGGTGATGATTGTGGATCCAAGTAAAATTAAATAATTGACAACTTCAGTCTTTTCATCACCTATCATGATGTTGACTATTGGTCCCGTTGTGAAGAGTTTTCTCATGTTGCAGTGAAAGCTGTACAGAAGATTTTTATCTTCTTTCCTAATTCCTTGAAGTCCTCTTTCACTTTCTGCAAGTAAGTAGCTGATTGGTGAATATTTGTTGAATGAATGAACACAGTATTAAGGTTAATTTGATGCTTTTCATCCAAGCATTTTTACTAAGAGCAATACAGAAAAGCTATTATAAATTACTAGAAATTGTCTCCTGAAAGTGGAGGAGACATTGTGACCTAATCTTTGAATATGAAACCTAGCAAGTGAAATTTTGTTTTCTACAATGACTAAATGCTTTTCTGTAGTTCTTTTGGCCCCTCTTAGGTAGGTCCGAATTTTCTTGAATGAAAATCTGTATATATGTTTTTTCTGGTCAGATGTTGTGTTATATAGGAGGTTGATTGTAATGCAGGTCTCTTTTTAAATAGGCACAAATTATCCTGGAAATGGTTTGTTGCTGTTGCTTTTTAACTACTGTAAGTGAAGAAAAGTATTTCCAGGACAATTTGTTCTGGTGGCCTAGTGGTAAGACATTGTACTGCAAATGCAGGTGATTTGAATTCATCAACTGTTCCTAGGGAGGAAGATGGGCAATCTCTTCCCTTGGTATCTACAGCCTCTAATAACCAGTAAATCTGCTGAAGGGCCAGCTATGGATCAGTTTTGACTCAATATCAGTTACTTTAACTTTGACTGCAAGTGAATTGAGATCTTTTATACTCCTGGAATTTTCTGAGCAGTTGAATGAAGGGTTTGAATTTACAGGGCATATAGCAGGGAGATAAATCACACACTGTTGAGAACAAAATTTAAAAAAAGAAAGCAAGGCTGACTTAGAAGAACACCAGATTCTTAATATGAAACTCACGTGCTCCAAAAAGAAAGAGAAATTAATTATTAGAGGATAGCAACCTTACTCTAACTAGTCAGATAAGGAGATATATTTTTATCCTCCTGTTCCAAATTCTCAAACTATCTAAGCAAACATATAGAAGGAAGGGGATTGAAAAAGAAAATACTTCTCCACTACACATATGTTCTAAACCCAGGGCCCACAATCTTGATCTTCCCTGTAGGGATAAAGAGAATGTAGTCTGAGCCCTAGTGGGTTCTGTGGATGTGGATATCTCTGTTTTTATCTAAAACTATTCTTTAGTGTCTTCTTGAAGCTTCATTGCAGCATTTATTATAATTATCTTCTCTAAAAGTCTAAATTTAAGCCATTAGCACACTGAAGCTAGATATTAAGACTTTAGGAAATTATACATGCAATAACTTTCCTCTACTTTATGGCCATATTAACTTTGATGCTAAGACATGCAGAATTGGGGGGGAAGAGCTGGAGAAATTTTAAGGGTGTCACCATGTTGGTTTGGAGCATGTGATAGATAATATATTTGCATGAAGATTATGTCATTATGACATAAGATTACTTAATCTCAGAGTTAGGAGGAAGAAATATGTAACACCTCATTTTTTGCTACAGAGCTGTGGAAAATTATTTTCTATATTTTAAGGACTGCAGCTCAAGAGACTCCAGTGGACCTCAGCAACAATAGCTAAATTCAGCATGGCAGCAGACAATAAATGCTGGCAAGGATGTGACGAAATTGGAACTCTTATTTACTGCTAGTGGGAATGTATAATGGTACAACCATTTTGGAAGACAGTCTGTCACTTTATCAAATTTTAGAAATAGAAATATCATTTGGCCCAGCTATCCCACTACTGGGAATATACACTAAAGACACCAGAACGATTACACAAACAGATATATGCATACCCATGTTTATTGTTGTGTTATTCTTAAAAGTGAAAAGATGAAAGCAGCCTAACTGCCCATTAACAAACAGATAGAAAAACTGTGGTTTTACACTCACACAGTGGAATATTATGCAGCATTGAAAAACAATGAATTTGTAAAACACTACACAACATGGGAGAGTCTGGAAGACATTATGGTGAGTGAAATACCTCACCCAAAAAAGAGCAAATACTGGATAAGACAGCTATTATAAAATAAGATTGACACAAGTAGGGAGATAACAGGGAAAGAGTGGATAGATAATGAGCACCACACTAGAATAGATGAAGAAAAGAATTGTCTGAAAAGAATATATGCTTAGACTTTAAATGTATGACAATTAACAATCTGGAACCAGAAGTGCACTACAAAGTGAATTGGGGAGAGGAAAAGGAAGGGAAGGAAGGGAAATGCACATTAATGAATGAATCAAAACCCAACCTTTCTGTAAATATTCATTAAAATAACAATAAAAAATTTAAAAAGAGACTCCAATTGAAGAGAAGCTCTGCCTTATGTTCTTAAACCTAGGACTTAAGCTATATGTATGACTTGGTTTAATATTGTTACTACTTTTCCTTGGATTTTGATATTCAAAAGAAATGTACCAGAAAAGGTAAGTGTAAATATTCATCTGGTTATTGTAATTTGGCTGACTATTGCTATTCTCTTGTAAGCTCCACGATAATGTCCAGTGCAACAAAGGAAATTTGATTATTCACAAAAATAAAAAAGAAAAATAACAAGCTGGAAAAAAATATTTGAGCCATATGTGAACAAAAAATGAGATTAATATCCATTATAATTAAAGAGCTCTACAAATTAACTAGAAAAAGTGAGCATGAAAATCATAGCAAAAAAATTAAAAAAACAAAACCTGTTGCAGCCAGATCAATGTCGATAAATGTAGGTTCCATTTATTACATGAATTCCATTGAGTTTTGTTGACCATAATCTTTGATAAATCATATTGCAAGCCATTCATTTGTAGCACCTTTGGGTGAGTTCAAACTAACATTTTAGTTAGTAATTGACTATAGGAGGCTCTGGTGTCATAATCTGTAGGGAACTGCTTTGATAACCAAAGATGCCTCAAACCCATTAGCAGCTTGGGGGAGAAAGATAGGCTATCTCCTCTGTGTGATTTACAGCCTCTCCAAAACCCACTGGAGAGTAAGCTATGGGTCGGTTCTGATTCAGGGATAACTAGTTTAAGCTTCTACAGTTTTAATTAGAAGCAAACTGTTTTAATTCCTTCTTGTTGTTGTGATGTGCTGCTGAGTCTCTTGTGACTCATAGCAACCCTATGTACAAGAGCCCTAAACCCTGCTTTATCTTGTACCAGTCTTAATGTCTCTGACACACCTACCCCCATTGCCTCAGTCACTGAATCAATCCTCTCTTCCACTATCCCTCCACCCTCCCAAGCATGATGTACCTCTCCAAGGACTGGTCACTCCTTGCAACATATCCAAAGTATGTTAGATGAAACCTCAGAATCCGTGCTCCAAAGTAGCAGCCTGGTTTTACCCTCTCCAGGACAAACCTGTTTGTTCTCTTAGCAGTCCCTGGTATATTGAACACTCTTCTCCAGCACAACAGCTAAAAGGCTTCATTTCTCCTCTCATCTCTAGTAATTGTCCAGCTTTCTGTTGCATAGAAAGTAATTGCGAAGACTATGGCCTGGATCAGAAGGAGCACCTTAGTCTCCAGACTGTTGTTGCTCTTCAGAACTCTGGAGAAGTCCCTCACAGCATACTTTTTCAATACAATTCATCTTTTGATTTTCTGTGGAGTCAAGCAAACTAAAGTTGTTAACTTTCTCAATCTCTTCACCATCTATCATAATGCTGCCAATTGACCTAGTGGTGAGAATCTTTGTTTTCTTGATGTTGAGCTTCAATCCATATTGAAGGCTGCAGTCCTTGACCTTCTGCAGAAAGTACTTCAGGTCCTCCTTGGTTTCAGCAAGCAAAGTTGTGTGATCTGAATAACACAATTAATTGTTGATGAGTCTTCCTCTAATCCTGATGCCACATTCATCCTCATAGAGTTCAGACTCTAGGATTACCTGTTCTGCATAGAGATTGAAAAGGTATGGAGATAGGACACATCCCTGTCATACACCCTTCCCAATTTTGAGCCATGCAGTGTTTCCTGGCTCTATTCTGACGACTACCTGCTTCCTGGTCCAAGTACAGGTTTTGCATAAGCAAAAACAAGTGCTCTGGGGTTCTGATTCTTCTCAGTTAGCCACAATTTGGTGTGATCCACACAGTCAAATGTTTTTGTATAGTCAATTATTCACAGATAGACATTCCTCTGCTATTCTCTGCTTTCATCCAAGATCCATCTAACATTAGTTATAATATCCCCAAGTATCACAGCCTCTTCTAAACCCAGCCTGAACTCCTGGCAGTTCCTGTTGATGTGCTGTTCTAGTCGTTCTTGGATAATTTTCAGCAGAATCTTGCTTGTATGTGGTGCACAACTTGGTAAGCGGATCAATGGCAGCATCTGTTTGTTGAAATATGTCAATCTGTATGTCATGTCTTCCTTCATCACTACAAGCTCTTGTTCATATGTTGTTTCATGAAATTCTTCTGTGTCCTCCAATTATTTTTGGCATAGTAACTTTGTATACTCTTTCCATCTTCTTTTTAAAAATATTTTAATTTATTTATTTTTCATTTCAATGAACATCTACAGAGATTTTGGAATTCCATTCATTCACTGTTGC
>NW_006399999.1:3201149-3202311 GCF_000299155.1 Elephantulus edwardii
AGAGAGAGAGAGAGTCTACTCTGGTGTATATTGCCTCTGCCTGCACCTCCTGTTGCTCATTTCAGCCCTCTCCAATCCCAGGTGTCACAAGGGGCATCTCTGCCCAGAGGATGGATTTGGCTTCTCAGGTTACCAGGGAGCATATGCTGCTCCACTCCCCTGTCCTTCCCCACTCCCCACCCCTTCTCCTCCCTTGGCCTTTTCTGCTTTCTCTTATTTCTCTGTCAAATGCTCACAAAATCACCAACTGTCACCATTTCCCTGCACTCAGACCTTTCTACCATATTTAGCATGAAGGCTGGGATGGGTGGAATGAAAGGGAGCTGTCACAAAGGGTTTTTGTTTTGTTGGTTTTTAAAAATTTTCTTTTGTTATTAATTTCAAAGAAGAACTTTGGATTTCCATTCATCCATTGTTGCACTTTTCTCCCTGTCCCCCCCCCCCACCCCGTACACTCTTCTCTTTGAAAAGTAAAAGAAAAATTCTTTCATTGTTTTACCATCTCTCCCACCAGGTTCACTCCAGTATGCAGCCTTTGTTCTTGACTTCTGTCATGACAATAATACCTAATCACATATCCCTTTTTAAACAGTTCTCTCCCTCATTTGTTTCAATGCAGTATACGTTATTTATCCCATCTTTCTCAGTCTCCTCCCAACCTTGATGTCAGTCCTATTTTACAACAGTGGCACCATGCAGTCTTTGTCCTTTTGTAACTGAGATATTTCACTCAGCATAATGTCCTCCAGGGTCACCCATTTTGAATAATATTACATAAGTTCCTTGTTTTTCAATACAGCATAGTATTCCACTGTGTGAAAATACACTTCTCTATCCATTCGCCTTGAAAAATTAGATTATTTTCACATCTACAAAATACTTCAACCTGTGCAAGTAAAATACCTCATTGTTAATGCTCACCTATAGTACAAAAAAAAAGAAAAAAGAAAAAAGAAAGAAAAAATTCTTGGCTCCACATCTCATCACTTTTGGAAAACTATTTGCTTATTTCAACCTTTTGTGGAAAGAAAAATTAGAAAGTGAGATGAGATAATGTTTCTGATAATGTTGTTGTTGTTGTTATGTGCCGTTGAGTCGTTTCCGACTCATAGCGACCCTATGCACAACAGCCCTAAACCCTGCTCTATCCTGTGCCAACCGC
>NW_006399999.1:3206749-3208288 GCF_000299155.1 Elephantulus edwardii
AGGAGGGACGGGTCCTTGGAGATGGACATCATGCTTGGGCGGTTGGAGGGACAGTGCAGGAGAGGAAGACCCTCTTTGCGATGGATTGATTCGGTGACTGGGGTAATCGGGATGGGTGTGTCAGTGGCGGTGCGGTTGGCACAGGTTAGAGCAAGGTTTAGGGCTGTTGTGCATAGGGTCGCTATGAGTCGGAAACGACTCAACGGCACATAACAACAACAACAGCAGTTTTTTTTTTCTTTTTTAGAAACTGATGGGTTTTCTTCCTGTTCTTTTTCAATTTGTTGGATATGTTGGGTTAGAGAGTCAGCGGTCAATTTTTCCGGCCTTTTGATGTGTTTGCTAATTGCTATAAATTGACCTCTGATTACGGCTTTGGCTCTTTCCCAGAGGTTTTGGTAAGTAGTGTCTTCATTGTTGTTTTTTTCAAGAAACTTTTTAATTTCCTTTTTATTTCTTCTTGTACCCAGTCGTGTTCAAGCAAGTTGTTTTTCAGCTTCCAAATGTATGATTTTTTTCTCCTTTATTCTCTTGTTATTAATTCCTAATTTTGTGGTGTTGTGATTTGAGAAGATACTTTGTATAATTTCTATGTTTTTCAATTTGTTGATGCTTGCCTTATGACCTAGAATGTGGTCTATTCTTGAGAATGTTCCATGCACATTGGAAAAGAAGGTGTATTGTGTTTTTCTTTGGGTAATTTAGCCTATAAATATCTACAAGATTGAGTTGGTTAATCGTGTGGTTTAATTCTTGAGTATCTTTGTTGAGATTCTTTTGGTAGTTCTATCTTTTCTTGAAAGGGGTGTATTGAAGTCTCCAAGTATTATAGTAGTGTTATCTATCTCCTTTTTCAACTTTGTTAATGTGTGTTTTATATGTTTTGCAGGTCTTTCGTTTATTTGGTGTATAGATATTCAATATTGTTTTATCTTCTTGTTCTATGGACCATTTAAGCACTATGTAGTGACCTTCTTTGTCCTTTATGATGGGTTTTGCATTGAAATTTATTTTATCAGAGATTAGTATCGCTACTCCTGCTTTTTTTTTGGTTGTCATTTGCTTGGTTTATTTTGTCCCATCCTCTAATTTTTAGTCTTTCTTTGTCTTCATTTTTCAGATGTGTCTCTTGTTGGCAACATATTGATGGATTTTGTTTTTTTATCCAATCTGCTACTCTTTTTCTCTTCAGTTTTGCATTTAAACCATTCACGTTCAGTGTAATTATTGAGAGGTAGGGTTTTATTGCGATCATTCTGTTCAATTCTTTTTGGTGTTGTTGCTAGTTACTTTGGTCCATCCTGTTTTCAGTGGCATGTCTGTTTCAAGGACGTTTCTCAGTGTTTCCTGTGCGGCTGGTCTTCTTTTTATGAACTCCTTTAGGTCCTGTATTTCCGGGGAAAATTTGATCTCTCCTTCTTACTTGATGGATAGTTTTCTGGGTACAGTATTCTTGGTTGAAAGTTGTGTTCTTTAAGTGTTTGATAGATGCCATTCCACTGTCTTCTTGCTCTCATGGTTTCTGCTGAGAAATCAGCA
>NW_006399999.1:3209195-3210541 GCF_000299155.1 Elephantulus edwardii
TAGGGCCAAACAGCAGTTTGTAGTCAAAAGAAACCAAATCTTCAATATTGGAAACTTTTTCCATTGAGGTTGAAAAACGCTATGAATTTGGTCTATGTGTTTTTGTTCTTTTGTGTGTTTTTTTGTTTTGTTTTTGGTTTTCTTTAAGTCCTGGTGGGTCCCAGTTCAAATCCACTCCCTCTGTCCACTGCGTCTGCACGGCACCCAACTTTGCCAGTCCCAAAGTTCAGAGCTGGCGGCAGAGTCGCAGAATTGGGCGCGGGAAGTGATGTGGTACCTGGAGAGTGGGTCAAAGGTGCAGGGGTGGGTTCCCCCATCTTCTTTTAATGCTTCTTGGATCATTTAATATTCTGCCCAAAGCATCCTTAAGTATTACAGCTCGAGGCTTGAATTTATTTTTCGGTTCCTTCACCTTAGGAAATGCCAAGTGAGTTTGGCACTTTTGATTTTCTGACTCCAACTCTTTGCACATTTCATTATAATACCTTACTTTGTCTTCCCACACTGCCCTTTGACATCTTTGGTTTAGCTCCTTAATTTCATGATTTCTTCCCTTTGCTTTGGCTTCTTGGCATTCTAGTGCAATATTCAGACTCTCCTCTGACATCCCTATTAGTCTTTTCTTCCTCCTCTCTCTTTGTAATGATTTTTTGCATTCTTCATGGACGATATTCTTTACAAACTCCTTACAACTTTCAGGAACCCTGTGAATAACATATTGAAACTGCCATATCCTGAGCCATCATCATTATCTCCTTGAGTAAAATATGAGAATTTTAAATTTACATAAAGGGTAAACATGGACAGTAAAATATTTGTTACTTAGCAGATGAATGTTGGACATCTACCATGTGCCAAACACTGCTGTAGGCACTGAGGATACAGAAAGTAGTACAAGGGAGCTCCAGGAGCCTACTGGTAAGGAGCCATATCAAAGGCACATGGTTGAAATCCACCAGGTGCTCTTTGGGAGAAAGATGGACAGTCTCCTTCAACATGCTTAAATTTTCTCTGAAAACCCACTGGAGTGTCGGCTATGAGTTGGTTCCAACGTGATGGCACACAACAACAACAACAACATTCTTGAAGACTTTTCATTAAAGAGGGTGTAAATAGAAAACAGAGAATTCAGGTGGCCTTGTGGTAAGAATCTGGTAGTTTCCTGTCAATGTATTGCTACAACCATTTTTTCTTTAGTATAACTTAATGTGAGATTAATGATGTTGTTTGTTATTTGTTGCTTTCTCTTAGATAACTTTAGTATGAATGTTGTTGTTGTTGTTGTTATGTGCCGTCGAGTCGCCTGCGACTCATAGCGACCCTATGTACAACAGCCTTAAACTCCG
>NW_006399999.1:3212751-3226551 GCF_000299155.1 Elephantulus edwardii
GCCTAGTATGTCAATATTTATGCGTTCCATTTCTTCCTTAACAATATCCAATTTTCCTACATTCATGGTTCTCACATTCCATGTCCCAGTCACCAGTGTCTGCTTACAACTGTTCCTCTTCCTTTGTATTTCCATGCTTAAAAACTCAACCTCCTCTGTCATCTCTGTTATCTAAATGTTGTACATAGGGTTTTCAGAGGTCTGCTATTTCAGAAGTGGATGGCCAATCCTTCTTCCTATTAGTATGAATAGGCATAAGTAATTAATTGTTTGTATATGGTTAGCTAGATAGCTATTGTCCAAATTTCTTGACATAGACAAGCCAGTGCATTCAGTGCTCCATCTGTACCATTTTTCTTTGGAATAAATCTAGATATGGTACAGAAGAACATAGAAATTGTCAAGCAATACCATTGATATCAAGTGCAAATATCATTTTAAATTGTTGCACTGGCACAGGAACTTCCAGAAATTAAAATTTCAGAAGAAGATTTGGAATGAGGAATAACATTGCCTATGTGAGATGAATCTTGGCTAAAAACAGAGAATATTAAAAAAGATTTTTACCTGTTATGTAGTATAATGTGTATGAATTGTTGACTGGAAAACCAATTTATTCCATAAACTTTTACTCAAGTCACAATAAAAATGTTAGTTTTTAAAAAGCATAATTGGTGCATATAATTACTGTGCTTGTAGAAAGAATCTGTCATTAAATGCTCTTAGAGATACTGGAACTGAAAAGAGAAAGGCTACATGATTACTTTCATGATGGCCCTATTTTTGCTATTCATACTGTATTTTAGGTGCTAATAAAACAATTTCACTGTTTTGTAGAAGAGAAAAATAAAAATCCACATGCCAACAAGGAAAACCAGTTAATTAGTATTATTCATATTTATGTATGAACCACTAATGCCAAAGATTAAAATATTTAAGATTTTCTTACCACCTTCTGCCATCTGAAATTTATCAAACATATAATAAAGACAATTATCAAGAATTGATAATTATCAGTGATTGGAGTATGAAAGTTAGAAACAGAAGACTTAGTAATTAGAAAATATAGCCTTGATGATAGAAATTATGCTGAAAAGCTCATGGTAGAAATTTTCAAGGCCAATGACTTACACATTAAAAACAGATATTTTCATAGCATAGTGGGAATCATAGAGGGGAAAATGACACCTCTGGATTGATGACAGAGCAGCACACCATCTTCAGTTTGAACAAGGCAGGAGCCAATAGTGGAACAGACCACCAACTGCTCAATCAAATGCAAGTTCAAGTTGAAGAAGAAAATGAAAACAAATTCATGAGAGTTAATTTATGACCTAGAGTTTGGAAATAATCTCAAGAATAGATGTAGTTAAAAATAAAAAAAGAATAAATGTAGCACACAACACTAGTGACCAGACTTGTTTTGGAAGGAGATCAAGGACATTATCTATAGATAAAGCCAAAGGTCATTATAAATACAATGGGACAAAGAAAACACCAAAATAGATATCAAAAGATATTCTGAAACTTAAATAAGAACGTAAAAAAGCTAAAACAAGGAAAGAAATGTCAAATATGAGAGCTGAACAGAAGATTTTAAGAAGTTCAAGAAGACAAAATACTATTACAACAAAATCTACTAAGAGCCAGAGTTAGTTAGAGAAGCAAAAGGAAAAACATCCTCAGCATTTCTCAAGCTGAAAGAACTAAAGAACAAATTCAAGCCTAGAGTTCTAACAGATAACTACTTTTCTATGGGCAGAATCTTAACTGATACAGGAAGCATTAAAAAAATGGAAGAAATACAAACATCACTGTACTAAAAAGAATTGGTACACACTAAAACATTTCAGGAAGGAGTACGTGATCAAGGACTATTGGTAAGGAAGGAGGAAATATAAGCTCTACTAAAGACACTTCAAAAAACAAGGCCCCAGGAATCAATGTAATATGAACTGAGGAGTTTTAACAAACAAACACAGCCCTTGAAGTGATCACTCGCTGATACCAAGAAATTCGAAAGACAGCTGCCCATAAAACCTACTGGAAGAAAATCAGATTTCAAAAACAAAGCCAAAAAAAGTGATCAAACAGAATGCAGACCTTATAAAACAATGTCTTTAATATAATACACAAGTAAAATCTTTCTGAAGTTTATTCAAAAATGGCCAAGGTAGTTTAACAAGAAGTTGCCAGAAATTCAAGCTGGATTCAGAGTAGGATGGGGGAGAGACATAATTGTTAATGTCAGAAAACTTTCGGAAATTCAAGCTGGATTCAAAAGATGTGAAATGAGGAATATAATTTTTGATGTCAAATGGATCTTGGCTCAAAACAGAGAAAGGTGTTTATGTGTGTTTATTGACTATGTAAAGTTTGTAGATCATAGAAATTATAAATAACACTGAGAAAAATAGATATTCTAGAACACTTAATTGTGCTCATTTAAAAGAGAACCAGAAGATATTGTTGTTGTTGTTGCTAGGTGCCAAAGAGTCGGGCACTGTTCATAGCGACCCTATGAATAAAAGATCTGAACCTTGTTCTATCCTGTGTCATCCTCACACTTCCTGACACACAACTGCCCATTGCTGCAGTCATCATACTAATCCACCTGGCTGAGGGTTTTTCTCTCCCTTGCAGACCCTCTACCCTTCCCAACATCATGTGCTTCTCCAAGGAATAACACCTTCTAGCAACATGTTCAAAATGTGTGACATCATTCTTTCCTCCAAAGAACACTCTGGCTGCATAATTTCTAAGACATATCTGTTTGTTCTCTTGCCTGTTCATGGGATGTTCAGCGCTCTTCTCCAACACCACAGCTCAAAAGCATTAATTATTTTCCTGTTATCTTTATTCATTGTCCAGGTTTCAGATGCACAGCTAGTAATCAGAAAGACCATGGCCTGAAGCAGATGCACCATAGTCCTCAAACTGACATTACTACACCTCAGTAATTTGGAAAAGACAATAACTGAAGTTTTCCCCAATGCAATATGTCTCCTTATTTCCTGACTGCTTATACCAAGGGTGTTAATTGTGGATCCAAACAAGATGAAAGCTGTTTTGTTTTTGGTTTGTTTTTTGTTTGGGTTTTTTTACTTGAAAGCTGATTAACTGTTTAACTGTTCTTTATTTCAATCACAATCAGCTGTGGGTGGGAAGCTGATTAACTGTCTCTGCTCTCCTTTACAATCACTTGTGGATAGGACTTCATTAACTATCTCTGATTTTGTTTACAGTCAGCTGTGGGTGGGAAACCTCTTGTGTAGGCAGTTTCTAGTGGGCGGGTGTTTGTATTTAAAAATCTGTCTGGTCCTACATGAGAGCTGGGTGCAATAGGATCCCGGAGGGTAAGTGTTTTTTATTGACTTAAAAGCTGGGTGTAAACTGTTTGGGCATTTTTGTTTGTATTAGCAATCAAGTGTAAGCTGATTAACTGTATCTGATCTCCTTTGCAATCAGCTGTGGGTGGGAGCTGACTGTCTCTGATTACATTTACAATCAGCTGTGGATAGGAACTGGTTAACTATCTCTGAGTTTGTTTACAATCAGCTGTAGGTGTGAAGCCTTTTGTGTAGGCAAACAGGATATGATGGGCAGGCCTTTGTATTTAAAAGTCAGTCAGGTGGTCCTACTTGAGAGTGAGCTTTTAGCTTTGTGCATTTGAATCTTGGAGGGTAAGTGGTTTTGATTGACTTGAAAGCTGAAAGAAACTGTTTAGGCCTCTTGGATTATTAGGATTCAAATGTAAGCTGATTAACTATATCTTATCTCATCTATAATCATCTGTGGGTAGGAACTGATTAACTCTCTCTTATTTAGTTTATAATAACTTGTGAGTGGTAAAATTCTTGTGTAGACAAATAGGATTCGGTGGGCAGACCTTTGTGTAGACAAACAGAACCTGGTGGGCAAGCATTTATATTTAAAAGTTGGTCTGGTTCTACTTGAGAGTGAACCTTTTGATTGTGCAGTTGAATCCTAAAAGCTGTTTTTTATTGACTTGAAAGCTGGGGGTAAACTTTTGGGGCATTTCTGATTGTGTTAGCAATCAAGTGTAAGCTGATTAATTGTATCTGATCTCATTTACAAGAAGCTGTGGGTGGACGTGAATTAACTGTTTCTGATTTTTTTACAATTAGCTGTTGGTAGAAGTTGATTATCTGTCTCTGATTTAGTTTACAATAACTTGTGAGTGGTAAAATTCTTGTGTAGACAAATAGGATTTGGTGGGCAGACCTTTGTAATTAAAAGTCTATCAGATCCTATTTGAAAGTGAGCCTTTAGCTTTGTACAGTTGGATCCTGGAGAGTAGTGTTCTTGTTTGACTTGAAAGCTAGGGGTAATCTGTTTGTGCATCTCTGGTTGTGTTAGTAATCAAGTGTAAACTGAGTAACTGTATCTTACCTTATATACAATCAGTTGTGGGTGGGAGCTGAACAACTGTCTCTGATTTTGTTTACAATTGTCTGTGGATGGGAAGCCTCTTGTGTTGCAAACAGAATATGATGGGTGGGCCTTTGTATTTAAAAGTTGATCTGATCCTACTTGAAAGTGAGCCTTTAGCTTTGTGCAGATGGATCCTGGAGCTTAAGTGTTTTTGTTTGGCTTGAAAACTAGGCCTTAACTGACTGTTTCTGATTGTGTTAACAATCAAGTGTAAGCTGATTAATTGTAACTGATCTCATTTACGGTCAGCTGTCAGTGAGAGGTGATTAAATGTCTCTGATTTTGTTTACAATCAACTCTGTGTGGAAGCTGATTAACTGTTTCTGATTTCATTTACAATAAGTTGTGGGGGGAATCCTTTTGTGTAGGCTAATGTGATCTGGTGGGTGGGCCTTTGTATTTAAAAGCTAATCTGGTCCTACTTGAGAGTGAGCCTTTAGTTTTGTGTAGTTGGATCCTGGAGTTTGTTTTTGATTGACTTGAAAGCTGGGGTAAACTATTGTGCGTTTCTGATTGTGTTGGCAATCAACTGTAAAATTGAAATTACAATCAGCTGTGTTTGTGTTTGGATTGTCTAATTGATTAACCAGGCTGGGTGTTGATTGTGGGACCATATGCAAGTTCAAACTGAAGTTGAGGTAAATTAAATCAAGTCCATGGGAACCAAAATTTGATCTTAAGTCTATCCCACTCGAATTTAAAAATCATCTCAGGAACAGGTTTGAGGCCTTGAGCACCAATGAGCATACACCAAATGAGCTGTGGGAAGATATCAAGAAAATCTTCCATGAAGAATGGAAAAGATAATTACAAAGGCTGCAAAAGAATAAAAGACCAAGATGGATGTCAGACAACACTCTGAATATTGCATTAGAGTGCCAAGACCAAAGAAAAAGGAAGAAACCAATAAATCAAAGAGCTAAACAGAAAATATCAAAAGGCAGCCCAGGACAACAAAGCAAGATACTATAATGAAATGTTCAGAGAGCTGGAGTCAGAAAATCAAAAGGGCTGAACTCGCTCAGCGTTTCTTAAGCTGAAGGAGCTGAAAAACAAATTCAAGCCACGGGTGGAAATACTTAAGGATACTTTGGGTAGAATGTTAAATGATCCAGGAAGCATCAAGAGAAGATGGAAGGAATGCACAGAGTCACTGTATCAGAAGGAATTGGCTGACCCAGAAGAATTTCATGAAATGACATATGAGCAAGAGCCTGGGGTGATGAAGGAGGAAGTTCAAATTGCTCTGAAGGAATTGGCATGGACCATAGTAACCAAAAACAACAGAAAAAGAAATAAAGCAAAACCGCAAAAATAAAACCTGGCCTGATCTAATGATACTTAATGTGAATGCAATAAATACACTAATTAAGAAGATAAAGAGTAGTAGAATGGATTAAAAACCAAAGCCCACCCATATGTTTCCTACAAGAGACACATATAAAAAAAGAAAAGAAAGACAGACTCAAAATCAAAGGCTGTGGGGGGAAAAAGGAGGAAGTTAAATTGCTCTGAGGCAATTCGCAAAAAACAAGGCTCCAGGAGTTAACGGCATACCAATTGACATATTTCAACAAACAGACACTGCCCTGGATGTGCTCACTAAGTTGTGCCAAGAAATCTGGAGGACAACCGACTGGCTGGAAAAGATCGATATTTGTTCCCATTCTAAAGAAAGGTGACCCAACGGAGTGTGGAAATTACTGAACAATATCATTAATATCACATTTACGCAAGATTCTGCTGAAAATTATCCAAAAACATTTGGAACAATATGTCAACAGAGAACTTCCAGATGTGCAGGCTGAATTTAGAAGAGGTCCTGGTACTAGGGATATTATAGCTAATGTTAGAATGGATCTTGGCAGAAAGCAAAGAATACCAGAAGAATGTCTATCTGTGCTTCATTGACTAGCAAAGGCTTTTGACTGTGTGGATCACAACAAGCTGTGGCTGACTCTGAGAAGAATGGGAATCCCAGAACATTTGATTGTGCTAATGTGAAACCTATACTTGGACCAAGAGGCAGTCGTCAGAACAGAGCAAGGAGACACTACATGGTTCAAAATCAAGAAGCGGGTCGGTCAGGGATGTATTCTGTCTCCATATCTGTATGCAGAACAGATCATCTGAGACGCTGGACAGTACGATGAGGAATGTGACATCAGAATTGGAGGAAGAGTCATCAACAAAAATGCAGTATGCAGATGACACAACCCTGCTTGCTGAAACTGAGTAGGACATGAAGCGCTTGGGGCAGAAGGCCAAGGACTGCAGTCTCCTATGTGGATTGAAACTCAACATCAAGAAAACAAAGTTTCTTACCACTGGGCCAATTGGCAGCATCAGTATGGATGGTGAAGAGATTGAGATAGTTAACAGTTTTAGTTTGCTTGGCTCCACAATCAACACTCTTGGTAACAGCAGCCAGGAAAGCAAGAGATGAATTGTATTGGGAAAGTCAGCTGTGAGGGACCTCTCAAGAGTACTGAAGAGCAACGACATCAGGCTGGAGACTAAGGTTTACCTGATCCGGGCTATAGTCTTTGCAATTACGGCCTATGCATCGGAGAGTTGGACAGTGAATAGGGATGATAGAAGGAGAATTGATGCCTTCGAGCTGTGGTTCTGGAGAAGAGTGTTGAATATATCGTGGACTGCTAGGAGAACAAATAGGTTTGTCCTGGAGAAGGTGAAGCCAGAGTGCTCCTTGGAGTCAAGGATTCTGAAGCTTCGTCTGATATACGTCGGGCATGTTGCAAGAAGGGACTGGTCCTTGGAGAGGGACATCATGTTTGGCAGAGGGGAGGGGTGGCGAAGGAGAGGAAGACCTTCAATGAGATGGATCGATTCTGTGACTGGAGTGGTGGGAATGAGTGCGTTTGAGATGGCTAGGTTGGCACAGGACAGAACGGTGTTTAGAGCTCTTCTACATAGGGTCTCTATGAGTCACAAGCGACTCGATGGCACATAACAACAACAACAACAATTGATTAACTGTCTCTGATTTCGTTTACAATCAGCCTGTGGCCCTCAGGCCTTGTATTAATTGCATTTGGAGATAATGTTGTTCTGAGTGGTGTAGCACTTGCCTGTCAGTTTGCTGTAGTATGATTACGATTACTTGAGGTTGCTTTTATAGTGAAATCTGTGCCAGTGGTGTATCAAATTCCAAAAGGGTTTTCCATAATGGATCAGTTTTTGTGGAACTCCCTGGTGTAAGGCACAGTACATGATTTAAAATTAGGGAAGGTGGGTGTCAAGTATACATCCTTGAAGATTATTAAATATCCCATAGAATGCAAAAAGAACAAATAAATCTGTGTTGGAGGAAGTGCAACCAGAATGGTCCTTAGAGGCAAGGATGAGGAAACTTCTTCTTACACACTTGGGGCATGTATTTTAAGAGAGGACAGTCCTTGGAAAAAGATAATACCCTAGGGAAAATCAGGGTTAGGAAAAGAGGATGGTCAAGGAAAGA
The DNA here is from genome assembly GCF_000299155.1 of Elephantulus edwardii. Taxonomy (NCBI): domain Eukaryota; kingdom Metazoa; phylum Chordata; class Mammalia; order Macroscelidea; family Macroscelididae; genus Elephantulus; species Elephantulus edwardii. The sequence continues at coordinate 3,220,688 of NW_006399999.1, forward strand.
AAGGAAGACCTTCAATAAAACACTAATATATTGATTCATCTGATTAATGCATTGGCTACAGCTATGAGCTTGAGCATGAATGAGATCATGAAGATGGCACAAGATAAGACAAAGTTTTGATCTGTTGTTCATAAGGTTGCTATGAGTCATAGATTAGTGAATGGCACCTAATAACAACACCTTGACACCTGTTCAAAATATTAATTGTATATTAGATTTATCATTATATTTGAAATATTTTCATTTTTTTCATTTACATACTGTCACATCTTTTTTTTTGTTTTCTTTTTTGGTAATTTTTAAAAAATTTATTATTAATTTCAGTAAAAATTGACAGAGACTTTGGATTTCCATTCATTCAATCATTGTTGCACTTTTCTCCCCTCACAACCCTCCCCCCTTGTACACTACCCTCTTGGAAAAGTAAAAGAAAAATTCTTTCATTGTTTTACAAACCCTCCCCGAGGTCCACTTCATCATGTAGCCTTCGCTCTAGAATCCTGTCATGACGAAAATACCTAATCACATATCCTTTTTAAACAGTTTTCTCCCTCATCTGTTTCAATACAGCATACATTGTTGAACCCATCTTTCTCAATCTTTCCCCAACCCCAAGATTAGTCGTGTTTTACAACAGTGGCACAATGCAGTATTTGTCCTTTTGTGACCGAGATAGTTCACTCAGCATAATGTCCTCCAGAGTCACTCATTTTGAATAATATTGCATGAGTTCCTTCTTTTTCAATGCAGCATAATATGCCATTGTATGACTATACCACAGCTTCTCTAGTCATTCCTTTGTTGATGGGCACTTAGGTTGTTTCCAACTCCTTGCTATTGTGAACAAAACCGCAATAAACATGGGTGTGCATATATCTGCTTGGATGCCAGTTATGGTCTCTTTCGGGTATATTACCAGTAGTGGAATTGCTGGGTCAAATGGTATCTCTAGTTGTAACTTTTTGAGAAAGCGCCATACCGCCTTTCACAGTTGATTGCACCATTTTACACTCCCACCAACGATGAATAAGGAAGGGTTCCAGTCTCTCCACAACCTCACCTGCATTTGTTGCTTGCTGTTCTGTTATATTTTGCTATTCTGACTGGGGTGAGATGATATCTCATAGTTGTTTTAATTTGCATCTCTCTTAGAGCTAGGGATTTTGAACATTTCTTCATGAGCTTGTTAGCCATCTGAATGTCTTCTTCGGTGAAGTGTCTGTTCATATCCTGTGCCCATTTTTCTATGGGATTATTTACCTTTATCTTGTTGTGGTGCTCAAGTATTTGATAAATTCTGAATATAAGTCCCTTATTTGATATGTCATTACCAAATACTTTGTCCCAGTCTGTGGCTTCCTTTTTACCCTGTTGGAGAAGTTTTTGGATGTGCATAGGGATTTGATTCTTAGACGATCCCATTCATCTATTTTATCTTCTCCTGGTTGCAGGTTTTTCAAACACTTGGAAGACTGTTTATGTTGTGGATTAGGACTTCTAGCGTTGTTTCTAGCTTTTCTTTAATTAAGTTTATAGTCCTTGGTTTTAGTCCTAGGTCCATGATCCACCTTGAGTTGGTTTTTTTTATTTGGAGTGAGGTGTGGATCTTGCTTATCTTTTGCAGATACTTTTCCAATTTTGCCAACACCATTTGTTAAAAAGGCTGCCATTTCCCCACATAACTGATTTCATCTCCTTGTCAAAAATCAGTTGACCATAGATAGATGGGCTGATCACCGGGTTCTCAATTCTATTCCATTGATCTATGTGTCTGTCATTGTACTAATACCATGCTGTCTTTACCACCACAGCAGTGTAGTAGGATTTGAAATCAGGGAGTGAGATACTTCCTACTTTTCTTCTATTTTTAAGGAATGCTTTGCTTATTCGGTGCTTCTTTCCATTCCAAACAAAACTGGAGATTGCCTTTTCCATCTCATTGAAGAAATTGTCACATCTTTGTATTGCTTAGTTTTTATCTAGAGCAAGTAATATGGAGCTCTGATAGTTTAATGTTAAACAGTTACACTGTCAATTCAAAGGCAGTTGATTCAAATCCAACAGCAGCTCTAGGAGGGAGAAATGGACACTCTTCTCCTGTGCTATTTACTGCCTCTGAAAACCCACTTCAGGGTCAGTTATTAACGGTGTCTAGCCTTGCTATATCAACAGGGAAACCCGAGGGAAGGATGCAGATTAAAGAAGACACAGAGAGGCTACCAGCTGAAGGCAGATAGCAAAGTTTATTCTTGAGCTGTTGTCTTATATTCTTCTTTGCAGTGACCAGAAAAATAACTCAGCCTCAAGACTGACAGTACATTTCATTCTGATTTACAAACCATTTACTAGCTTAGGCAAGTAGGGTTGCTTATTTTTCTTATCAGGCAAGACCATTAGCATTTGAGTATAAACAGAGTCTTTAGGGAGGGACATTCAATTATCCACATCCCTGCTTAGTCCTAGGGTTCACGGAAAGGTTTAACTTGTCTCTTTCCCTTCAAATATCAAACCACAATGATGAATAGTTCTGTACTTTTGAACCTGGCATAAAATGGCTACTTGCATAAAATGGCTAGAGTATGGCTTACTACAAGCTAGAAATAAATTCTGACTCGACAGTACAAAATAATACATATATTTTTAATTTCTTTAATTTTTTTTTGTGTAAAATAAAGTAGTGAAGTTATATGTGATGATATCATCATGAAGAGAATGTATTTCATTCAAAGTATCTATCCAAAGCCGTAACTGAGTGAAGTAATTAAAAGGAAATAACAAACACCTAGTTTCATGGATGAAAAATGGTAGGTTGCTTCCCCCCTCCCCCTAGTTTACAGTTTGTTTTGTTTAAAATTGAGATTTTAAAGAAAGTCTACAGAGAACTTGGATTTCCATTCATTCATTGCTGCACATTTTCCTTCCTCCTCCCCATCCCCAGTTTGCTTTTCTCCTTGAAAAAAAAAATGTCTTTCATTGAGCAGGTTGCTGTTTTAACTTACTTTTCTTTGGTTTTCAATCAATTTGAACATCCCAGTAGTTAGACTATGATTCAACTACTTGGTCATTTCTTAACTATTGTTTCATTAGGGTGCTTTCATTTTCCTTATTTGTTTGTTGAAATTTGTTATCAATTTATGTTGTTGTTAAGTGCCCTATGAACAAAAGACCTGAACCCTTGTATAACTTTCAACATTTCTCTAAGTTCATAGTTTCCAGAGGCAAGCTATTTCGGAAGTGGATGCCACTCCTGTTTCCAAGCATGTTTTAATTGGGAAGTTCCACCAAACACTGTCCACCAAGGGTAACCATTATCACATTTGACACATTAGTGTCACAGTGTTTAGTGTCACAGCAACCACAAGATACCTCTGTACAGCAAATGGACAGACAAGTTCTATACCACTCAGAAGAATGTTTGACCAAAACCAATTAAAATCAGGCCTGAGGGCAGCAGATTAAAATCACACATCTTTGGCTCGGTAACATAACTTTATATCCATTAGGCCAACAGAGCTCTCTCTATGACTCACAGCAATTCTATGAACAACAGATCTAACCCTTGACCTATCGTACACCACCCTCAGAAATCTGAGACATGCTTAAGCCCATTGTTACAGTCACTGTATCAATCCATTGTGTTGAGGATCCTCTTTTCTGAGCTTCCACTTCTCTCAGTATGATATTATTTCCCCAAGGACTGGAACCTTCACTGTTGTTTGCTGTTGTTAAGTGCCATAGAGTCATAGATGACTCATAGTGACCCTATGAACAAAAGATCTGAACACTTGAATAACTTCCATAATTTCTCTAAGTTCATAGAGTTTCTAGAGGCAAGCTATTTCAGAAGTGGATGCCACTCCTGCTTCCAAGCAGGTTTTAATCTGAGAGCTCTACCACGCACTGTACATAGTGGGTAAGCATTATTGCACCAGTGTCACAGTGTTTAGTATCACAGCAACCACTAGTTACCTCTGACAGACTAGTGCTATACCACTTAGAAGAATTCTTGACCAAAAACAATTAAAACCAGTAGAATGAGGCTGCTCCACTCATCTTCCCAAACTGGATTCTAGCCATAGCTTGCCTTTTATGTGTGTGATTTAAAAGCAAAAATAAAACTTTTACTGCACAGCATTTCCAACTTTTGTATTCCAGTCACCAATAATTATTAATGTATCTTAATTGCATGTTTGATAAATTTCTGGCTGTAAAAGTTGGTAGAAATTCTCAATTTCTTCCTCTTTGGCTTTAGTTGCTGATGCATGTGTTTGAATTATAGTCATGTTAACAGATCTTCCTTGTATGTATAATCTCCTATCACTAGCCATACTGTACTTAAAGATAGACCTTGAAATTGCCCTTTTAATTATGAATGCAACACCATTCTTCCTCAGTTTTTAATTTCTGTCATGGTAGATCACATGACAGTCTGATTCCATCTCAGGTAACTAATGCCTAGAATGTCAAACTTCAAGTGTTTCATTTCATTTTTTACAACTTCAAGTGGAAAAAACAAATTCAAGCCCATAATGACAGATATCATGGGCAGAATATTCAATGATCTAGGAAGCATCAAAAGAAGGTGGAAGGGATGCATAAAGTCACTGTACCAAAAAGAATTGATTTACATGGAAATATTTCAGGAAGCAGAATATAATCAAAAGCCATTGGTAACAAGGGAGGAAGCTCAAACTGTGTTGATGACGGCAGTGAAAAATCACTCCCTAGTAATAGATGGGATACCAATTGACATGTTTCAACTAACAGATAAACCCCTGGATGTCCTTATCAGTCTGTGCTAGGAAATTTGGAGGACAGCTGCTTGGCTAACTGACAAGAAGAGACCCATATTTGTTCTAACTCTAAAGAATGGTAAGCTAACAGAATGTTGAAATTATAGAAAATTATCATTATTACCATATGCAAGTAAAATATTGCTGATGATCATCCAAAAATGACAGGTATACTACTTTTGACAGGGAATTGCCTGACGTTCAAGCTGGGTTTAGAAGAGGCCATGACACTAAGGATATCATTGCTGATGTCAGACAAATCCTGGCTGAAAGCAGAGAATGCCAGAAAATGTCTATTTGTTTTTTATTGACTATGTTTTATTGACATTTATCTGTGTGGATCTCAACAAACTATGGTCAACATTGAGAAATATGGGAATTCCAAAACACTTAATTGTGCTCATATAAAATTTATACTTAGACCAGGAAGCTGTTGTCCAAACAGAACAAGAGAATACTGCATGGTTTAAAATCGGGATCAGTGTGCATCGGGGTTATATCCCTTCTCCATGCCTGTTCAATTTGTATGCTGAGCAAATAATCCATGAAGCTGGACCTAAGAAGAGGAATGCAAAATCATAATCAGAAGAAGACTTATCTGTAACCTGTATTATTTTAAAAAGGGCAAGGGACACATTGGGACAGTCATATCAGGCTTTTACCAACTCCGCAAAGGGGAACTGTCCCCATCAACAAGACAAAACTAATTTCCACGAGGTTAGACATGTTCCTCAGACTCCCACATCCCAGCACCAATCTTACTGCTGTACTGGTTCCAGAATCCATTGTAACAACTCAAAGACCACATGGACCTGTATTGTTGTTGTTGTTGTTGTTATGTGCCATTGAGTTGCTTGCGACTCATAGTGACCCTATGTACAACAGCCCTAAACCCTGCGCTATCCTGTGCCAATTGCACTGCCTCTGACACACCCATCCCGATTACCCCAGTCACTGAATCAATCCACCTCATAGAGGGTCTTCCCTTCTATGCCTTCCCTCCACACTCCCAAGCATGATGTCCCTCTCCAAACACCTGTCCCTCCTTACAAGATGTCCAAAGTATGTCAG
>NW_006399999.1:3231244-3231783 GCF_000299155.1 Elephantulus edwardii
AATCTTTGTCTTCTTGACATTGAGCCTCAGTCCATACTGAAGCCTGCAGTCCTTGACCCTCTGCAGCAAGTGCATGAGGTCCTCCTCAGTTTCAGGAAGCAGGGTTGTATCATGTGCATAACGCAGATTGTTAATAGATCTTCCACCAATCCTGACGCCACAATTCTCCTCATAGAGCCCACCTTCCCAGATAATCTGGTCTGCATACAGGTTGAAAAGGTATCGAGACAGGACACATCCCTAACCCTAACCCGAACCTTTCCCAATTTTGAACCATGCAGTGTTACCCTGCTCTGTTCTGATGACTGCCTCTTGGTCCAAGTATAGGTTTCACATTAGCACGAACCCTAACCCTAACCTTTCCCAATTTTGAACCATACAGTGTTACCCTTCTCTGTTCTGATGACTGCCTCTTGGTCCAAGTATAGGTTTCACAGTAGCACGATTAAATGTTCTGGGATTCCCATTTTTCTCAGAGTCAGCCACAGTTTGTTATGATCCACATAGTCAAATGCCTTTGCATAATCAATGAAACACAG